>NW_023276806.1:131166878-131507712 GCF_003668045.3 Cricetulus griseus
TGAAAATATTGCTTTCTTAGTACTCATTCCTATTGACACAGCTTTTGTTCAGGCTGAGACACCCTGACATGTTAGGCTAGGAAAACAGGGCAGAAAAAGGCTGCCTTTTATTTCTATTGGCCATCATCTTTGCCATCAGCAAGGGCAGCCATTGGTGTCCCCTCACTGAGGAGTGGGGACTTTGAAGATTATTCAGTGGTGTACAACCTAACTGGATTATCAAGTATGTGGGCGAGGCACTTGTTTTAAATTCCCATAGCACTCGGCACACTTCTGGGCACACTGATAGGCTCAGCGATTCTTCCTGGATCACAGAGTGTTGCTTCAATATTAATATTCTGTATTTCCCTGTGTGTCAAGAATCTGTACTGATTTTGTCCTGGTTCTGTGTCAATAGCAATATTTTTCCCCAAGTTTTGTAAATACAGTGGGAAAACCTTAATAACTCTGGTTAATGGGTTATTATTTTGAGCTTTTCCTGTACACAGTAATCAAACTGAAGGCGATAAGGCCTTTAGCTCGTTCAAATCCTTGTAGTATTCCCCATTATAATAGCGGGCTCTATTTCAGCACATTTAATGGTAAGAACTAGTGTTGATGGAGTATGGTGTGGCTCAGGGTGGTGATTAATGCCTTAAATATGCTTGACCAGCCAGAATTCACTAAATAATTTTGAAGTCTCCTTTGTTTTCCATGCTCTGCAGGCTACAATCGAGCATATTACACACAGGGGATGGGGGGTAGGGGGTGGGGGCAGAACCCTCTTAGCCTTATTGCTTGTAAAAGGGGAATCGTAACACATCCCTAGCCTTCCTGATTTGTTGTGAGGGTCAAATGAGACAATGCATAAGAAATGGTTAGTGAGCTGCAATGCTTTGCACAAATTCAAGCTATTAGCGTGATTTGCATTGTGCATAGGTCAAAGCCTCACCGGGCAGAGATTCATTCTAAGCCTCTGGCATGAACATTTTAACTATTTATAAATCTGCAGCATGGAATGTGAACTGTTTCCTTTTATGTCTCAGATCAATGATAATACTGCCTCGTCACTTATTCCATCTGACGGGGACCTAAATAACAATAATTAAAAGCTGATCTGCACAGCACATATTCCCTGCTGCCACGGAGTGCCTTACAAGCTAGTCGCAGATCAATTAATCAATGTATCCCTCAATTATGGCCCGTAGCAACTAAGTCTGCTTGCTAGGCTACTCGGGAGCATTGCAGGCCAGCAGTGGTGCAGGCTGGAGTTTTGCAGCCACTAGGCTATTTGTCTTGGAACAGAAGGGTGAGAAATGATTGCATCTTTTCTGCAGGCCGGGCTTCTAACTTACGAAAGGGTCGTGTTGACAGAGTCACAGCCAGTCACTTGAAATCTGTGCACAGGGTTTGTGATAGACAGGCCACTCCACCCCCGCCCCCACTCCCCACCCCAGCATAGGAGACCTGGGATCCAGAAAGAGGTTTGCCTTGTTTTTCTCCCAACAGAGGAGAGGAGTGAACCCCACCAGAAAATTGCTTCTGTTGGTAAGAAAGAGAACAGGTCCTGTTTCTGAGGCAACATACAATTGTGCTCATCTAAGAGAAGACTCGGGGTTCTGAAGTGAACATTCAGCAGGTTTGTGTTCCAACATATGGGATGATACCACATGGAAATTTTCTTAAATTTAGACGCAAACTTTTTAGGGAAAGTAAAATGGTAATCTTTCGTTCTCCTGGAAAATTTTCTAACGTTTCATTGACTACACATTTCACTGAATCCCACCCCACTGTTTTTGTTTGTTTGTTTGTTTGTTTGTTTGTTTTCTTTTCTCCTTCTATGGTAAGGGAAGAAGCATGGAGGCCTGGCCTTCAAGGAGCTGGGACTCCTTGGTGTCTGGAGCTCTTGAGGGCTCCTATGCCTGGAATATGAAAAGCCCAAGTGTACCGAGAGGTTGCAGGTTAAGATATCTTTATTCAAGTAATACTGGCCAAGCACAAGCCAGAGCGTGCCCAGCGGCAGCAAGCTAGAGAGGCCAGAGAGAGCTCCCACCTCTCTGCTGCACCTTAAGAACTCCCCACGCCATCCCGAACCTCCCCTGACCACGCCCTGACAGGCGTGGTTAAGCACACCTGTAGCCAGCTCTTAGGAAGCTCTTAGGAAGGTTATGGTGTCTCTCTATACCTAAGATACAGCCTTCCTCTTACTTTAGTGAGTGGTGGATAACAGGGAACTGATATACATTCTTGGGACCCTTTGCGAGTCCTCTCCCTGTTTCTCTCTTCCTTTTCTCAGTCCAGACCTTCCCATAGGTAATCTAATCCTGGCATAATTTAAAACTGCAACAGATTATGGTCGTATCAGTGATTATCCTACACTTGCGGAAGTTATCGATTTTTTGTTTTGTTTTGTTTTGTTTTTCGAGACAGGGTTTCTCTGTATAGCTTTGGAGCCTATCCTGGCACTCACTCTGGAGACCAGGCTGGCCTCGAACTCACAGAGATCCACCTGCCTCTGCCTCCCGAGTGCTGGGATTAAAGGCGTGCGCCACCATTGCCGGGCAGTTATCGATATTTTAGTTCCATCCTTAGACATGTAGCTGTTACAGACTGAGACATAAGAAGGAAGGCAGTCCCGAGGCTTCCCTAGTAACTGCAGCAAGTGGTCAAGGTTAGGAATAACAGACATGTCCAGCCTGTAGCTCACCGGCCACATCATCTCAGAACATCAAGCCCAACAGGTTGGAAAAGTTAGCCTGTTGGGGGAAATGTTATGGTTTATGGAACTAATGATTATATTATAAACTGTTGCATGGTCATGTATCTTTTAAGAAATATTCTCCAGTTCTCCACTACTGCAGAGGTGGACCATTCAGGGACATATTTTTTGTGTATCCTGTTATATTCACAAAACTTCAGAAAATTACAAGAATTGGAGAAAAACCGATCCATTTATGATTCAGATGGAAGTTCATCTATTCTGAGGAATGCCTCGGGCAGAGGCTGCCAGTGGGAAGAACTACATTTGTATCAGACTACTGAGAGAAGTTGCTTTGACTGATACTGAGGAAGAAGAAAAGGAGGAGGGAGATGGGGAGGAAGAGGAAATTATTTTGTGTAAAACTCTAGTCACTAACTTCTTTAAGAGAACAAGAGGAAAGAGAGTCATTGTGGGGCAAAGTTTGATATCTCTGTGAAAATAGGAGTGACAACTCTGTAATCATGCCACTGGGAGCTAGGAGTGTGCCTGGCTACATAATGAAGATAGACTCTTGTCCGGAGGCAGATCAAATTAAGGTGTTGTTCTTACATACCTTGGAGGTTTCTGAAGAAAATAAGCAAATAGGATTTATCAAACCTGTTGGGAACATGAACTGCTCAATTTCTTGGTGCAAATAGATGCATAAAAGCAATGGGAAACACTGGAGGGGGTTCCTAAAAGCATATGCAAGACGTGCCAGCTATGACAATCTTGTCCTTTAATGACTGGTTGTATTTTCCTTTAGACAGGACAGAAAACTCCTGGGTGTATCATTGGACTATGTAATGTCTTGTGGAAGGACCTGAAGTTTCAACTGCTACACACCAAGTCCAGAGTGTCTAGTGGAAGTCAAGGACACCCAGTTGGGTCACACTGGAGAATGGAGTGGGCAGTGAAGTGAGCAGACTGACACCTCTCTCCTTCCATTTCTCTATCTTCCTCCCTGGCTTCACCACACCATTCTCTGTGTTTTTGTTCTTTCTATTTGGTTTGTTTCTGTTGGTCTTCTCGACCTCCTCTCTTGGATCTGAAGGGCTAAGATCCAAGCTTCTGCAAGAGGAACTGGATTCTCTTCCAATTCCTGAGTCCTTGGAATTCAAGGAAGAAGAGAGGGAAGGAGGCTAGAGTAAGGGACTTGAGGCTGCTCCACTGCAGGGTGTAATGAGAGTTCACTTCTTAGACTCACCCAGAAGACGTGGAAACCTAAGTGAATGTGAAGGGCTAGGGGTGGGCACAGGGCTCTAGAGTCTTGTGGCCTGCTTCCGGTTGAGGGTCTTGGGCTCCATGCATCAAGTCAGTCTTTGAGACTCCTGTTTCATCAGGTCCATTTCAACTACATTTGAGAACAAGATCATCATTTGAGGAGGCTAGAGTAGCTGGGCAGTCTCCAGATTGTAGAAAACAGTGTCTTCTGTACTGATTGGAAATGCACATCAGAATTTCAGTCTCCTTTCTCACTCTCTATTGGGGAGTCTTAATTGACAAATAAGCAAACTATGCCTGTGCTCTCTGCTCTCACCAGCACGTCATTGGTCTAATCTATGTGTGTCTGTGTGTCTGTGTGTCTCTGTGTCTGTGTCTGTCTGTCTGTCTGTCTGTCTGTCTGTCTGTCTGTCTGTCTCTCTCTCTGTCTGTCTCTGTCTCTCTCCTAGTTTTCATGAGACAGGGTCTTTATTATGTAGTGAATCTGACTGGTCTGGAATTAATTGTGTAGCTCAGGTTTGCTCGAGCCTCAGTCTCCTGATTGCTAGGCTTACTGGAATGATGTTGGAGTCACTCACTCTCCTAAATTTCATATATTGTCTCCATTGCTAAGCCCATCCTGCTCAGTGGGCTATCTTAGATACTTGTGTTACATTTTTTTGACCAAGGTGTCTATAGATTTCAATTTTCATCAACCTGCAAAATTCTGTGTATCTTCTATGATCTGTACCAAGACACTCAAAATGTTGCACAAAATGTTGTCTCAGAAAGGAAAACAAAGGAAGGCTGACATTCTTGGTGAGCTTCAAATGAAGAAAAGATGCTTAGCGTCACTAGACACCAGTTTCTAGAATTTGATTTATCTTGATTCTTGCTTTTCAAAAAAACCCACTTTTAGTTTCCTTGGTTGTACATTAATAATAGGGCAAAAGCAATATGTTGATGGTTTGTTTGTACCTTTGCTTTCACAAGCCCATATTTAATTTACTTAATTTGTCAGCATCCACCTCCAAGTAGAATAAAGGCAAATCTTTCTCATGGTACTGCAGATGAAATTACAAATGAATGGGAACATTAACAAACAAGAACATTGCAGTTATTTCACTGTAATGAGATTCTATTTCTCTCTCTGAATGTTTGCTTTATCACCCAGCTCTTGGGGAAAAGGGCACGGAGGCCATTTAGATATGTTCATCTGCATAGACCTTCATTTTATATGGGCAATAGGAAAATACTCAAGACCCCAAATGACAAACAAATGGAAGAGACAATTCCCAAGCAGGTCCTCAGTGTGATACTGCAGCGATCACAGGCACCACCAGTGCAGGTTCTGAAGTGTCAAGAACTGTGAAAGGTCCAGAAACATTTCCTACATGTCAAGGTAGCAAGCAGCTTGTCACAGTTTTGTAGACTCTGGCAGAAGATGTGAGATTTCTGAGTCAGAGACAAAGGACTTGCTAACTCACAGTGCAGCAGGCTGCATAAGCTTCAGGTGTTTGGGCCGAGACCATCCCTTACTTCTTGGTGAATGGAAAGCAGGGTGTGTGTGTGGGGTGGCTGGCAGCCACTGATCCCCCCAAGGACCAGCTCCTAAAGACATGTGTCCTCCAACTAGGCCCACTTCCCACAAGTATTTAAAACATGGGCCAGATTGAAGCTGTAGCTCAGCATCACTGTGTGAAGTGTTCAGGTGGATGGTAATATGAGTAGGTTCATAATTCACATAGCTGAGGAATCCCAAGTTTACAAATTGCGATTTTTGTGAGGCCCTGCCAGAAAACCTATTCGACTTTTTCTTCAGAAAGACTATCAGTATCACAAAGCTACTCCATATGGAATATTATCCTTATCTTCTAAGCTCATCCTCTAAAATGAATAAGACATGTGCAGATATCTATAGACAGTCACCCCCAAATATAGAGGTTATTATGAATCATGTTATTAAAGTCTTCCAGTTTACATATCAGTGAGTGGCAGCACATAGCCATTTCCCTGTTAATCATCCATATCCTGCCTATGAAACTATGAACTTCTGGAAGGAAGAGCTACTGTGGCTCATCTTCATAACCAGGGTGTAACCTGGAACCCTGCACCTTGTAAGTAGATAACAGTTATTTAACAAAAGAGAAAGTTATTGAAGCCATACAGCAAAATTAATTTTATGATCTGTGTATAGATGCAAAACATGTCTCATGAGGGAGAGATTAATTTTAATGTTCGTGTATTATTATATCCACAAATAGGCTCATTCTTAATAGATAGGGTGG
Organism: Cricetulus griseus; assembly: GCF_003668045.3. NCBI lineage: Eukaryota > Metazoa > Chordata > Mammalia > Rodentia > Cricetidae > Cricetulus > Cricetulus griseus. The sequence goes on from NW_023276806.1 coordinate 131,173,089, forward strand.
CCCATGGGTGCTAAAGGCTCTAGATAAAAATTTTCACTAAAAATTGCTTAAAAGGTATTTTATGGTTATGTCTTAGAATAGGGAGTTTTGCTAGGCAAAAATGGCTAATTAGTATGCTGTGAGAGTAGCTGAAATAGTTCATCGGTCTAAGTCTCCTTCCGGTATTTATAGGATCCTCTTAACGGTAGGTAGTTAAATTGAGTAACTTTTATATGGCTTGGGGAAACTACTCAAAGTGATTACTTAGGAATACTGAGCTGAAGAAGAAATCAGAACCCTTTGTCATCCAGCCCTGAGTTTTGACCTTTCCCTCCTAATCAGGCTTGAACGTTTTTGGATTTACTGTCCACTCTTGGTGATGCTCTTAAAGGCAGATGGAAGGTGATCACCTTATATTTGTATATTGTTACTGCCTACAACAATGTATGCATGTACAATAACAATGACGGGTCCTCATGTGGTCTTCAAATGCTAACAAAGTGAGTATGAGGTAATGGGAGACTCAGAAGCAGAAATTGAAAATGACTCCATACCACTGGTCCAACGAAAACCGCCTTGGTTATCTAAGACTGTTGATGGATGTCTATTGATTATTATGGATTACTATTCAAGATGCACCTGGATACTAAACAGAAGTGAGGTGGGACCAGGGGTGGGGTGGGCACATGACACTAAACCAGCACAGTTTTGTAATAAGTTTAACAAACTGGCATGAAATACCAGTGAATCATTCAAACTGGCAGTGGGCAAGAGTCCCATTCGAAAATACCACACTGAATTAAAGTAGGTCCGAGGCCAAGGTCCCTCACCTTTGCCTGCCTATGTGAACTCTGGTCTGTTCACACAAGCTGTTGTCCTCGAATCGTGACTTTTCAAGATTTCTTTCAGATATTAAATGATTAACCTACTTGAGAGACCGTCACGTAAGACTATGTGAATGGTGGCTGCATTCATTTCTAGTGGACATACATGATCTAAGAGCAGTTTGGTTTAGCTAATGAGATAAAAAGGGATCGGATATCCCTCTTCAAATACTGTGATGGTCATGAGATGTCTGAGAATTAGCTTTAATGTTTGAGCCATGTTATGTTCAGGTTGCATAATGAATCGGTTTCCAAAGCTGCGATGGGATTAGCTTCTGAGCAAATATGTGCTTCTAAAAGCCTATTGTTCTGTCTTAAGCCACCAAGTCAAGCGCAAATGCTCCTGGGGGGACTTCGTTTTACTAGTGACTTTCTATTTCTTTGTTTCTCACTGCCATTGAACCCTTCAGGGACAAAAGGATGAGAGAGAGCCCAAGCTTTTATACTCCTAAATGCAAACATTTGCTCTATTTCTATTATATAAGTGGAAAAACTTGTGTGGATATGTTAAATGATGATTGCCACTTCTTAAATGTGTTGACCAAAACAGTATTTGTTGGTTTGGAAATGAATTATTTGAGCCATCTTTTAAAAGTTCTCCACTTTTTGGTATTTGGCAGAATATGTAAATTTTTCTTAGGTGTTTGACAAAGTACTTAGCACGTGGAGTGTGGTGAACAAAGTGCCTAGCAAGCAATGGTGTTTAAATGACATTGAACAGAAGGAAGAACAAAGATGGAAAGGAAGTATCTAAAGGAAGGAAGAGGGAAGGGAGGAAGGAAGGGAGAAAAGGAGAGAGAGAGAAGGAAGGAAAACAGAAAAGAAGGTGGGAGGGGAAAGGAAATAAAGAGACAAAAATGGTAAAAGAAAATCTGTATCACATACAATACAATCCAACCTGAATGCCAAATGTATTGCTCTTATAGTTAAAAGTCAAGTATAAAATGCCCTGGTACACACACAGTGGCCTGTTGTGTGCAATTGCATATTAATGTAGAATCAAAGCAAGATATTCAGATATGGTCCTGTGTCAGGCATTTTTCACATCTCCATCTGTGAATGCAATAAGTTTTTCTTGTACCTTCCCCAACCCTGAGCTTCAAGCAATTCCTTTCTCTTATCCTATTCTTCACTCTCTGATTTTCTCTCTCTCACCCCTCCTTCATTGGGTCCCGCTCACCCAGTGCTGAAAGGTCCTTCAGTTCTCAAGACTCATCTCATCACTGGTCCTCAGGAAAATACTGAGATGGTTTGCCAGAGTTACAATGTCCACTGAGTCTATCACTTGTAAGTCCAAAGTTAAGGGCAGGGGAAATCTAAAAAAATCTCCCTGAAGTTTGCATAAGAATGGTCATTCTCCAAGATGGCAGCATTAAGTTGACTAAGTCCTAGGATCATGTGTGTGCTTGAAAAGGCTCTTGCTGTCTAGGGGTTTATGTTTCCAACACTAATGTCAAACAAAGAGAACTAATGCTGTCTTGCACTGGGGTCGGAATGAAGCCCTGACATTTTTAGCCAATTTCCTCTTGACCAATAGGAAGTCTAGACTATTAATTTTATCAGGTCTTTGACTCATAGAGATAGCATCTATCTAAAAAGATGTGAATGACTGAGAGTAGACCATTTCTTCTGTTTTATTTTTTTTATCATTATACTGCATTTCTTAAAGTAGCTTATTTCCTCTTATGAGAGCTCTTACTCCACACAAATGCCCCTTTATCCCCAATGCCTTAGAAAAAACAAAAGCATGAGCTTAGCTGTGGAAGGTCCCTGAGGTACCCCCCATCTCTCAACCCCTCTCTCTTCTCAGCCCATTTGTCAACTCTGTAATTGTGTCCAGTCTGCTGTCATTTCCAGATTCCCCAATCTTTCTTTTACCACTCACAGTGGCACCAGCCATTCGCTCTGCTAATCTCCCCTGATGTATAATGGCAGATGCTTCCTTCATGTTCCCAGAATCTTTGATCAAGCCCTCTTCCAATTCTTAGAGACATAAGGCCTGTGCTATCAGCTGCCCCCTTTCTACCTTCTTCAGCCCCCAGATGCCAAAATTTATCTTTCTTAAATCCTTATGCTACATTCCCGGGCTGTTTAGAACACTGTCTTCTCCCAGCTTCTTTAAACTTCAGTTTTACTTTCTATTTAGCTCTTACTTCGTCAATAAGATTCTTTGCCTGTCTATTTCCTGCTGGTTTTTGCTTGTAAAATTTTAGCACAAAAGTGTATCAACAGTGGAGTCCCATGAATCATTCTAGATATATCTATCTTTGCACAGGGTATAGGTTACAGAGGGAAAACGCTTCTTGCATTTGCAGTAGGTCTTACAACCCACAGGAACACAGTCTTAGAGACCCACATGGGGGTGAAATCTGACACCGTTGTGCAGTGTTGATTCATATGATAAATCAGGTTTGTGATCCTCTCCAGTTCCTGAAGCAGGTTAGGCGCTAAGCTAATTGCTTTTGCTATTCAAGAGAAGCAGTTACTCACCTCCCCCCCATGCTGAAATTAACAACAACAACAAAAAAGGCATTTAAAAACAAAAACGAAAAGAAAACAGAAAACAGCCTCCCTAGAAGGATGATTTGGGGTGCAAAGGGAACAGTTTGTACCTTTGTTGAGTTCCAAAAAGATTCATATAGAGGGAGGCTATGAAATTGAGTAGTGAACCAGTAACTTAGTTAAATGGCTGGCTGGAGGGCAAAGCCGGCTCTCCCGGCAGTTTCCATCCTTTGGGGGCTCACCAGCAGCCTGGACCATGGATGGAGGGTTGTGGCAGTGCCGTACTGCCACCTACAGGAGCTGTCACTGCCGAGCCTATCCTGGGCCAGGCCCTGCAGCCCTCTAACAACTTGCTGTGTCTGCTTTCTTCACTGGAAGACTGTAGTTAATTTTTCATCAAGAGTAATTACTGCGTGAAAAGTCCAGGTCAGTGTTTAATTAACTCCAACGATAAATGAACTAAATAACCTTAAGGGGTTCGTTTCCTTGCTGTAGGAAATTTGCTTTTAAATACCCCCCCCATGGTTCCTTTTAAAAAATGAATTCATAAATACCTAAATCATTAAATTGTGCACTATACTATTCATTGCTTTCAATGCAAAATTACACGAGATGACACTTGTCTAAGAGGACAAAGTTTTCCTTGATGATGGTTCCTGAAACTGTTTCCAAATAGTTAATGTTCTCCCAAAAATATGCAGAGAGCTGTGTAAATGGAATACCCTTAACATGAAAAAAAAGTATTAAGGTTCCTGTATCCACAGAACGGGGTTATTACAAGGTATTTTGCATAGAGCTGGTTCCCAAATGGTGTCTTTATAATTCACCAGGTGATGTTCCCCCAAGCAGAGAACATTTAGAGAGGACTGTCTTACAAAGCCATTCTCCCCGTATATTCACGTTGTTTCTCCCTCAGATGAGGCCAAAGATGTCCGGCAAACCCTGGGAAGCTCACTATCAAATCAGATGGTAACTCCCATGCTGGTGTGATGGCATTGTCTCAGCCCTGAGGGCAAGCCTACTCGCAGGGTTTGATAGACCGGACACAATGAAACCATTTCACATCCTCTTCTTTCCTTTCTCTCTGCACAAACAAATTCTTCAAAGACAAGGATTTCAAAACATTTCAAAGGATGCAGAGGGCACAAAAAAAATTCAAGCTTGCTTTTTCTGGCTTTCCGGTTCATCAACTGCGGCAGCAATGCTGACTTATTGAAAATGATATGAAATTTGGAGAGATAATTAGAGCTCATTTCTACCCAGAGCAACAGCCTGAAATCTCCATTGAATTTACACAAATTAGGGAAAAATTCAGATTTGGCATTATCTCATTCTGAAGTATCTTGCACCGGGGGCAGGGGTGGGGGTTGGGGAGGTGGTGGGGTGTGGGGGTTCTGCCTTCACAGCCTGGGATGAGCAGTCCATGGTGGTGTCATGTAGGTTTATTGCGGGTGTTTCCTACCGTGATTTCCCCCTCCCCTTTGTTTCATCTTTCTTATATCTTAATTTATTTCCCCTTCTTCTACTGTATGCTTCCATGAAAGGAACTCTAAATCCTCTTTAGGATGAAGTGAGAATAAAAATAAATAGGTATATAAATTTTGCTCTTGTGTTTTATGGTCCTTCTTTATACTTTTTATTCTTAATCTTTCTCTGGAATCCTACAGGTCTATCTAGGAGACAAACTGAAGCCCATCAACGTGAGTGACTGGTGCCATGTGCTTCTTATTTGCTTGGGAGAATATTCACATCCATGGTCTGCTCAGCATGGCCGCTGCAGCGGGAACGTCAGCCTCCAGAGCACAGCTCTTCAAGTTCATTGCCTTCCCCAATACCCTAACCAGTTCATGCAAACTCCATCCACTCTGTCAAAGTTTTAGAGGGCAGAAGTCGAAAAGGAAGTTAGTGTATTTCCGGAACTAAAGTCACAAAAGAGCACAGGAAGGGATCCTTCCTTGCCTCTCCAGGCTTCTGCCAACAACCCTGGGCCATCTGCCTTAATTCCCAAGCTTGCATATGCACGAGCCCACCTTGCCGCCACCTCCCAGTAGCTTTCTCTCTGCCTTCTCCTTTCATTCTCCTTACTGTCTGAGTCCAAATTTCCATCTTCTTTGTTGGATCAGAGTACAGCACAGCACGGGGTGGCCTCGTTGTAAACTTAGCACCTCTGTCAGAGACACCACTTCGTCTGTAGAGGTCATGTTATGACGTGCCAGAGAATCCTGTATTTCAGGAGGACATCACCTACTTCAGAGACCCATTCTGATGGGCACACATGACTCACCGTGCCATGTATAGAGTATGGATTTAATGAAAGTTCTTACTAAAAACAAACAACGGGGATGAAGAGACAGCTTGGTGGTTAAGAGGGCACTGTTCTTGCTGAGGTCCTCAGTTCTGCTCCCAGCACCCACGCTGGCTAGCTCACAACTGTTAGTAGTTACAGTGTCAGGGGGTCATAGGGCCTTCTTCTGACCTGTGCAGGTACACACACACACACACACACTCACACACACTCACACATATACACATTCACACATATACACACTCACACACCCATGCACTCACTACACTCACACATGTACACACTCACACATATACACGCTCACACTCACGTGAGCATGCACACACACATGCACACATACTCATACACACACTCACATACCCACACACACATGCCCACACTCTCACACACTCATACATACACGCACACACACCAACACACAATTCTCTCACACACTCACACAAACACACTCATACACTCTCACACATATGCACACAACCACTCACACTCTCTCTCACACAGACTCACACACATGATCATATTCTCACACACTCACACATGCATGCACAAATAATTAAATTATTACAAACAAATGCCTTCAAATTTCTTAATTCAAAGTGTCCTTTTTTGTTTGTTTTACTGTTCTTCATTTTAATGAATGCTTTCTGGTGTATTTTGGATATCCCCCCTCCTTTTTTTTTTCTTTTCCAAAAGTTTGTACTATGCATGCAAACACCGAGCAGAGCAGATTACTTCTCAGAGGAAGATGGGGATCTTCACTAATCCCTTGACATTTGTGGAGGGACAATGGTGACCTATAGGGAGAGTGGGTGACCAGCGGCTTGCTAAAGCTAAAAGTACTTGTTCCAGGACCCAGCTTGTCTGTGCTCTGGGCACTCAGCATTCTGCTCCCCCACCTTCTGTCTGGATGCTGTAGACGTTCCCACTGAAAAGCCCAGAGAGGGTGAAAGCATGAGAGGTGGCAAAGCTATCATGAAAAGACAAATCACAAACAATCGGGGGCAGTGCCAAGTGATTAGCACACTGCAGTGGGCTCAGATGGAACATCCACTGAGAGAAAAACCAGGTTATTGTTATGGGCATTCTTTCCTGACAGCCTGGTCCCAGCCTCCTGGAGCCCCAAAGAAGCACATGGACACTAAATTAATTATGAAACTGTTGGCTGATGGCTTGAGCTTCTAATTGGGTAGCTCTGTCTTAATTACTAACCCATTTCTGTTATTCTAAGTATTTCCACATGGTCTTGGCTTACCGGGGAATGCGTGACCTCCAACTCCTTTGCCTGCTACATGATGGCTGCTCAACTTCTCCACAGAGAAGAGAATGATTTCCTGTTTGTCCCTGCTTATATCCTATTCTGTCCAGCTAAGTCACCTACTGTCTGGCCAATCAGCCAATCAGTGTTTTATTCATTAACCAATAAGAGAAACATATAAACAGAAGAACATTCCCCATTAGTTATCCTGTGGTACTCTCAAACTCTTTGCACCATTGCTCATGATCCTGGTGAATTTGAAGTCTGGTGACTCTTGGTGCCTCTCTTTTTCGTTTAAAAAGAACAAGCTCTGGGCTTACTAAGGTTTGGTAACAGTTGAAATGGTAAGATGTTTTACAGCATGTGTTTCCTGTCTTAAGGGTTCACATCACAGGATCTACTTGGCCAGGGTGAGTTTCCCTCATTCGGCACACAGCAGTGTCTGTCCATTCTCATGAGCCATTTCAGAGCACACAGCACACAAATGACACATGTGTGCTGGTACATGGTATCAGTGTCTAGGGTGTACAAGCCATTCAGAGGACATCTGTAAATACAGTCTCTCTCTCTTTCACACTCTTGTGCCAGAAAAAAGGCAACACATTGTTTTGTTTTTGTTTTTGTTTTTTTCTTTTGAGAGCTGAATGTGGAATCAAGGGTTTGATTTTCTCATCTGTACAGTGGTGGAAGATTCCTTTAAAGTTATCAGACTTCTTGTAATCTGTTCCTGCATCAGGAAAGAACAGGATAATACTGGCACTTAAAACTAGAAGGTTCCATTAAAAAATAGTATTTCTTTACTGGAGAGAAGGTCATGCCAGGAGTAATCCTTCTTAGTTGAGAAGTAGTGACTTATAAAGCACACCCAGCCCACCTCTTGGCACCAGCTAATAAGAGCAGAGTGGGATTTGAAAGCTTACCCTGAAGTTATGGAAGCATCAGCCTCCAGTCCTAGCATCTGGCTGGGTTCCATGAGCACTGGAGTTCCCAGGCATACAGAACGCACTAGCTGGGGAGGGAAGAAAAGCCAGGAAGCTGGTGTGCAAACAATTCTAATAAATTTCTTACAAAGATATAATTGAATACTAGTTCCCCCAGACGAGTCATTGTGAATATTTTCTCATTCAATAATTCATCAATTTTTTAATTTAAAACTTCCATCTTATTTGTCTAAAAGGAAAGAAAGGGGGCAGCTTAAAAATTACATATGCTGCATCCCCCACCAAAGCAGGGCAAGCCGCAGGCTTTCACTCCCCAGTTAAAAGCCCTAGCCTCCTTTCTGGCAGCAGTGCAGGAAGGAGGCTGGAGGGTGGAGTGGGGTGGGGTGGAGTGCTTTCCTCTGCTGCCAGGTGAGCTGCAGTGGAGAAGGTGTGGAGCCACTGTATCACACATGATCTAAAAAAGATGCCAAGTAGAAAGAAGGTGGTAATTATGGGGAGAAACACGGTCATCTGGAACTCTCTCCTTTCAAATCCTGTGGTCTTCTTGCACAGAACAAGAAGAGTAAAGCAAGAATCTGTTTCCAGTGCTAACTTTTTTTTTTTTTTTTGTAAAGAATCTGTGAGCTTTCCACCACTTATATGTAGCCCTAGAAAGGGCAGGAGCTGCTCCTGAGCTCGTGGGGGACTTTGGTGCCTTGGGGGCGGGGAGACATGAATGAAAGAATGGTATATTCCTAAAAAAATTTGTCCCTAGGTTTTATTTTGTTTGTCATAACAAGATTTGTTCACGGATCCTGTAGTCCCTGTCCCCAATCCCCAGGAATGAGAAATATTAAGAACCAATTCCTATTGTCCATCCTTCTAAACATTAACACTAAGCATGCCCTTTGAGATTTAAGATAGGGGCCAGACACATCTGCACAGCTCACATCTGTGACAGGAGGATGTGCTCTGTTGGTTTCATGCCCAGGAAAACAAGATTGAACAAAACACCTGAAATGTAAATAACAACTCAAGTGATAGTAAGAATGGAATCTTCTGGGAAATGAAATGTGCAGGCTTTGCTTCTAGACATGTCTAGAGACACAGGGACTGCCTATTGCCAAATTAAATGCATTTCTGCAATGGGCTTTTATGATTGTATATGTAATATAATTCTCTGATAGATAGGACCTGAAGACAGAGGCATGGATTCCATTAAAAGCTCAAATGATTTCTTAGAAAAAAACAAATGCTATGTTGTTTAAAGCCTTCACATTTTCAAGGTGCAGGAAGTCCTGGGTTGACTCTAAATGTTCAGGAGGAGAAAGGAAAGATACCAGAGACAGCCTGAGAGCACCTGTGGATGGATGGATGGATGGATGGATAGATGGTTGGAAAGCTCCTTTCTATCATCAGATTCTTGATGGCAAACTTGGTGTATTTGTGTTGCTATGCTCTACAAATCTTATACAATGATCTATGCAGAGTAGAACTTTAATGGGTGTTTGTTAAGTGAATAAATGAGGCATAACAAGTTAGGCTTAATTGTACAACAGAAGGTACCAATGAATTAGGTCAGTGGTTCTTAAAGTCATTTGAAGGACATTCTAAAATGTGATGCCCAAACCAGTTAAACCTTCCATTTCCAAGTGATTCTAAGTGTCAAAAGCAGTGAGAAGTACTGGTAAGTGGTATGTCCAGGTTCCCTCTAAGACCAAGATCGTGCCGTCTCTAAAATAGACCCAGACTCTGTGATATGTCTTTACCAAATAACTAAAAGTTCTTTGGCTTAACCAGATTCACTATGTAAAATATGTGGAGTTCAGAGAAGTGAAGATCACAGGGTTCTTGCAAAATAAATTATTAAAATGTTCAAGATAGCAACAGCAGAGAGTTGGATTGTGTGTAGTGTCCTTATAAGCCCAGAGCCTTGCTTGTGTGGCACTAGTCACACATCCACAAAGATGGCCACATCTGCCAGGCAATACCGCCCCTATAATATCTAACTGTACCTCGGCCCCTTGTCCTTGTGTTGTCAGAGGATTGATTTTCAAATGTTCTCTTAGAGATGGTGGTGGCCTTGAAGCCTCACTTTGTATCTAAAGAAGAGATTCTTCCAATTTTCTCAGAGACAATAGAATTCAAACAAATCACCCACGACTAAGAAAGAATGACTCAGGGTTCCTCATGCCTCATTTGCTCTCATCAGTAAAGATACAGTACTGCCCAGTGTATCTTGTTACTATGACAATTGGCTGAGTGTGCAACTTGCCTTTGTTCTTTTCCCATAGTCTACTGTGGTTCCTCTGAGCTAATTTTAGAGCCATATTCTATACGTTCTTATTTGCAAAAAAATAGCCAAAATCACAGTTCATTAATAAGTAAATCTGCATTTTTATAGAAACTATATAGACAGAGACAAAGAAGTGGGTTTCACATCATTAACTCAGTCAGCCCTATAGATAACAGAAATGCCATTAAGTTCTTCACTAAGCACCTCCATTCTTCCATCAGAACTTCTCTACCCCAACAGCTGTGTAATCTCACTTAGCTTTCTTCCCTAAATCAGTGTCCCCCGAAATTTCCTCAAATTCTCTTTGCTGTCCTGAAATACCAATCTCTCTCCTTGGTTTCAAAATAGAGTCCAGCAAAATAAATGCACTGTAACCAGTTGAATCCTGGCCATCTGCTGTCCTCCCAGTGTATCTTGTGAACACGTCAACAGTACCCCAACTGTTTCTCAAAATAGCTTCTCACCTAGAAAGATTGTAAAGGTTTGGGAAACCATTGCTATGGAAACATCACATAATTTCATAGGTGATGTGGCTAGTTGAAAACAGATGCTAAGTCTTTGTTCCCTGTGGTCCAGTTTCTGTCTGAGCACAGGGAGTGAGAGGTTCATTCCATGATGATGTGAACCCATTCTGTCCTCCGAAGCTCTATTGATGGCAAAGTTTTGTTTCCTGTTATCTAATTGCCTACTTCTATCTGGGGTTTAGCACTCCCTGCAGGACACATTAAGACAGGGGCCATTTTTTATTTTCAAAGACGGCAGTTTCTTCTTTGATGGTTTCTCCCCAGTTCATGACTGACTTCCCAAATGCTGGCTGCCCTCACAAGTCCCCCTTACACCAAACTAAAAGCAATCTCCACAGGTGTTTTTTTGATGCTGTGCAGGCTGTCATCAGCCCTGCTTTCTATTAGTATGAAAATAGTCTCAATAGTGTAGTGCCCACTTGTCTATGAAGAAACATTTCAAGGCCCCCAGTGGATCTCTGACATCAGAAAACATAAGAACACTATGTATATTGTTTTCTCTATAATGGTCATACGACGTGGCCATAACTTTTGTAGTTAGAGGTGCTATAGCAAAAGAAGCACAAATTTCTTTTCCCTCCTTTACAATTGCACAGATAGATGACCCATTCTTAACACAGAACTCAATAAGCTTAATATACAATCTTTTTTTTTCTTATTGAATTTAGATCTTTCACCTTTCAGTTGAAGGAAACACTCCATGGCTTTTCTTCCACACATCTGTATTCTCAGCTGCATTGCTCTTGCACTCTGAAGCCGTTATTAAGCCAAACAGGGTCACTTAAATGTAAGCATTGTGGTACTTATTCAGTCATAACAGACACTGCAAATAACCAATTAAATGGTAGGCAATGTATACTGCAATGTATACAGCATAGATATGGTACCCAAGTCACATTCCAGCAGAATGCTATGGTATGGCATGACATTTCACCATGTCACTTCTTGAATTCTCTATCTCTGGATAAAATTTAATTACTAAAGCTGCAGATAAAGGAAGAATACTATCTGTGTCTTCTGTCCTTTGTGGAAAACCCAATTCAAAGTGATCTAAGAGCTTAGGGGGCACCTGGATCTATTAGGGGAAAACAACTAAATCACATCAATATCCAGGCGTAGCCAAGGGCTTTCTGAAAGGGCCTCTAGCAGTACAAAGAATATCCCTAACTTGACAATGGGATGTATGAAATTTAAACACTTCTGTATCACAAAAGAAACAATAATGTTTCAATGCTTGGCCCATAGGGAGTGGCACTATTAGTAGATGTGGCCTTGTTGGAGAAAGTCTGTCACCATGGGGTGGGCTTTGAGGTCAAGTTTCACCCAGTGTAGGACAATTCACTTCCTGTTGCCTGCAGATCAAGATATAGAACTGTCAGCACCTTCTCCAGCACTATGTCTGCCTGCATGCTGCCCTGTTCCCTGCCATGACAATAATGGACTGAACCTCTGAAACTGTAAGCCAGCTTCAACTAAATGTTTTCCTTTATAAGAGTTGCCATGGTCATGGTGTCTCTTCACAGTAATAGAAACCCTAAGACAGTGTGCTGTCTTAACACATTTAAAATGGGAAAAAAATAAATGTTAGAAGACAATAATTATGTCCAAACTGACTGTCACTAGCCATGTTGAAGTGGACCACGGAATTTTCCAGCAATGAAGGATAGAATGGAGGGACTTAGGCTAGGCACTAGTAACATTGACTGAAACAACAGGGCCCCAAGTGATAGATTCCTTATTCTAACCAAATCCAGAGAATAATCATTACGCTCCAAAGCAGCCTGCCTGCTTCTGTGCCTCCAGCAATTCAAAAAGTTGAACAGCTGCTACAGCCCAGGGTGCTTGCTGACACGGCCCCATACACCAGCATCTTGGAGTCTGATGATGCTTCACAAGTCACTGAATAGATAAGTGTGCATTAGAATTAGGATGAAAGCTAGGGAGGAAAATGATAATTTGTTATTAAAGATCGGGATAAATGGAGGGAGCTACTTGAAATGTGAGTGGTCAGGACTTCTGGGAAGACTGCAAAAGACCAGGAATGGGTGGGAGAGGTCACTGCAGCAAAGGCTTCATGCATGGTTGGGGTGAATTGCTAAGGAAGGAAAGTTCTGTGCTTGACAGAGATGAAAGGTTGACAGTGTGGCTGCAGTTTAGTGAACCAGAGGGAGGCAGTCTAGAGTACAGTAAGAATGGAAAAATGGGCAGGGACCAGATCACAAGAGACCCAGAGAGCCAGGTTGCAAAGTCTGGGGATTATGGAGTGTCTGCTACAAAAATGAACAAACAGCAGACACCCACAACTAATCACTGAACTGAACTGGAATCCAGTTGCAGAGAAGGAGGAGTGATGAGAAAAGGGGTTCAGACCACACTGGTGAAACCCACAGAAACAGCTGACCTGACTATCGGGGAACTCTTGCTCCCCAGACTGATAGCTGGGATACCAGTATGGGACTGATCCAAACCCCAGGAACATGGATTTCAGTGAGGAAACCTTGAAAATCTACAGGACCTCCTGTAGTGGTTCAGTACTTATCCTTAGCATGGGTGTGGACTTTGGGAGCCCAATCCATAGAGGGATACTCCGTGAGCCAAGACTCATGGGGGTGGGCCTAGGCCCTATCCCAAAGGATATGATAGACACTGATGACACCCTATGGAAGGCCTCACCATCCAGGGGGAGCAGAAGGGATATGTGATAGATAGGGTTTTAGTTGGGGGGGATGGTAGAGGAGGATGGGAGGGATAAGGGAACTGGAATTGCCATGTAAAACAATCTTGTTTCTAATTTTAAATAAAAACATCTGCAAAAAAACAAAAAACCCCAAAAAAGGAACAAACAGACAAACAAATAAAATAAAGAGCTTTAACCAAGAGAATATGATAATCTGATTTAGTCTTTTAGAGGTAATCTTGCCTGCTTTGAGCATCATAGACAATATAAAAATTGGGAATCTGTGGAAGGCTCCTGTATTTCAGCTGAGATGGGGTGGTTTGAATATCTGCATTAACAATGCTGATAGCATCCTAGCTGAAATAGAATTCCTCTGGTCCAGACATCATCGATAGCTAGATATATCCAGCAGTTCCCATAATATGGTCTCCAGACAAACAATTTTGTTTACACCAGAGCATGAAACTCTCCAGCTCCATAATGGAGACTTTAACCAACCCTCCATGTCATTTCTGATGCAAGCTAAAGCTGGAAAAGCCATTGACAGAGGAAGTTAGTAACTTGGGACTTTCTAAACATCACAAATAAGTAGAGAGTATTACTGCGTCAGTCCTACAGAAGTAAAATATTTTTATGGTATAGTTAATAAAACCCAGGTGATTTTAAGCACAGACTGAGAATGTTAGTGCTTTAAAATTAAATTCTCATTACCATATTCTGGAAACATGTGTGAAAACTTAGCCACTATGGTAATCTCCTTTGAGTCCTGACAGGTCATTGTTTTCTCCATACACATCTCCTATGTTGTCTTTGTTTGTTTTATTGGTTTGTTATTACTGCTTTACAACATTCTTCATAGGGTAGTTGCATCCCTATTTTCAATACAAGTTTTTGTTAATTAGCTTTGGCATTATTATTATTGTTATTGATGAGACAAGAGTCTTGCTATGATGACCAGGCTGGTCTCAAACTGAAAATTCTTCTGCTTCGGCCCCTTGAGTACTGAGATTATCAAATGTGCCATCAGGCATGGCTCCAGTTTCATTTTCTGATACCTGCTTGTAAATTTGTTCAGATATGCAAGCTTTGTTTCTTGATTCCATAAATATCTGTCCTCTTTATGTCCTCTAAGGGCCGTTTCTCCTTTTGCTAATTGTGGGGATAACATTTTTGTTTCCTTTGGTACTCTCTGATTTTAGAAAGAAAGAGAACTTTGACTTAACACCATGTGACAGAAAAGTAACGACCTGATTGGTATAAACTAAAAGTGGCTGTTCCCTGAAGGAATACAGTGATACTTCTTTGGTATGACATAAATACCCCTCTTGGATATACTGGTTTAAGGATCTCATTGTTATCTTATTACAAGGCCCTATTGAATGCTGGATGCTATACTGATTATCATATAGTATTAGTAATTATGTATTTATAGAATTACTGAAAAACTAATAGTTTGAATTACAAGTTCAAAGTTTGAGTTTTAAAAAGGGAATGATACTGTTCTGCCTGGAAAATGACCCATCTCCCAGAGTATGGAGACCACCATGGAGATGCAAAAATAAACACTTTCCATTGAGAACTTCCTGTCTCTGATACTGTATGGAGCAGTAGGTCCCAGGCATTAGTTGTTCATTCAGCCTTAAAAATGATTGGCATTTGGGCACACACTCCAACATGAATGAACCTTAGAAACATCATGCAAAGCAAAATAAGCTGGTCAGAAATTAAATATTTTATAGCTCCACTCACATAAGGAACTTAGAGCAGACATATTCAGATAGGATGAAGTAGAATGGAAGTTACTGGGTGTGAGAGTACAAGGAAATCAAGTTTGGGTTAAGAATTATGAGTTTCACATGGGGAAGGGCCTAGGCCTGGCCCAGGATGATGTGGTAGACTTTGGGGAGCCCCTTTTGAGGGCCTTACCCTGCCTGGGGAGTGGAGGGGGGGAAGGCTAGGGGCAGGTGGGATGTTGGGGGTAGGGGAGGGAGAGGGGGAAGGGAATGACATGTGAAGCAAGCTTGTTCCTAATTTGAGCTAATGAAAAATAAAATAAAAAGAAAGAAGTGAACAGGGAAAAAAAAACAAAGAAACAAAAAAAAGAGGTTATTAATTTGAAGGAGACTGGGGAAGGAAATGCAGGAGCATTCTGAGGGAAGAAAAGGAAGGGCAAAATGATGTAATTATATTATAATCTTAAAAATAAAAGAAATAATAAAAAATAAAAAAAGAATTATGAGTTTCTATGGGAGAAGACCAAGTGTCCTAGAAGTGATGGTAATGGTAGTACACGCCACTGTGTGATTAACACCCCTGCACACTTCAAATAGTGATAGACTCTATGCCATGTATGTTTTAACCCAAACGGACAGTTTTAAAGACAATATATCGAACAAAACAATGGCTGAAAACTGGCTTACTACACAGGGCATTTCTAAAAGTACATAGAGACCAACTGCAAATGTTACCACAATGACCACTGCATATTCTGAACTTATTCTTACCTTCCACATTAGCAGACACAGCTACAGTTAGAACGCAAGGTATCGTACTTAAACGGAAGGCTTGTGAACCATGGGTTTATACAATTATTCCTCGTCCTTGCGGCTCCTATGCTACAAGCCTTCATCTTCAGCCATTCACACAAACTGCATGTCAGCGACTAAGTGTGTGGGTTTCACTGAGCTGCCTCAGACCATATGTTCATCTTCATCTATCAAGATTAAAAAAAATGGTCTTATGAATCTCTTCACTTTGCTCACACTCAATAAGATGTCGATAAAATGTAAAAGCTAAGCAGATTCTAATTTTGGTTTACGGATTCCTGCAAACTTCAAAAGCTCACCAGAGGAGGATTTTATACACAACAAAACCTTACATGGTTTTCTCAGAAGGGGGTTTCCTGTTGAAAGATATTCACCCATCTAGAACAAAAATGCGATCCGTGCTCTGTGGCTGCTTGCACACCCTCCTGTCGCTTCTCTAATGAAACAAAATTATAAAGGGGAGAGCAATTTGCAAATCACCTCTGTTGGCTGATTTATGCTTCGGTAGTGTGCCAGACATTCTTTCTGAAGTCTTAGGACTGTGTATATAAGAAGACATTCAAAAAAGGATTGTGACATACAATCTTCTGAATCAACAATAAAGAAAAAATGAGGCAAAGGTCAAGGTTTTGAAGCGAGGCTTCTAAAACACATCCCACACTGAGTAAGATACCATGAGATCATCTGTCACGTACCTTCCTTCTGGAGGGCACAGCCCAAGAGCATGAAGAGAGCCCAAGCAGCTATCACTAGTTTCCTCAGATACCAATGCACCTGAGTCGTATTCACAGTGCTGTGCTTTTCATCACAGCAGGAACTGACAGAGTTCTGTGACAATTCTAGGAAATGCCTTCAGAGGGCCCCTTCTATGAATTATGAATGTTCCGCAAGGCTCTCTCTAAGTAACAGCCTTGTTTTGCACAAATGTGGGGCTGATTAGCAGGTGGAATTCCTTTGTCTCCGTGCATTGAAATTTAACACTGTGTGCAAACAGAGAATACATTTGAATGAAGGTAAGCAGACTCTAGTTAACTATAAATTATTATTTTCTCTCACAAAAATCGCAGGCCACATAATGACTTTTTGATCAGCCACAGACTGCAAACATGACAATGGCCCAATACGGTTATACCATTTAGTGACATCATAGGTGTCATTAGACAATGTGTGACTGTGTTTATTCATTTTACCCAGTAGGGATGATTGTATGAATTCCAATTTTCTTCCCAGAATGCACTTACTGTGTTTGGGAATGGCCTTACAAATTGTTCCTTTGAGGTGTTGGTACAAAGGAGTGAATTCTCATTATTCATTCTTGTCGTTTCTATAAAGTCACCAAAAACACTGAGCTAGCAAATATTAAATTATAACTCCAAAGGGAGATGCTGGGTTAGGGTCCTGTAAATGCTGTTCATGTTTTTATCAACCTTGTTTTAGGTCTGTCTCTTTTTGAAGACATCTTATTCAATACATATCGTTAGCTTATCTGTATTGAACTCATAGCCTGCTGCATTACAGAGTCACTTCTGAATGAAGTTTAACACACACATTTTCTCTGGAAGACACATCATGGCCTCCCTTCTTGTGGTTAAGAACAATAGACAGCATCTTGACACTGCATTTGGGATCACCTTAAACACAAACTCACCAGCAAATAAGCACAAGTGTGAAAACAAATTCATTGAGTAGTCCAGGCAAGCAATGCCTGTTTGTGGTGTGAGGCCTCAAGCTAGATGACAAACCGTTCTCTTGTTTGCTGAAGTAGGAAGACAGAGCATTACCTCATCTGACCTCACTTGAGAATGAGCCCATCAGGTGACTCTAACTGTTCAGTGCTCTGCACCTGTCCTCAAATGACCACGCAAGAACTGAAGTGATGATTTGGAGGTTATACATAAACTTCAGCAAGTAGGAACTCATAATACAGAACATGTAAGGAGGAGAATCAGCTGCGTCCATACTCATGGAGCCATCTCTTACCCTGGAGACATTTTTCACTAGTGAATACTTGATGGGGGTTGCCCTTCTGTATATATTTCTCTTATTGGTTGAGGAATAAAATACTGATTGGCTAGTGGCCAGGCAGGAAGGATAGGAGGGGCTACCAAATGAGGAGAATTCTGGGAAACATAGGCAGAATCAGATACCATGTGAGGACATCAAAGGAGGGTCTGGACCTTTCTTCGGTAAGATAAAACCACATGGAAATACTTAGATTAATAGTTATGGGTTAATAATTAAGACAGAGATAGCCAATAAGAAGCCCAAGTCACTAGCCAACAGTTACATAATTAATATAGCATCTGTGTGTTCATCTGGGGCAAGGTGGCTGTGGAACAGGGCAGGAAATACTGTAACAAATACTGGTTAGGACACAGTGAGAAATTCTTCCTGTTTATGAGAGAATGTTGTCAAAATGTTGTCTTCTCACTGTCTCTAGAAGACTTTAAATAAAAGTACTCTGATTTTTTTTTAAAATATGGAGACACTTGAAAATGGCCTGACAGGTGAGCAGAAACTGGTTAGACTATCTGCCATTTGTTGTGGGGACAGCTTCTTGGACGGACCCTATCATATCCCAACCTGGGGTGACAGGATTTGTATCTGGACACCAAGGGGTCCTGAGTCATTTTAATGAGCATGCAAAGGACAAAGTGGAAGAGTAAGGAAAGAGTTAAAAACAAGAAGATGTGGGAGGAGAACAGGAACCTTCGAGATTGAAGGGGCTTTAAGGTAACTAACTGTACTTCACTATTCTCTTGGTTGTTGGTTTGTGAGTTCCCTGGTTGGAAAACTTAACTTAGAACCACACAAAACTGAAGCGAATTTTATTTAGTAGCATCCAGTTCTCAATGATGACTTTAGGCTGCACGTTATGTACCTTGTCTCCAAGGCTCACCACAATGATAACATGTTATACAGATAAAATAGACATCCCCAAACTGTGTGTCCAGGTTTCATCTTCCCAACCCATCCTGACATCTGTGTTCACTTTATAATTAAATGCTACCAAAGGGGAAAACTATGGACTCTCCACTTTTAGCTTAGTAGCTCATCTCAGAGTCTTATCACAATAAGTCTATAACCCTTGAATTTATGTCAGCAATGATAGACCTCCATTTTTTGTTATGTGCAAATAGATAACTGAACAACTGTCAGACATTATTCAATTTTTTGCTAAGTCACCTGACTGCTATCAATAGAAGATTTATCTATCAAACTGGCATTTTATTCAGCAGAAAATGGGAAAGTAAGATTTTTCTCAAAATGAAGGAGAGAACAGAAGGCAAGTTTCTCCTTATATTTTCTCCTACACTTTTCTGTGACTGTCTACTACATAGTGGCTTTGCTATCACTACCTGCTTATGTGTTCAATTTCACTGTAGTCTCCAGCCTTCAGCGATGGAGGGGCTAAGTCTGTTCCTCCTTGTCACAGAATTTGACAGTAGGTTAAATAAGCAATAAACAGCTTATAAAGGAAAGGGCTTACCCTTACCCAAGTCGACCTGTCCACCCATGTGTCATATTATCACTTATTTTTCTGGGTTTATTAACAAAAGCATGTAGAGAGGTCTGCATCCAATGATTTCTGAGAGTTCACCTGGCTCTTAAGATCACTGAGCATCAGTGTGCAAGGCAAAGGGGATCAAGAAGGTTTTCAGTGGACTTCCTTTTCAGGCCAGACTCACAGAAAGTACCAGTGTAAACACTGTAGACCTGCATCATCTATCTAGCCAATAGGAAGCATCTCCTCTTCATAGAATTACATCCTAGAGACTATCTCAGTGAGAAAACAGACTTGTAACACACCAAAGGCCACTACCCTGCACCCAAAACCTATGATTCCCTGACAACTCCTTATGACTTTCTTCCATGCTCCTAGCTGTCTGTGCTTTTTGTTCCCACAGAGTAGCTTTATGGACCCTTTTGTATACTAGAGCTAGCCTGGGGCCAACTAAGCATTCCTGAAGAAAGGGAAGAACACTTGACTAGAGAGTCTAAGCTGAACTAGAGACCTCTCTTGCTCTCTCCCTCCATTTCCCTCTTCCTCTCTCTCCCTCCCTCCCCTCCTCCCTCCCTCCTTCCCTCCCTCCATGTTCCGTCTCTCCCTGTCTCTGTCTCTGTCTCTGTCTCTGTCTCTCCTTCCCTCTCCTCCCTCTTCCCCTCCCTCCCTGTTTCTGTCTATCTCTCCTTCCCTCCCTCCATCTCCGTCTTACCCTCCATCCCTCCCTGTCTGTCTCTCTCTGTCTGTATCTCTCCCTCTTCTCTGCCCCCCTCCTTCAACACCACTGCAAAAGTCATTGACTGAATTTAGAGAATATCATCTTATCTACCAAGTAGAAGCAATAACAACTATTTTGCTGTGGAGTGCAAATAAAGCAAATGATAGGGAAGATCAGATGAAACAAAAAGTCCTTCACATAGTATGGGGTAGCATTGTATGCCTGTAACCCCAGCACTGGGAAGGCTAAAGCATGGACTTCATGAGTTCAAGGCCAACTTAGAAAACAGAGTGACAGTATTACCTCCAAAGAGAAAAAGGATGTACACCTGTCAGTTCACCTGTGTTAACGAAGCTCTATCCCTATGGACCCTGCCCCTGTTCCATCAAGTTCATTTGCCCACAAGATTAATTTGCTGCTCCTTCTGCCTAGAATGATGTCTGTTGGTTCTACCCAGGGAGAATTCCTGCTAACTCAATTCTTTACTCAAGAGTCACCTTCTTGGAGAGAATAGTGAGAATGGGTTATCTGTAATTTTAATCTGCTTTACTGTCTTCTCAATTGCACTTACCATCTATAGCTTTCTCACTTACTTGTCACCTCTTTCACTGGAATGTAAGATTTCAGAAACCTGGGACTTTGTCTTATGCTGTATGCCCCAAAGCTATAATGTCCCACACTTAGTAAGTGCCCCCTAAATACCAGTAGAATAAGTGAATAGATACATAGCAACCCCCCACCAAAAACAAAACTAATGATGAGATACAGTTTAAACAATGAAGATGAACAAGAAAGAATTTGATAGAGCCTAATACGAAATTGACCCTAATTGGAGTTTTAGAATTTTATAAAAGAGCTCTATGAATTTTTTCCATAAGCACAATTAAGAACATCTTAAAATTATTTATAGATGACAGGCTAATAAACTTGTGCTAATCTCTTTGTGTACTTCCTTTCCATTGCCAAGGCAGTAGAGCTGAATCACATGTTAGTTTATTTGTTTGCAAAGAAATCACTTCAATGCAATGCCCCTGACAGCTTATTAGGTATTGATTCAGTCCTAATTTACAGAAAAGATAATCGCCCCTAGATAAAGTATAGACATGGCTTGGGTCACAATTATATTTCTTGGTGATGTCTTCATGAAATAAACCAATACTTTAAAAAGTTTGTTAAAAAAATCACAGCCTGGGGTAGATAAGAGGGCTCAAGAATTAAAATTTATGGAAAGAAAATGTCTGTTCTTCCATGGATTTCCTGTTTCTTTCTCTCTTCATGCAGTCACAATCTTGGAAACTCAATAAAGCTGGAAATAAATTAGAGAGAGGGGTGGCAGAGGGGAACTTTGGGGGATAAGAGATGGGAAGGAGACTAATCCAAGTGAGAACACATGCAAACTGGAGGAAATCTATGAGTCAGAATCTAGATCTGCATGAAGTATGCACCTGTCACCAACCTACAGTAATGAGACCAACTGCACTGTCACCAACCTATAGTAATGAGACCAACTGCACTGTCACCAACCTATAGTAATGAGGCCAACGGCACTGTCAAGGACCTATAGTTAGAAAACCAACTGCATAGAGAGCTTGTATGAGGATCTTACTGTAGACCATAAACATGGGAGAGTTAACTATCCTCTGTACACTAAGTCCTTATATAAGCCACAGTTATTATTTTTTGTTTCCTGAACCTTAGGTGTAGGAATGTTTTGGGAGTCTTTTGGACAAATCTAATCAACAATACAAAAAGAGTATCTCATGTCATTGAGGTTGTTGTTAGATTGTCATTGACTCTTAGGAGGAGCACTGTTAGCTCGGTGGGAAAATTTCATTTAAACTAAATATATATGTGTTTATATACATATATATGTTTGTATACATACTTCTGTATATTATAGGATTTTTCCCCAAGAGATTATTTTTTTTATTAGTTTAAATTAGAAACAAGGCTGCTTCACACGAAAATCCCTTCTCCCTCTCCCTCCCCTCCCCCAGCCTCCTACCAGCCCTCCACCTCATCCCCCCTCTGCTCCCTAGGGAGGGTAAGGCCCTCCATGGGGTCCCCCAAAGTCTGTTATATCATCCTGGGCAGGGCATAGGCCCTCCTCCATGTGTCCAGACTAAGAGAGCATGCCTCCATGTGGGATGGGCTCCTGAAGTCCCTTCTTAACGCTAGCGGTAAATACTGATCCACTACCAGAGGCCCCATAGAGTGCGGGGGCCTCCTCATTGACATCTACATTCAGGGGTCTGGATGAGTCCTGTGCTGGCCTCCCAGACATCAGTATGGGGCCCATGCACTACTCTTTGTTCAGGTCAGCTATTTCTGTGGGTTTCACCAGCCTGGTCCCAACCTCTTTGTTCTTCAGGACTCCATCTCTGCAACTGGGTTCCAGAGTTCAGTTCAGTGTTTTGCTGTGGGTGTCTGCCTCTGCTTCCATCAGCCACTGGATGAGGGCTCAATGCAGAGGTCAGGGCAGAGGGGGAACTGAGAGTCAGCCACAGTTATTTTTACACCATTTATTTTATAAGTATATTAGTTATCAATCATGGAAATTTCTAAACAGAAGAATCTAAAATTATAATAATAAGAACTAATTATGTTTCAGACAGTGTCAAGGACTGTTGTTCACTTATGTAGATTTATCTGTATTTCTGCCATCAATTAATTTTAGTAATATTTAACAAGCATTTAATGTATGTGTTAAATTTTATTTTATACACATACACACACACTGAAAAACCAATATAGACAACTCCAGATACAAGGACTTCCCTGTTTTCAAAGAATGCATATTAAAACAGAAATAAATTCACAAATAAATAAGTGTACACAACAATTGTGTGTGTGTGTGTGTGTGTGTGTGTGTGTGTGTGTGTGTGTGTGTAGGAATATGTAAGCATGACTGCAGGTGCCTGTGGAGTTCAGAAGGGGGCGCTGAATCCCTGGGAGCTTAATTAACAGCATTTGTGAGCCACACAGTGTGAGTGCTGAGAAGTGAACTAAGGTCTTGTTCTTAACCAATGAGCTACTTTTCCAGGCCTGAGTTAGGGTTTCAGAGTTAAAGATCCTGAGGCAGGGTTGTCCATGGAGCACTGGAACACTTTCAAAGCAGTATCATGCATTCCTTGAAGGGTACTCACCAGATGGATAAATGATGAAAGGACACCTGGGGGGTACAGCTGCACATATAGGAGTTGAAGAAATGAAGTAAAGAAGACTTCTGGGATGGGTGGGCAGAAGAAGAGACCTCATTTGGAAGTCTGAGAAATGACAACATCTCTGGCTTTGAACCAAGAACAAGAAACCCCCGATGGGTGCAATGACTCAGTGGGTGAAGGTGCTTGATGCTAAGCCTGATAACCGTGTTTGATCCCCAGGACCTACTCGGCAGAATGAGAGAACCAACTCCTAACCCCCCCCCACACACACACTGAATAAATAAGTGGGGAAAAAGAAGCCACTCTTGAAATGAAGCTGACTTGCCATTGGTTGGTAGCATATGGGAGAAACATGGTGTTCCAGTCAAACCTTGATCCACAAAATCACATTGCTCAACAGTATTTCCCCGCTGGTCATCAAAACCCAAGGCTACTTGAAGTAACATCAATGAGGCCGAGTCTCCATCCATTCATGTCTCTGAATGGTTCATTAAAGCAAAGCCTTTCATCCCCATGTCAGTTTGTGAATGAAGATTCTTATGTTATAAGATTAGTCCCCAGCTAATAGACCCAATCATTAAGAGGCGACTGAATTGTAGGGATTCTGAAATTATTCATGAATTTATCCATTGGTTACTTCATAGATCATTAAGACATGAGGCCTGATTGGTCAGCAGGGGCTGCTCTTGAAGGATGTTTTACTTTCTCTTCCTCCTCTTCCTCTTTTTTTTCTCCCTGCCTTCTCCTTTCTGACTACCATGAATCAACCAATCAATTCTCCCATACCCATGAACTAGCCAACCATGAATTAAAACCTTGGGCCAAAATAAATCTTTCGTTCTTCCTAATTATTTTTCCAAGGTATCTGTCACTGTTATGAAAACAAACAAACAAACAACAAAAAACAAAACAAAAAAATCCACCTCCAAACACACACGCGCGCGCGCGCGCGCGCGCACACACACACACACACACACACACACACACACATATACACACACACCTCTAATAAACTAATACACAATTTTAAAGATGCATTTACTATGTAAGTCACTGGCGCATGCCTTTGATCCCAGCACTTGGAAGCAGAAGCAGGAAGATCTCTGTGAGTTTGAGGCCAGTCTGGTCTACATACAGAGTTTCAGGACAGCCAAAACTGTTGTATAAAGAAATCCTGTCTCAAAAAACAAAAGAAGAAGAAGAAGAAGAAGAAGGAGAAGGAGAAGGAGAAGGAGAAGGAGAAGGAGAAGGAGAAGGAGAAGAAGGAGAAAGAAGGAGAAAGAAGGAGAAGGAGAAGGAGAAGGAGGAAGAGGAGAAGGAAAGAAAAAGAAAATGGCAATTCAAGTTGTCATAGAGTGTTGGTGATTAGATATTTGCACAATCATTCAAATAACTATGGTAACAAGGAAAGAATCACCAATGACCTTTGGAATGGCTGAATGATGTGGTTGCAGGAGCCCCTGTTGTCTCTCTGTTGCATCTTCAAAGCAGGCGGCTTGCAGGTATTGTATGGCAATGGTTATAAATATCTGTGTGCTGACAAAAGTTCCTGTGTGTAGCTGTCCCCACAGACAAGTGGCATTGGTGAGGCCTATTGACTATGCTGTCGACACACATTTACAGAGCTTCTCATTACTGTTCTCATTACAAATGCCTCTCCAGGAAGAAATACACCTGTGTTAGAATATTATTTTCAGGTGTGTGACTTTTGTTTATGCTGCATTTGTTTAACTCTGTGAAGCTGTGTTACTTTGTCTAAAACACCTGATGGTCTAATAAAGAGCTAAATGGCCAGTATCAAGGAGGAACAAGGAAAGGTGGGGTTGGCAGGCAGGCAGAGAGGATAAATAGAAGGAGAAACAAGAACTACAAGAAGCAGCAGGAGAACAAGAAGAAGATGTCAAGGGTCAGCCACCCAGCCACCCAGTCACCCAGCCAGCTACAAAGTAAGAAGGAAAGTTAAGACACACAGAAGTAAAATGATAGAAGCCCAGAGGGAAAGGGTATATGGGATAATTTATGTTAAGAAAAGCTGTCTAGAAACAAGCCAACCTAAGGCCGGGCACTCATAACTAAGAATAAGCCTCTGTGTGTAATTTGTTTGGGAGCTGGGTGGCTAGCCCCTCAAAAAGACCAAAAAGCCAAAGGAGAAAAAAACATTTCAAACAATGTATATCAGCCAAAATGAAATTGGAAAAAAAAGAGGGAGAAAAAAAAACCTTCAGAATCTAGAAAAAATAAATAATATTTAGGATGCAAGAATTTAACCCCAAACCATAATTTTGTAACTAAGAAACAAAGGTCAATAAAAGGTACAACCACGAGAAAGTCATGATAAAGGGAACTAAAAGGTTGATTTTGAGGGCTAGAGGATGGCTTGGTGGATAAGAAAGTTTGCTGCTCAAGCATGGGGCCTGAGTTTGAATCCCCAGTACCTGAGTGTAGTGGCTTGAATAGCAATGTCCCCGATAGGCTCATAGATTTAAATGTCTGGTCATTAGGGAATGGTACTACTTGACAGGGACTAGGAGGTGTGGCCTTGTTGGAGGAAGTATGTCACTGGGGGTGGGCTTTGAGGTTTTAAATGCTCATGTCAAGCCTAGTATCACTCTCTTCCAACCACACGAAGACCCCCATGTAGACTCTCAGCTCCTTCTCCAGCACTAAGTCTGCCTGAGTGCCACCATGCTCCCAGCCATGGCAACAGTGGACTAAACCTATGAATTTTGAACCCTGATTTAATTATTTCTATTGCTGTGGTCAAGGTGTTTCTTCATAGCAACAGATCACTGAGCAAGATGCCATGTAAAAATGTTGGGCCCTGGTGCGCTTGCCCGTAACCCCAGAGTTGGGGTCAGAAACAGGCAGATCTCAGGACCTCAATGGCCAGCCAGCCTAACCTAGCCAGAGTGCACGCTTCAAGCTCAGTGAGAGACTCCATCTTGAGGGAATAAGATGGGCGGTGATAAAGCAAGGTAGCCAATGTCCTCACAGGGCCTCCATGTGCATGCACCGGTACATGAACACACCATATGCATGGTTTTGCAAAAGTAATGCTAGGTAATAAGAAATAAACGTTTTTCTTCAACTTAAGTTGACTTTTTATAAGACAGTCTTATGCAGCAAGCCTGATGTTGAACTTCTATGTAGCCAAGGATGAACTTGTACTTCTGATGCTGCTGCTTTCACCGCCCCTCAACCCTAGGCCTCAGGGCACCACCATGTATAGTTTACAAAGTCCTGGGGATCAAATCCAGGGCTTCCTGAATGCCAGGCAAGCACTCCACCAGCTGAGCTGAAACCCAGCCATTAGATAACATTACCTAGCTCTGAGTTTGTTTCTAACTAGAGAATATCTCATTTACGATCTTATCATACTCGTTTTTTAATTTATAATGACTTGGATTTCCTAGAAGAACTGAAAGCAACAACAAGAAAAAAAATGTCAATGTTGGAATTTTATTCTTACAAAGAAAACTGAAATTATAAAATGTGCAGGGAAATGGGCGGATCTAAAATCATTATATGGAGTGAGGAATCCCGGACTCAGACAAACAGCGCATGGTCTCTCTCACATGAGAATCCTAGCTTTTAGTTTTCATATGTGCATTTTTTTAACGTGAGAATAAATGTGTGCTTAGGCCATGAAACTGTAATGTGGTCCGAGAGAGGGTAAGAAGAGGTTTTAAGGAAAGAGGGTGTGGAGATGATAGGCTAAGCGAGACATGACATCGGTAGGGGAGGGAGTAGGGGAGGATTAACCAAACCAAGAATGTAGGGAATGTCATAATGAAATCTGCTACTTTGTATGCCAATTAAAAATATTTTTAAAAAGATAATGAATAATTAAAGTGAAAGCACCAGGGATTAATATGCAGACTGTCAGCCTAGTAGAGTAGCGACTCCATGAAGGATAAACCCAACACAAGCCTTAATGAGATGCCGCCTTTCCCAAGGCGTCCAGGGCCAAGTGAGCCATTTGCAAAATAATTTGTCCAGTGGCTGTCTTCCCAAAGCATCTGAGAACACAGCTGTCAAATGACACTACATGTCCTGACCGAACCATGATGACACAGTTATAGAAGGAAACTGAACTTGGGCAGTATGAACACTGTTCACATGTCAAGAGCTGGTAACTGGGGAGGACAGCTAAGCAGCCCAAACCATCCCTATCCAGTGCATTTCTGACTTAGAACTGCATTAAAACCATGAGATTCTTACTTAGAATTTCATATTTTTGAAACATTTTCCTTCTCATTTGGCACTATGACACATTTTGGCTGACCTCTGTTTCCTGAAGTAAAGTAGAGAAGACATTATTTATTCCTGATTAGCATCTTGGAAATGGCGTTTATTTAACTTTGCAGCATCTACTAGCTCTAATTTTAAAGAAAGAGTGGGATGCACTTCTGGTACACCAATTAACACCAATTTCTGTCCTGTGGATTCATGTGGGTGTGTGCTATGGTTGGGATTAGTTTTCCCAACTAAAGTACATCATTTAACCTCTCCCTTGACATCCACAGGGTTTGGTTAAGGGGACACTATCACTAATAAAATTTCACATCCACAAACTTGACTCAAAGAGCTACCAAACAAACCCCACCGATTTTTGCAGGCATTCATTCACAGGAATGCACACTAACAAGCATATGTAGGAAGGGATGTTTTGCTATGCCAAAAGCGAGTTTTCATGCTGTTAAATTTATGCATTTCCTGCTGCTACTCAAAAGGCTTGTCTGAATGTTCCGGCAGGGGAGAGTATCTCTGAAAATACTCTTCTCCTGCTCCTGCGTGTGTCAAAAGGTCTGATCTGCACTTGGGTCCCGGGGCAGAGCTCATTTGCAGACTTCGTTAGATAATATTAACCACAAAAATGGGGAAAGAATAAGAGGTTAATTTGGGGGGCTCAAAAGAAAAGAACAATAAAAAGCATTTTAGGAAGAAGAAGAAAGGTCTTAAAATGGAAAGCCAAGCAGGCATCTGGGGAAGGAAAATGCAACGCCCCCTTCACCCTCAGGAAATGAAATGTTTCTGACAGGGTCAGAGACTCTGCTTGGCAAACCTTCTTAAATTAATTACCTTCTTGACATTTTAAAGGAAGGTTTCAGATTGTAAATTTAACCCAGACAAAGCATTCTTTTTAATCTTGTCAGTATGCAAACTACTTTGCGCTGCAGCCTGTGAATTATTTATCAGAGGTACGACCCCAAAGGGCGAAAGGAAAAGGCAGGCGTATTTGATCTGAGATTCTGCGGCTAGATGTAGTTCTTTACCTTAGATCTGTACCTGTTGGGGCTACTTAACTTTTTCTGCTTTTGATGTTTTTAATTCCCGAGCATTCCTTGACTCAAGGAAGAAGAGACCCGGTGCCATTTTATAATGTGCTTAGTGAGATGGGTAAACTATGTGGTTCTGCCGGTTCTATGTGGCAGCCACAGTCAGGTGGGTGAGAGGAAAACCAGGGCTTCATTTCAACACATTTCCACATTACATATGCCAGGCAAGCAGTGTCTTTGCCTCCTCTTGTGCCCATGTGAGGTGAGCTGCCAAGACAGATTGCTAAGGAAATTAACTCTTCCAAGTATCGATAAACTGGTGTGCATGATATCAACAAACATTAACAGATTAGTTTGGAGTTTAAAATAAAACCCCAAATTCACGATGCCTACAGGCTATAAAGCAAAGCTGTAGCTTTAGTGCTTGTGCTAGGGTACTTTGACTATGTGATTTGGGATGAGGAGCACCCCCTTCCATTGATCATGCTCACTCCTCATCTGCTGATGTCATCGAGCATGCTTACTCCTCATCTGCTGATGGGCACAAGAGCAGCAGGTTTGACTGAGCCACCGGTATAAAGCAATGAAGAAGAAAAAACCTATGTTGTCTCCAAGGAAAGAGTTTGCAGAGCACAGCACACAGCTTCACAGGTCAGCTCAAAGGCTCAGTCCTACCAGACAGAAACCATGCACAGATAACAATGTCCTCTTAGATCTTTCCATGCCTCAGGCATCATCTTCCTGGGGATCGCTGGGGCTTCCCTTAAGAGAAAAGGAAGGGACAGGACTCCACTTCCCCTTCTACCATAAATGGCATTCCAGGTTTGCAGACCCCCCCACCCCCGCCAAGTCAAAAGATGAGGAGTCCTGAGTAATCATAAATTCATATTTACAACAGATACAGCTACATATCTTCATGGGTACCTCCTACTGAAATCAGTGCAACTGAAATCACTGAAATAAATCTGTGGAGTAAACTAAAATAAAACGACAAAGTAGACATAATTTTCCTTTTAGATCCCAAGACAACCTGGGGCCAATTAATTCTTTTTGAAAATGTTGGTTTGACATCACAGTGGTGACCATTCATTGAGTAATCCTATCCCCTTATGGTGAAGTTTTATTGTTTGCTCTATCCTCTTGCCCTAAATAGCATAGGACACCAAGGGGCCCTGAGTCTACAGCCCAGTGTCATGCAGCTCCTAAAGCTGAGATTCACAGCCAGGACTCCGTGACCCCCAGCTCCATGTGCCGTGCATCACCAGGCGTGTGCTGCAATCTTGATTCCATTTGGTTGCTTGTAATTCTTCTCTTCACTCGAATTTAAGTCTGGTAGAAGTGTGATAAATCTGACATGGCTCAGTGGATAAAGAACTGCGGTTTATAAGGTATCTTTTTTTCTTTCTTTTTTTGGTTATGGTACAGATAGTTTTCAACCTCTTGTTCACATCTTAACCAGCTTTGCTCTGAAGAAGTCATTGTGTGTAGTTTATTTAAGCCAAACAAAGAAGAGACCTTGTAAATTTGAGCTCCAGTGCATGCATTTCCTAGGTGAATTAGTATGTATCCAGCAAGGGTAGAACTTGAGCAGATTTACTAGCTTAACAGAGTGTTAAAAGCAAAACCCCTGAGCATGGATGGGAGAAAACAAGATCTCAAAGCCTATGAAGAGCAAACATGAGCCATAGACCCCTGTGCCAAACTCATCATCACCTGGGTACCCATGAGCAGAAGGAGATGGACTGACCTGGAGAACGGGTACCTTTCCAAAATCCTGGCAAACTTCCTTTTTCTCAGAAAGCAAGCCATCATGGTTAGTGTGGGCTGTCTGTCACAGCACAGAGTGACTTAAACAACAAAAATTTATTTCTCAATTCTAGAGGCTAGAAGACAAGATACCAGAGTGGAGGTAGGTGATAAAGGCTCAGTTCCTGGTTTATGGGTGGTCATCTCCTCCTGCACTCTGGTGTGGCAAAGAGCAGGGGTGGGGGATGACCAAGTGGCTTTTCTTAGAGAGGAATCAGATCTGTCCCCCTGATCTAGACAACTCCTAAAGGCCTCACCTCCAAGCAGCAGCCCCATGGTGGTTAGGCTTCCCAGTAGACTGTTAGAGGAAAGGGAACTGACATTCGCTTCCCAGCAGGAAGAGATGGATGGAAATATTTGTCTTGTGAGGATCAGAGCAAAGACTTTAAGCACAAATGTTCCCAAACTCAGCATGGTGGTAACTAAGATAAAACTTTCACACCCATAATATTATCTGTATTAGGCAAGGTTCTCCATGGAACAAATGTAGATTTGTGTGTGTTTACACACACACACACACACACACACACACACACACACACACACTATGAAAGAAGACAAGGCACTTTATTATATGGATGTATTAATACAGATGTGCCTGTTTGTGGGATCTATGGAATGGATGGACAGAAACAGTGGTGGGTTTTCAGGAAGTCAGTGGCAGTGTCCCATCTCAATAAGCAGAAGACAAGAGACCCAGAAAGGGCATATTTTCAGCTTGAATGAAAAAGCAGGAAAAAGTCAATACTTCAATTCAAGGGATGCTCCCATGAAAAAAGAATTATGTTGTTTGGGACTTGAGCTGATTGGAGGAAGTCTGCCTATATCGGGTAGACACTCTGGTTTACTACTCAGCTTATAGTTTCAATGTTGATAATATTTAGAAATTCCTCTGAAGACACTTGCAACAATTCTTGAGCAAATGTGTGAGCATCCTGTGGTCCAGTCAAGTGGACACAAAAGTTAACTATTGTGTCACTGGAACCTGGAACCGGGGAGTGTAGTCTACCACTTTACACATTTGTCACTAACTTACTAAAACAGCTAAAAGAAAAGCCATGTGTGGTTTTCAGAGTACTATACCGCCTACTGAAGCACAAAATAAACTGATATGCCTTGGTTCCTCTGTTAGAAGTTAGTTCAGTGAAGCTGATTTACATTTTACCGGCTCTGTACATTGTTTTGAATTAGATTTCCAAATTATTCTTTCTTAGTTTCTAAAATATAAGCACAAAACTTGCTGACAAGAAATAGTACAGCTAATGTTAAAACACACGTTAAATATTTATTTATACCTTGAGAGCACTTAACTCAAAATGTAGTGACATCTAAGTTGTATTCTTATCACCAAGTGGATGTGATGAGGCTCGGAAGCCTTTGAGTTATACAAATGAAAAGATATATTTTCTAAACATTCCTGAGTGTTTACTTTGGAAGGGAAGCTTGTCATTTGGATCGTAAGTAGATTCATTCAGGTTGATATAGTATAGACAAGAGTCTTTGGTACAACCTCCTGCGAGATGTAGACTGTAATTCCTCTTGGTCTGGGGTGCAAACTAGAATGACTCCCTAGATACTGATTATGTGGCAGAATTGATGGCATAGAATTCCTCAAACTCTATCATAAAGGCTTGTGTGAGTGTCTTACCTTTCTTTTTCTGGAAGAAACCAGCCACTATACCCTGAGGATACACAAACAGCTGACAAAGAGGACTCATTGTAAAGAATACCCTGTGTCCAGCAAGATGCCAAGACCTCTTCCCAATAGCCATGTGAGAACGAACCATAGTGCAAGCAGACCTTCTGGCCTCAGAAGTTCTCAGACCGCTGCAGCTAAGGCTGAGATGATGGGGGATGTCCTTCTGTATATATGTTTCTCTTATTGGTTGATGAATAAATCATTGTTGGCCAATAAAGGCAGGAAGATATAGGCAGGGCTAGGAGATGAGGTGAATTCTGGAAAAGGTAGGCAGGGAGAGACCACAAAGAGACACCATGTAGGTCAACAAAGGAGAAACAGGTCTGGACATTCTCCAGTAAGCCAAGATCGCATGCAAATACATAGATTAGTAGTAATGGGTTAATAATTAAGACAGAGCTAGCCAATAAGAAGCCCTAGTTATTTGCCAACAATTTAATATTAATATAGCGACTGTGTGCTTGCTGAGAAGTGCCGCGGGACCTGGCAGGACAGAAAACTCCAGCAACACTGAAGTTTGTAATAACTGATCCAGAGTCAGAGCCCTCTTGTCAATGCATCCCCACATTCCTATTTCAGAGAAGCCCTGACAGTATAACAGTTGCTGATTTCTCCTGCTGTTGCAAATAATTTACTCAGACATATAAAATCCACATTGCCATGATCATAAAAATTTTGTTCATAAATTTTTTGCTCATTTACAGTATGCAATAGTCATAACTTTTGTAAGTTGTGTACTTTTAAATCCAGATAGATTTATGTGTGTGTGTCTAGGTATAATCCTTTTAGTATATTAAAACACTATTTTTTTCTCAAATGAATATCACCCGAGGCAAAAAGACATGTTGTTCCCAGAGTTGTGGTGACAGAGGGAATGCAGCAAGCTACATGGAAAAGAACAAGTAGTCAAAGGCTCCTAATTAGCACAAACTTGAAGGCTACTTCGACTCCACTTTAATCCCATTCTTTTTTAGTTATGATAATGTTTAGTGAAAAAATAGAAATAATGGCTGATACCTTCATTTTTGTTTACAATGCTCAGGCACAAGCTAAATGTGCAATTAAGTCTTCTAAATAAATTCAAGAGAGGAAAAAAATAAAACAGTAATCATAAATGAGTCCCCAAGATAAAAATTCATTCTTCCTTTCATGTCAACTCATGTTTTACTTTTTTTTTTTCACTTACTCATCCATGCTTGGTATGTTGAAATTTATTTAATGACATTTTTACTGTTATTTTAGGGTTCCTATTGCTGAGAAAAGACACCATACCACAGCAACTATTAAAAAATATTCAATTGGGGTGGGGTGGCTCACTTACAGTTCAGAGGTTCAGTCCATTATCATCACAGTGTGACACGGCTGAGTGCAGGAGACATGGTTCTGGAGAGGTTAGCTGAGAGTTCTACATCTTGAAGGCAACAGGACATGAACTGACTCACTGGGTGCGGCTTGAGCATATATGAGACCTCAAAGCCTGCCTCCACAGTGACAGAGTTCCTCCAACAACGCCGCACCTACGCTAACAAAGCCACACCTCCTAAGAGGGCTTTTTCCTTCCCTTGGGGGCTATTTTCTTTCAAACCAACAAACTGCAATTCCACATTTTCATTAGGGTTTAAGATGCTTTTTGGCTCCCTCTCTTCCTCAAGGTTTTTAGTCTCTTCTTCCAGCTAACACTAGCCCACCCTTTGTCTATACCCTAAGGGCACTTATAATGTAGCTCATGCACTCGTGTATACTGGCATTTTTTGTCTGACTCCTGAATCTTTTGCCATGTCACAATGTCTACCATCAACTTTTTTACATTTTACATGCATTTGAACCCATGTGCCATGATTGGAACATGAGAATTCCAAGGTGAAATTGATATGTGTCATGCTTATCCCCTTCTTTCAGTAATGGTTAGCTCAGGGGATCATAACTTCTGCATTTTGGAAGAGCTAATCTGTCAGTAAACACAGCTGTAAGGAAAAGCTGGGGAACAACCACCGAAATGTAGCAAGATACAGGAAATAAAATTAGCAAGTAGCAACCTGACCATGGCACTCTCAAGCCTTCTAAATAAATTCTAAGATATAAATGCACTAGAGGGACACAACCGTTTTGTTCCATGGCTTCTCCTTGGACTGTCACAGGACAGGATAGAAATACATAGGTGGTGTCACTGACCTTTATAAAGTTAGCTCTTAGGGTTTGCTCATATCTCCCCAGCCAGCAGCGTCCATCGTCATCTTGTACTGCACTGTATTTCTTGCATCTTTTAGAATCCCTGCAATCCATTTCCTCAGATATGTTCTGTTGTCTGTGACAGAGTTGCAACAGAGTGGTGGTGTGGTTTTGCCTCTGTATGTGAATTTGTCCATTGTGCTTTCTCATCTAACATTCAGTATTCTGTTTCTCATCATCGACAGCTGACTACACACAGAAAAGACAGGGGGATTGCTGACAATGCAGGCTTAGAAACATCAACAGTAATCATTTCCCATAAAAATGGAGGAGAGACAAAGATGGCAAAAATATGAGAGGCAGGCCAGGCGGAGGTGGCAAAGCCTTTAATCCCAGCAGTTGGGAGACAGAGGCAAGAGAAGCTCTGTGAGTTTGAGGCCAGCCTGCTCTACAGAGTTACCAAGGGAAACCCTGTCTCAAGCAAGCAAGCAAGCAAGCAAGCAAGCAAGCAAGCAAGCAAGCAAGCATGCATGCAAATGCAAGGCATGGCTGCATCCTGCTCACTTGTGCCTTCTGATTGGAAGCCTGTCCCCTGTTCTTGTTAGTACACTGGAGTGGTTGTGGGAGGGGGATCCACAGGTGATGACTGGTTTTGGTGAATTACATTCTCTAAGCCTTCTGTTTTTGAGTCAATTGTCTATTCTACAACTAGTAAGGCAAACAACTTGCAATTTTTAATGTTTTAAAAAATATTTTTTTGAAATACCATCCCTCATGGTTTTATCAACATTCCAGTTTTAGCAAATTTCCATCCAAAACCAAATTTTTTCAATGGGATAAAGTGGTATCAGTTTCGGTTTCCAACCTCTTCTCTGTTCTACAAAGCTTCATGTTTAATAAGTCAAGAGACAAGGGCAGCCTTTTGGTTTTAATTGCAAGTTAAAGTCTTGGGATTTCCTCATAAAAAAACAGAACTCTTCTCCCTTCAAACTCATCTTGTGTGGAGTAGAAAGAGGAGTAAGACATGAGGAGTGAACTATAAACACTTGATTAAAGTAGAAAAATCACAAGGGCATGACAGAGAGCCACTCAGGAACGGAAGGGCACTAGCTTGTCGTGTTACTCTCTTTAGAGTCTTTTGGTAGATCCTAAAGAGTAAGACTTGGTTTTCTAGATAAGGAGAAAAGGAAATGGAATTTAGTCAATCATGGTGGGCATGTTACTTGGCCCATTCAGAGAAAAATGGTATAGCTTCAGAGACTGAAGCGAGGGGTGGGGGTGGGGAAAGGTATAGGCATATTAGCTTGTGAAAGACTTCAAACTCAGAAATTCATTCTAAAAATATAAGTACACCTAGATAGCCTTTCACATGTGTTCTGTGCTGGATGAATAAGAGTCTTGGGTCTAGGGCAAGGAAGCTCAGGACCCCTGCATTGTGTCATGAAAGGAAGTGCAGATGTGATCCTCTGTGGAAGGGTTTGCTACATTTTATTGGATAATAACTCTGATTTTACTGTGTATGTTCCTGGGCCACAACTTTATTAGATCATAACTCTGAGTAGGTACTTAGGGTTTTCTGGGAACAGGGAGACCAGTTAGAGGACTATGGTGATGGTAAACAAGGTATTTCTATGGTATTTGAAAAGGACAATGGTGGAAGGTAAAGAAAGGCTACATTTAGATTTGGACTGGAGGTACATTTCTGAAATAGAATTAACAGAATTTCTAGGTAAGTGTACGTTAGGGAAGGAACAGAGAGCCCCCAAAGCTTCCAGAGTGGATGGCAGTGAGCAGCAGCCACAGGCAAAGGAGGAGGGCAGGAGGCTTCGGTGGCTAGGGGAGGTGTTGGAGTCTGGCTCCATGAGGCTTCTGGGTTTGAACTGTTCTAACCCTCATACCCTCCCCCCAGCCAATCCAACTGTTCACCTTTACCCCCTTTACTTTTCTTGACTCAAGAGCTTTGGTAAAGTGGGGAACAGGGCAGACTGGGGGCACACAATGTGTGGGTGGAAAGAATATGTAAGCACTGGTCCTTGAAACCTGAGCATCACAGGAGGAAAACAGCTATGACCTCCCATGCTGGCCCTCCGTGGTGTGGAATAGTGGGATTCTTTTGATTGTCATAGCTGTTTGTATTTACGGTTTGGCTAAGCAGAGTGGTGCCAAGTATCATTTGTTCCAAAGCCATCTTATTCTTCAGCTACAGAGACACAAAGCTGCTTCATGGGCAAGGCTGAACAACTATATAGATGGACTTTTCTCAGACAGTTTAGAAAGGGGATCTGCCCCAAACACCTTCCCTAACGACCTTTTGAAATTCCAAGGCACGTGGACCCATTATTTTTCCAACCAGCCTCACATTATAAGCATACCACCATGCTGATGTGATTATAGTGAAGATGACATGTATCTGTATTTAATGTCTTTATTTTTGCTCTTTCTTATCTTAAATATTATGCCCAAATGGTTTGTTTTATATTGCAAGGCCATATTAAATATTATTTACCCTACACACAGTTCCTTAACTTCGCTGTTTGTT
The DNA here is from genome assembly GCF_003668045.3 of Cricetulus griseus. Classification (NCBI taxonomy): domain Eukaryota; kingdom Metazoa; phylum Chordata; class Mammalia; order Rodentia; family Cricetidae; genus Cricetulus; species Cricetulus griseus. The sequence goes on from NW_023276806.1 coordinate 131,209,856, forward strand.
CCCCCAACAATACAAACAGTACCCCACACAATCTTCCCTGAGTTTCTCTTTCCCTCTATTTCTACCTCATACCTGTCCCTTTGTTGTAGCAAATACCATGCTACATTGTCTTGTGAGGTCTGGGGGTCTCTCTTCAACCCCTGCAGAATTAACGAGAAGAGGATGGAGATGGAAGTCATATGTGTTTGGTTGCTGATGCTGCAGGAACTGAATGGAGTAGATAAATGTTTACTGCTCAATGATAAGCCTATGCCTTTAAACAAGTGATTCCCTCAGCTCAGCCAAGATAATAAGATCAGGATAGAAAACAGACTTTGGGTTATAAACTCCAGGGGATTACTCATACACCCTGGAGCTTTAGTGGAGAAGGAGGCCATCTGACCCCAGTAGGAAAGATCTCCAGGATCTATTAGAGACATCTGCCACAACATAAAAAATGGGCAATGGCAGTTCATTCATTTCCTACTCTTGAACTGGTCTGTGTTCTCGGTGAGGTAGTCATTGACTCATTCAACAGATATTCGTCATACAACTGGCTCTGTTGCTAAGTACTAAAATGTCTGTGCAGCCCCTGCCCACAGGGGTCCTAGTGATCTAGAAAGGACATGATGTGATGCAACCTATGATTTATAGTATTGTATGACAGCAGTTGCATAATAATAATTTGTAGGTTATGAGGTAATGATGACTGTATCTTTTAAAAAGAGCAAGAGAGTATTTCTATCAACCGTCTCCTTGATTGCTTGGTCTGGAGAATACCTTCAAGAGAATTCTAGTCTCCAGGAAAGGGACTGCATCAGGACATTATTGTCTGATTAAAAACCATTCATTTGACAAGTGTTTATGGTCTTGCTGCAGTCCAGGCTATAAGTTAGACACTGGAGAGATAATACTGAGCAAAATAATGTAAAAGCAAGTTGTAAAAAATTAAACAAATAACCACACAATCAAGTAGGGAGTGAGCATCCCAATCATTTCCTTTAAATTCCATACCCAGCAATATTATAGCTGCATTTTTCATCCATGTGTTGACTTCTTTAATGAGGTAGAAATACATTAACATTGACATGAATATTGCATTCTGATTTTCTCTCTTCATTAATGAATGAGTTTACCAATGCCCATTAGTCTTAGTGTTGGGTGCTATGTACCAGTCTTCAGAGCCACCTGTAAGTTAAGCCAATCATTGCATTTATTTTTAACAGAAAAGCTGAGTCTCATAGGGACTGTTTTGATCTCAGCTGTCAGTCATACTGAGAAATTAAATTCCATCAACACTAGATAATAGTCTTTCCTCTACCAAATTCTTATGGCCTTGAAAAGTCATTAAATTGTATACAAAGCACTAACAGGGCTTTGATTCCATTTGGCAGAAATGTCATTTTTCATACCTTTTAGCTATTTTACATATTTTTTAGTTATGTTTTACTCTTACTCAAAATTGCATTGAATTAGCTCTAATTTGGGGGGGGGTGATGAAATCTGTGTGGTGTCTGCACATGACTGCTTTATGGAAAATACAACCTATAACCAATGTTCTCATTGTTTTTAGTATTCAGGCATCTGTCCTGTCCTGTCCTTGGGGTTCTGACAGGATACACCCTCAGCTGCAGCCGCTAAGAGCACCACCTGTGCAATTCACTAAGTTCCCTTTTAAAATGACCCTGCCAACCTCTCTCTCTGCCTCTGCCTCTCCCTTCTTGCTCTTGTCCCCAGAAGCTAGTCTCTCTCCCTCCCCCCTTTTCCATTCATTTTCCCCCAATTAAAAAACCCCTCCAACCCAAGCTCTGTCACATGGTGTCTTTCTCGTGACACTTTTTCAAATTATAACACATTGGCCTTCCATTCTCAAACACTACTGCCTTATTTTCTCCCTTTATTGGAATGGGTGTTACCTAAAAATAATAGTTACACACAGCCACTGAAGATCACAGAAACTGAGTTGTGTTTGCTTCAGTCAGAGAACTTCCTTCCCGGTATAGGAGCAGCTCCACCTCATCCTCTTTCTCTCTGGACAGTACTCCTGTGAACTGAGGATTGTCTGCTCAGGGGGCACCTGGTCATGTGACCCTGAACAGCTCACTGCTCACAGAAGAGCACAGTTCCCTTTTGTGATTGTCCTGTGATAGGCACAAAAGTGCCTCATACACTAACCTATCAATGTAATTGTGGACTACAAAAACATTTGGAGTAACTAGGGGATAAAGACAAGACTCTGTCCCCAAACACTCCAAATCCTGTGTCTCCATTGACTCCAAGTATTCTGGGATGAGCATCTTAATTGTCTTCACCTTCCATCTCAGTTTTACTATCAGCTTTACAGTGATTTACTAAAGCAGAAAATATGATAAGAAATATATAATTACATAGATAATATATTGAGGTTTAGTAACTCTTGGGTTTTTGCCTTTACTTTTGCTGTCTTGTAACTGCTGGTGGAAATTTTGGTAATAACCTGGACTCTAAACCCTTCCACATGGGAGCCCTTCCAACATGGGAGAGAAGATGTACTACGACTCTCTCATCACTTTTCCATAAAACAGTTCCTTTTCCTTGGATTGTGCCCTTTAGCCATCCTCCCATCAAGGTCCCTGGGCACCTTAAGGTCCACATAACTCTCTTTAGCCCCTTGCAACCTCACCAGAGTCATCGAGGCTGCCTTCTAACCAGTAAAGGAAGCACTTTTGTTTTGGATTTTGGTGGTAATTACTCCTGCCACATCTGTGTTTACTTTAGAACCTGTGGCTAAGGTAATTAGCTGGCAGCTGGTGAAGCTTGAAATAATAATGTGCCTGACATTCGAGGTATCTCTTTCCTAGAAATCATTTTTTTTTTAAATCTCCATTTTACTTACACAGTCAACAGACAGTATTGGCAAATTGTCCCTAGGTGGAACATAATTAGGGTTCATTTGCATCTGAAAGATTTACTTTTTAAAATGTGGTTGGGCTCAAAAATGACTGCTTTTTACAACTAGAGTGGTATTTTTATTGCACTGGGTCTTTACTTATTCACCAAACAATGTGGAAGGCATGCTATGCATAGGACCCCAGGCATAGATGCTAGGAATACAAACGAAAGTATAAAATCCTGCTTCTCCTTGGAGACTTCGAAGTTTGAAGGGAAATAGCATCAGACAAATAGTTGTCTAAAGAGGCATTTCAGGGGGATACTCATGGGCATGAAAAAAGTGCCGTCCACATCTCTACTGGACATGCTCAGGATCTAGATGAGTACTTCTCTAGACCAACGGGTGTAAGCAAAGCATGAATTCAACTCAACACACTTTGTTGACAATTAAAATCTAAGACTTAGATGAAGTGAGCCAGGCATCAAAGCCCCACATTTAATGGGGAACTGTAAGTACAGGTGTGTCCAGAGACCTTCCATGACAGTGCCCACTGGGTAGTCTAGGAATACATCCCTTTTTAACATGTACCCTTCACCACCTTGTAACCCATTCTAGTCCTGCCGAAAGTGGCCTATGTATGTCCACAGGGCTATACAGTCATGGAGGAATCCTACGGCCTCCATGCACCCATTTTATTTTAAGATTGAGGTGATGAAGTGCCTCACTAAGGCAAATCTTCATTGCCAATTTGACTGGGTTGTTAATTGGACATCACAAGATGTGTCTCTGGGAGTGTTGTTGAAGAGGTTTAATTTATTGATAAGAACCGTTCTGAATGTGGACAGGATGACCTCATGGACCAGTATCCCAGACTTAATGAAAAGGGGGAGGGGAGGAAAGGAGGGAATCTGCTGAGCACCAGTTAATCTCTCTGCTTCTTGACTTCAGACACAACGTGACCAACTGCTTCACACTTCCACCACGTCTTCTGTTCCAAATGCATCTTATAAAACACCGACTAAAATAAATAAGTGTACCAGGCTTTTTCTTTTGGGCCACCAATGAGCTCCCAAATCATGATACAGAGATTTCTTATTAGTTTCCGAATGCTTGGCTTAGCTTAGTCATCTTTCTAGTTAGCTTTTTTTTTTTCTTTTTTTTTCCTGTTCTTTAACTTAATGTCACCTTTTCTGTTTATCTACCTTTTGCCTTAGGGCTTATTACCTTTGTTACTTCTGTTTATCTTGCTTTCACTGCTTCTCCATGTCTGGCTTCTGGCCCTGAGTGTCTCCCTCACTCTCCTCTCCTCTTCTCCTGCCCTTCCTCATTCTTCTTCTCTTCTTTCTCTCCTATTTATTCTCTCTGACTGCCAGCTCCCCCTTATTCTTTCTCTGCCTACCTACTGAGTGTTCGGCTCTTTATTAGACCAGTCGGATGCCTTGGGCAGGCAAGGTGAGACAGATGAAGCGCATCATTGCATAATTAATCACACACCCTTACACCATTAAACAAATGCAGCATAAATACCTTTACACTGTTAAAGTAATATTCCACAGCATAAACAAATGTAACACATCTTTGCCCAGTTAAAAAAAAAATCCCACACCAAACATGTCCTCCCTTAAGTTGTTTGTCAGTTATTTTGTCATGACAAAAAGGAAAATAACACTGAAAATTGGCACCATGAGCGGGACTGTTACTGTAATGCACAAGCTCACATAGGCCCTCAGAAATGATTTGCCGGAGCGAGAAAACAGTTTGGAGATTCAGAATAGAATGAAGCCCTAGAATGCAGAAGGCAGAACTTAGTGGATCATTTAGGTGGGAGTTTGGAAGATCAGAGTACCTAGAGAGATACACACAGTAGCTCTGGCTAATGAAGTTTCAGAGGGAAACAAGGACAGGTTGTTACATTCCGGCAAAGATTTTGATTGTATCCTGCCTTTGTCCTAAGAATTGAACGAAACAGAATAAAGAAGTAAGGTTGTCCCCACATCTGACAGAGGGCTGATCTCCAAAATATACAAAGAACTCAAGAAGCTATTCTCCAAAACACCAAACAATCCAATTAAAAAATGGGTATAGAACTAAATAGACAATTCTCAATAGAGGAATCTAAAATGGCTGAAAGACACAGAAGAAAGTGTTCAACATCCTTAGCCATCAGGGAAATGCAAATCAAAACAACTCTGAGATACCATCTTACTCCTGTCAGAATGGCTAAAATCAAAAACACCAATGACAGTTTATGCTGGAGAGGATTCGGAGAAAGAGGAACACTCCTCCACTGCTGGTGGGAGTGCCAACTTGTACAGCCACTTTGGAAATCAGTATGGTGACTCCTCAAGAAAATGGAAATGAGTCTACCACAAGATCCAGCAATTCCACTCCTAGGCATATACCCAAAAGAAGCACATTCATACAACAAGGACATCTGTTCAACCATGTTCATAGCAGCATTATTTGTAATAGCCAGAAACTGGAAGCAGCCTAGATGCCCCTCAACCGAAGAATGGATAGAGAAAATGTGGTACATTTACACAATGGAGTACTACTCAGCAGAAAAAAAAAACAAAAAAAAAATGGAATATTGAAATTTGCAGGAAAATGGATGGAACTCGAAGAAACCATTATGAGCGAGGTAACCCAATCACAAAAAGACAAACATGATATGTACTCACTCACATGTGGATTTTAGACATAGAGTAAGGGATTACCATCCTACAATCCACACTGCCAGAGATACTAGTAAACAAAGAAGACCCTAAAAGAGACAAACTTTGTCCCCTGGGGAAGGGGAAAAGGTCAACATCCCCTGAGCAAATTGAGAACTTGGGAAGAGGAGCGAGGAAGCTACGAGAGTGAGAAGGGAAGAAAAAGAAGGATACAGAGGTCATGAGGAAGCAGAAATTTTGAGTCAGGTGTAGATTAGAAGAAAGGAAATATGGCAGGTAGGATTTTAGTTGGGGGGTGGTAGAGGAGGAAGGGAGGGAGAAGGGAACTGGGATCCTCATGTTATTCAATCTTGTTTGTAATTCAAATATATTCAAATATATATATAAATAAATAAATAAAAAAAGAAATAACGTTGTTTGGTAGAGAAAATTTCAAGACATTTTATTTATTTATTTATTTATTTATTTATTTATTATTTCATTTTTAATTACTCATATTTACATATCCATTCCCCCATTCCCTCACTCTCCCATTCTCCCATGTTCCCCACTCAACCCACTCCAATCCCCCCCAACTTCTCCCCACCAAGGACCTTCAAAGTATGTCATATTGTTTGGGGGAGGGCCTAGGCTCTCCTTGCTGTATCTGGGCTGCAATAGTATCCCTCAATAGGGAGTGGGCTCCCAGAGTCCATTTGTGCTCTAGCGATAAAGACTGGTTCCACTGTTAGAGGACTTGTAGACTGACTTGGACTCCTAGCTGACACCCACATTCAGAGGACTTTGTTTAGTCCAATGCTGTTTCCCCAGCTTTATGACTAGGGTCTCCATTTAATCAGTAGGTCAGGTCAACTGTTTCTGCAGGTCTCTCCATCCCTGTCTTGGCTCCTTTGCTCAACCCTCCTCCCTCTCCACAACTGAATTCCAGTAGTATGGTTCAGTGCTTAGCTGTGGGTGTCTGTTTCTGCTTCGAACAGCAACTGGATAAAGACTCTCTTTCCTCTTCTTGACCCAGGGCTCCAATTTGGTCAGGTGTTCTTGTCCCCATCCCCTTCTTTGAGGGACTATGCAATCTTCTCTTGGGGTCCTCCTTGTTTCCTAGCTCCTCTGGCAGTGTGGATTGTAGGCTAGTGATCCTTTGCTCTGTGTCTAAAAATAAAAAAATGAGTGAGTACATAATATGTTTATTTTTTTTTTTGATTGGGTTACCTCACTGAGGATGGTTTCTTCTAGTTCCATCCATTTGCCTGTGAATTTCAAGATTCCATTGTTTTTTTCTGCTGAGTAGTACTCCATTGTGTAAATGTACCACAATTTCTCTATCCATTCTTCAGTTGACGGGCATCTAGGTTGTTTCCAGGTTCTGGCTATTACAAATAATGCTGCTATGAACATAGTTGAACATATGTCCTTATTGTATGTGTGTGCATTCTTTGGGTATATGCCCAAGAGAGGGATTGCTGGATCTTGAGGTAGACTGATTCCCATTTTCCTGAGAAATCCCCATACTGCTTTCCCAAGTGGCTGTACAAGTTTGCACTCGCACCAGCAATGGAGGAGATTTCCTCTTTCTCCACATCCTCTCCAGGATAGATTGTCATTGGTGTTATTGATTTTAGCCATTCTGACAGGAGTAAGATGATATCTCAGAGTGGTTTTGAGTTGCATTTCTCTGATGGCTAAGGATGTTGAGCACTTTCTCAAGTGTCTTTCAGCCATTTCGGATTCCTCTACTGAGAATTCTCTATTTAGTCCTGCACTCCATCCTTTAATTTCATTGGTGTTTTGGTGGCTAGCTTCTTGAATTCATTGTATATATTTGGTGATCAGCCCTCTGTCAGATGTGGGGGTTGGTGAATATCTTTTCCCATTCTGTGGGCTGGCGTTTTGTCTCACTGACTGTGTCCTTTGCTTTATAGAAGCTTCTCAGTTTCAGGAGGTCCCATTTATTAATTGTTGATCTCAATGTTTGAGCTACTGGAGTTATGTTCAAAAAGAGGTGTCCTGTATGAATTTGTTCAAGGGTGCCACTCTCTTTTAGGATGTTCAGTGTGGCTGAATTTATGTTGAGGTCTTTGATCCATTTGGACCTAAGTTTAGTTCTTGGAGATAGATATGGATCAATCTGCAATCTTCTACATGTCTGAATCCAGTTATGCCAGGACCATTTGTTGAAGATGCTTTCTTTTTTCCATTGTGTAAATTTAGCTTCTTTGTCAAAAATCAGGTGTTCATAGGTGTGTGGGTTAATATCAGGGTTTTCAATTCGATTCCATTGGTCTACCTGTCTATTTTTGTGCCAATACCAAGCTGTTTTCAGGACTATGGCTCTATAATAAAGCTTGAAGTCAGGGATGGTGATGCCTCTGGAAGTTTCTTTATTGTACAGGGTTGTTTTGGCTATCCTGGGTTTTTTGTTTTTCCATATGAAGTTGCGTACTGTTCTTTCAAGGTCTGTGAAGAATTGTGTTGGGATTTTGATGAGGATTGCATTGCATCTGTAGATTGCTTTTGGCAAGATTGCCATTTTTACTATGCTGATTCTACCTATCCAAGAGCACGGGAGATCTTTCCATATACTGGTGTATTATTTAATTTCTTTCTTTAAAGACTCAAAGTTCTTACTATACAGGTATTTCTCATTTTTGGTTAGTGTTACCCCAAGATATTTTAAGTTGTTAGTTGCTATCATGAAGGGTGATGCTTCTCTGATTTCTTTCTCAGCTCATTTATTTTCTGTATATAGTAGGGCTGATTTTTTTTTGAGTTAATCTTGTATCCTGCCACTTTGCTGAAGGTGTTTATCAGCTGTAGTAGTTCCCTGGTAGAGTTTTTCGGGTCACTTATATAAACTATCATATCATCTGCAAATAGTGACAGTTTGACTTCTTCCTTTCCAATTTGTATCCTCTTAATCTCCTTTTGTTGTCTTATTGCTCTAGCTAGAACTTCAAGGACAATATTGAAAAAATATGGAGAGAGTGGACAGCTTTGTCCTGTTCCTGATTTTAGAGAAACTGCCTTGAGTTTCTCTCCATTTAGTTTGATGTTGGCTGTTGGTTTGCTGTATATTGCTTTTATCATGTTTAGGTATGTTCCTATTATTCCTGATCTCTCCAAGACCTTTATCATGAAGAGATCTTGGCTTTTTCAGCATCTAGCAAGATGATCATGTGGTTCTTCTTTTTTAGTTTGTTTATATGGTGGATTACATTGATGGATTTTCGTATGTTGAACCATCCCTGCATTCCTGGGATAAAGCCAACTCGATCATGGTCGATGATTTCTCTGATGTGTTTTTGGGTTTGATTTGCCAGTATTTTGTTGAATATCTTTGTGTCGCTGTTCATGAGGGATATTGGTCTGTAATTCTATTTTTTCATTGTGTCTTTGTGTGGCTTGGGTACCAAGGTAATTGCAGCCTCAAGAAAAAGAGCTTGGCAATGTCCCTTCTGCTGCTATTGTATGGAACAATTTGAGGAGTACTGATATTACCTCTCCTTTGAATTTCTGGTAGATTTCTGCACTGAAGCCATCTGGCTGTGGACTTTTTCTGATTGGTAGGTTTTTGTTGACTGCTTCTATTTCTTTAGGGGTTATAGGACTATTTAACTTGCTTATCTGTTCTTGATTTAATTTTGGTAGGTGATATCTATCCAGAAAATTGTCCATTTCCTTTAGATTTTTTAATTTTGTGGAGTACAGGTTTTCAAAGTATGACCTGATGATTCTCTGGATTCCTTTGGTGTCCATTGTTATGTCCCCCTTTTCATTTCTGATTTTGTTAATTAGCATGCTCTTTCTCTGGCTTTTGGTTAGTTTGGATAAAGGTTTGTCTATCTTGTTGACTCTCTTGAAGAACCAACTTTTTGTTTCATTGAGTCTTTGTAGTGTTTTCCTAGTTTCTACTTTATTGATTTTAGCCCTCAGTTTGATTATTTCCTGGTGTCTACTCCTCCATGGTGAGTTTGCTTCCTTTTGTTCTAGAGCTTTCAGTTGTGCTGTTAATTCTCTAGTGTAACTATTCTCCAGTTTCTTCATGTGGGCATTTAGTAATATGAACTTTCCTCTTAGCACTGCTTTCAAAGTGTCCCATAGGTTGGGTATGTTGTGTCTTCATTCTCATTAAATTCTAAGAAGTCTTTAATTTCTTTTTTATTTCTTCCTTGACCCAGGAATGGTTCAATTGTGCATTATTTAATTCCCATGAGTTTGCAGGGTTTCTGCAATTTGTGTTGTTGTTGAATTCTAGCTTTAAAGCATGGTGGTCTGATAAGGGGGTTATTCCAATTGTTTTGTATCTGTGTAGGTTTGCTACGTTGCTGAGTATGTGGTCAGTTTTAGAGAAGGTTCCATGTGGTGCTGAGAAGAAGGTATATTCTTTTGTGTTCAGGTGGAATGTTCTATAGATATCTGTTAACCCAATTGAGTCATAACATCTGTTAGTTCTTTTGTTTTTTTGTTAGGTTTCTGTCTGGTGTTCCTATCTAGTGGTGAAAGTTGGGTGTTAAAGTTTCCTACTATAAGTTTGTGTGCTTTTATGTGTGATTTAAGCTTTAGTTATGTTTCTTTTACAAATGTGAGTGCCTTTGTGTTTGGGGTATAGATGTTCAAGACTGAGACTTCATCTTGATGGACTTTTCCTGTTATAAGTATGAAATGCTCTTCTTCATCTCTTTTGATTGATTTTAGTTTGAAGTCTAATTTGTTAGATATTAGGATTGCTACACCAGCTTGTTTCTTGGGTCCATTTGATTGGAAAATCTTTTCCCAACCCTGTATTCTGAGGTACCGTCTGTCTTTGAAGTTGAGATGTGTTTCTTGTATGCAGCAGAAGGATGGATTCTGTCTTTGTATCCATTCTTTTAGCCTGTATCTTTTTATAGGCAAGTTAAGACCATTGACATTGAAGGATATTAATGACCATTGATTGTTGATTCTTGTTTGTTTTATATTTGTTGTTGGTGGTGTTATTCTGTGTGGATTTTCCCACTTTTTTTTGGTGTTTGGTAAAGTGGGATTATCTATTGCCTATGGTTTTTTGATTGTAGTTATCTTCATTACGTTGGAGTTTTCCTTTCAGTAATTTCTGTAGGGCTAGATTTGTGGATATGTATTGCTTAAATCTGGTTTTGTCTGGAATTATCTTGTTTTCTCCATCTATAGTGATTGAAAGGTTTGCTGGATACAGTAGTTTGGACTGACATCCATGTTCCCTTAGCGTTTGTAGAAAATCTATCCAGGATCTTCTGGCTTTAAAGTTTCCATTGAGAATTCGGGTGTAATTTGGATAGGTCTGCCTTTGTATGTTACTTGCCCTTTTTCTTTTCCTGCTCTTAATATTTTTTTCTTTATTCTGTAAGTTTGATGTTTTGATTATTATGTGGCGAGGAGACTTCTTTTTGTGGTCCAATCTATTTGGTGTTCTGTAAGCTTCTTGTACTTTCATAGGCATATCCTTCTTTAGGTTGGGGAAGTTTTCTTTTATGATTTTGTCGAATAAGTTACCTTTGACCTGAATTTCTTCACCTTCTTCTGTACCTATTATTCTTAGGTTTGGTCTTTTCAAGGTATCCCATATTTCCTGGATATTTTTTGTTAGGGATTTGTTGGACTTGGGATTTTCTTTGGTCGATGACTGTGTATCCTCTAATGAGTCTTCAACACCTGAGATTCTCTCTTCCATCTCTTGTATTCTATTGGTTATGCTTACATCAGTGGTTCCTGAATGTTTACCCAGTTTTTCTATTTCCAGAATCCCCTCATTCTGTGTTTTTTTTTATTGTTTCTAATTGTGCTTTAAAACCGTGAACTGTTTGAATTGTTTCCTTCACTTGTTTGGTTGTTTTCTCTTGGCTTTCTTTAGATTCTGTAAGAGATTTGATTATTTCTTGAATTTTTTGGTTTGTCTTTTCCTCCACTTCATGTAATTTTTGGTTGTTTTTTTCTCCTATTTCTTTAAGGGATTTTCTTGTTTCCTCTTTAATGGTCTCTGTCATCTTGATAATATAATTTTTAAGGTCCATCTCTTCTTCATCCTCTGCGTTGGGCTTTTTGGTTCTTGCTGGTGTGGAATCCCTAGATCCTGGTGGTGTCACATTGGTCCTTCTGTTGTTGAGTTCTTATTCTGTCTTCTTCCCATCCTTTCTTCCGGTGGGTGCAGGTAGGGTCTCTCCCTGTCTCAGGTGGCAGGTGTAGGGTTCAGGCTCAGGTAGCAGGCTCAGGCTCAGGAAGCAGCAGGAGGGCAGAGGGTGGTGGGCAGACAAGGGTGAGATGTGTCCAGCCTCAGGGTGGGTCTTCTGGTCTGGGCAGGTCCACTCTTGTCCAGGGTGAAGGGGACTCAGGCAGAAGAGAGCAGGAGTTGATGGGGGAGGTTGGGGGCAGTAGCCCCCAGACTCACCTCAGCCTCCGGTGGCAGCTGGAGGACCTCAAGACATTTTAGCATCCAGGCTGTGGCATAATGGTTGCTGCTCAAAGCTCTTCATCAGATCCACAGTGAAAGCCCACAGTATCACACAAAGATAGCAAAAACGTGGTGAGGAAGGGAAGGTGAGCCTGCGTATGAAATGGCTATGAGTTGTTGAGCACATAGGGTGTAATGGTATGGTAAAAAGTGATAAATTTGAGTCAATGTGACAGTGGGTGGATTTACAACATCTAATCTTCATGGTCGAGTTGGCTATATTTGAAATTAATTAGGAGACATGCTCTGAGCATGCCTCTTACAGCATTTCCTGAGAGGTTTAAAATGTGTGAGAGACTCAGACCATCCCAGTGGGTGAAGTCCCCCACCTAATGAAGAGGGTGAGAAGAGGAAGCCAGCAGCCATGGTTCATTTTTCAATGTCAACTTGATGAGATTTAGAGTTATCTTGGAAACATACCTGTAAAGGAGTTCTTAATTGGTCTAGATAATAAAAGGCTGGAGTCAGATATAGTGAGAAATGCTGAGAGATCTGAGAGAAGGAGCAAACCCCCATCATGCCTTACCTCCTAAACATCTCAGCAGAGAAGAGAGCGATTTCCTGTTTCTCCCTGCTTATATCCTGTTTTCTGCCCAGCTATGTCACTTCCTGTCTGTCTGTACAGATCTCCAGACCTCTATGGTTATCTAGTGGCAAGCTCCAAGCTCTGACCCCCACACAGGCTTTATTTGTGCAAGAAATATATCACCACACAGACCTCTGGGTGTGTTTATGAATGTGTTTCTAGTTGAATCTAACTGTAATGAGAAGAGACACCATTAATGTGAACTGCACTGACCCATGGTAAAAACAAAGGAGAAAGTAAGCAAGCATTACCCCTCTCTCTTTCTTTCTCTCTCTTGCTTTGGTTTTTGACTGTGGGTGCAATATGATCAGCAACCTCATGCCTCCATGCATTCTGCGCCTTGATGGACTACTTTCCTCATTAAACTACAAAACAACACAATCCCTTCTTTCCTCGAATTGTTTTTATCAAGTGTTTTGTCACATAAATGACAAAGGTGGCCAATACACCTCCCAATCCTCAGCTTCTTTACTTCTAAGGACGTATCTTGTGCCTAACCTTGCCTAACCCAGTGAGAGGAACCCACAGCAAGAGAAGAAGACAAAAGTAAATTAAACTTTTAAAATCTCATTACACCAGTCACTGACAGCATTGTCTTATAACCATCCAATATTGTCTTTGTATCTAAAAAGCTATTTATACCTAGGTGTTCTAAATTAAGTCTCTGTGGGAAGACGGTAATTTTGTGCTAAGATACAGAACACAAAATAGGTAATAAAGCCCTTTATTCTCATGACTAAAAATATAGATTTTTGTAGAAGCAAGTGGGAAAGGACATATCTGTGGAGCAGCCCCACAAAAGAAAAGGGGAGGGTTGGTGACATGTCTGCTGTTACACAAGTCATATAGTGAAACATAACAATTATCTCAATGGCTCAGGCAGGGTAAATGCTCTCGATAAAATCTTAATAAGATAAGATTACTGAAAGAGTAGAAATCACACAGTTAGATAATTGCAGAGTAAACTTGAATGATGATAATAGCAGATGGGCAATGCTATAGGAGAACGTCTGTACCACCTGATGGGTAACAAATATAATGTGTCATTTCTATTCTTCAGCTAACCCTATGCCATCATTGCCTGATGATAACCATGTGAGATGTTCATAAGTCTCGCACTTCACTGAACATCAGTGATCTGTTAAGTGGAGCAATTATTCAAGTTTGACACTATTTAAAATTTGTCACTTAACAGTTTAAGTATTCATTATCATTTTGAGATATATATGTGTGTCTGATTTTTCCCTCAGAAACTTTTAATAGCTTTGGAACAGCATCTGATTTCCTACCATAGAGTTTACCAGTGTGGTCACCACCGCCACGCACCCCGCTCCTGTGCATCATCTCACATTCTCAAAGTCATCATAGCTTTAGGCTCCTTGTCTCACAGTCTTCAGGAATGGCATTCCTGTCATAAATGAACTCTTACCCAGGAAGCTGGCATTGGTCTGTCTGGCTAAGATGCCCCAGTACATAGCTCTATGGCTGATACATAAAAAATACTTAGTATATACCTGCTAAACAGACTGCATGACTGTTACTATGTATCAGTGTGGTAAGGGATGGGTCTCTTAACAGCCAAAGTGACTCTTTAAGTGAGAATGGGAGCCTGTTTCCTCTGATCACAGGTCTCCACAAATGTCACATCTCACTCAAGTAACCAGTGCCAAAGCTCTTTCCACAGTGGCCCACATGCCCCATGAACCCCAGCTGCTGGGACCCTTCTGTTGCATGTCCTATCATCTGCTCTCCTCTGAGACTACATTGATTTTCACAAGGCTTCTTTATTGTTGTTGCTATCATCATCATCATCATCATCGTTATTCAGCTCAGGAATACTGCTTGATAAAGGCCTTTGCAGGAATTCTTCCTTCTGACTTCCCAGCATTCCCTTGGCTCTCCCATGAACCTTGCTGTTTTGCTTACCATTCCTGCTCTCGCAATTAGCCCACCATGCTGTTTAACTCAGTCATCTGACTCCCCCAAACTCTGGTACTCCACACATGCACCCTTCCTTTCCTTGCTATATAACCTTATTTTTTATAAAGCATTAAATAATTTACCTAGTAATACCAATTTGGATATTTTCATCTCTTTTCCCTGTTAAAAGCTAGGTTCCTCCAGGAAGATGTTTGATTTGTAAACTGACCTATCCTGATGGGGAAAGTACTTCTGTGTATGTTTATCTTATTAATTGTTTAATAAAGTTCTGTTTGGCCAATGAAACAGCAAGTTAGAAAGGACTAAGAGTCAAAGAGGATTCTGGGAAATGTAGTAGAGAAGTGGTGTTCCAGGCGGGAAGTGACATAGCAAGGAGACTCATTTAAGCGAAGGAGAAACCGGAAGGGCCCCTTTTTCCCCTCCACGCCTGCTCCAGCAGCACAATGTGATCCACCGGCCAGGAGGGACGCCAATAAGGTATCTGATAAGATAAGTCTTATAAAATATATAGATGTATGAGAGTTAAGACTGAGCTAACTGATGAGAATCCTAGTCATTGGCCAAGCAGCATTGTACCTAATACAAGTTTCTGTGTATTCATTTGGGACTAACTCAGGCGGGCGGTTGGCATAAAGCTCACATGTGGCCGTGGGGCTCAGCGGCTTTTGGCGGAAAGATTTATTGTAACACTATCCCATGTGCCTAATGCCGTGCCTACAATATGACTATTTTTGAATAACAGATCATGGATGAATCACAATATTAGATGTTATATGACTTCTAATTTATATATGTGTCTTACATTGCTGTGACTCTTGGTGTTTAGTGTGACATTTGCTATCCTACTTCAATGAGCACATTAGGCTGGAAAACTTGTATCTCTTGACATCTGGCTCACCCTCTCCTCAGCGGTAACTCTTCATGACCAGGTTTTGCACACTCAGGATCATAGCTGTATGTAGCCTTCTGCTCTTGGACATCAGAGGTTCATCAGTCCGCTGAATCAAGCTTTGGAGTCTGCATAGTCCCAGAGTAGCCTCTGGGCTAACAACTCCTACTACCCTCCTGCATGGTAAGTCAATTCTGCATTGTTCTGAGAAACAGAACCAGAGTTTAATCCACGGCCTTCTTCTTCAGCCCTTCCTGAAGGGTATACGTCCTCAGTTCCCTATATTAAATCCCATTGTCTATGTGACACCTGGAGTCGGCCTGAGAAATGATGGTTGTGCAGTTGATAATGAGTACTGCTCTCCCAGAGGCCCAGTTCGGTGTACAGCACCCACATCAGGTGGCTCGCAGTCAGCTGTAACTCTAGCTCCCAAGGGCCCAGGTCTTTCTTCTAGCCTACATGAGCACTTACACTCAAGTGCACATATCCCCACGCAAACACATATGCATACACATGATTGCAATAAAATATGTTAAAATGCCAGAGGCTATATTGATAAGGTCTCACCAACATGAGCCAAACCAGGACAACAACAGACACACCACAGTGGATGGGAAAAGCCACAGGACCTCAACCCTACACCAAGAAGTAAGGGATGCTGAGGGTGAGAGAAATGGTCTTCCCCAGAGAAGAGCACAGCAACACAAGTAACATACAGAGTGAGTAGGTTCTATTTATATGTGTATATAAACATGCAACACATATATGCATGTAGCAGCAAGTAATAAAAAAAAAGAGGCTCTGAATGTGAACAAGAGCAAGGAGGGGTGGGAAGAGGTCTGGAAGGGGAGGGAGAAATGGTGCAATTACAGTCCTCAAAAATAAAAGACGAAAATCTGAAATGGGTTCTGTTTCTGTTCTGAGCCTAAAGGGTAAGACTTTGACTCACATCGCATAAACTAGATCCTCTTTCTTCAGTCGTCCCGTAAGAAACCTCCTGAGAGCCTGCAGATACTAGGCTCTGGGTTACACCCAAAGCTCTGTGCAGGCATACAATGGTGCAAAGTGGGGGGGCCTTCAAATCCATTCCGGCTGAAGAAGCTGGGATCCCTCATAACTCAGGAGATCTCAGCGATACATGTCTCCCGTTCCAAAAGTCTTTCCCATTGGCAGCTTTCTCCTCCCAGCGACACTGCCTGTTCTCAACCAAAGCATGAACAAAGCTGGAACATCCACTGCTATTCCCCAGAAGTGGCTTTCTCCTCTATTCTGCTCCTCGGAATTATAATCAGTTCACCAAACCCAAGATGAATGATAAACAGTTGTTTTTATGGGGATGAACTTACACAGATAACAGTAACTGTCACAGTGTTCCTGCTCCAAGGATGCAGATTCTCCCTCCTCAATACTCTCCAGACCTCACAAAGGGGCTTCAGTCCCCCCTCCTCTACCTCCAGTGGTATACACAGTGGGTCATGACTGCACCTGTAACCACACCCAAAAGGCGTGGCTATTGTTACAGGTTCACGGACAAGTTGTTGCTATACTCCTCACTCCCACTTGTACTGCTCTGCAAATCACAAGGATTTTCTCAGAAGAAAAAAAAAATCTTGTCAAAACAGCCAAGAGGCAGGGAAGCACCCACCAATTGAAGTCACTGAAATCTTAAAAGATGTATTTAAGAGATGTATGCACAACTGCCGGTGAGATCCTGAGATATATTTAACGGTCCAAAGCTCAGTTCACCCAGGAGGAAGACAGAACCAAAACCTACATTCTGCAGGAAGGTTTGGAGGGTTAAATGAGATGTATCGGCACAGTCATCCCAGGCTGCAATGACAGAATACTAGAGTGTCTACAATGGCAAGCATTCACTCCTCACAATCCTGAAGGCTGCAAAGCCCAAGAAGGTGCCAGAAGAAGTGGTAAGGGACCAGTTCCTGTTTTGTAGAAATTCATCTTCTCATCACATGGCCATGACTAATGAAAAGGAGCAAGCTCTCTGTCCCTTCATTTAAGGGCACTCATGCCATTCATGAGGACTCTGCTGTCTCTACGTACAAGAGACAAAGGCCTATCGCCTCATATCTGGTGCTGGGATTGCAATACATGAATTTAAGAGCAACACATTCCATCTATAGCATATAGGTAAAGTATCTGCTAAATTGGATGTAGTTAATAATTGATCAGAACATTTAAATATATACTATGAACTAAGTTTGCTAAGTATCAATAAAACCTTAATTATGATCAAATCACTTAATAAGTTAGTACAATTAATAATTCTATTAATAAACATTAATAATTTACCAAGGATTTATTTTTGTCATTGTTACCCTATTCCTTTACACATCCCAGAAATTCAAATACAGCTTTCAGCTTTGTTACAACTGTCTGTCCTCTGAACTTTCAGGAAAGAGGCAACTGGACCTAAGTAACTCTGACTTAGGAGTCATCTAGTAACACAGCTCCTGGAATATTCAAAACAGTCTTTCTCAATGTCATTGCCCTCCTTTCCTGGACCCAGGCAGGATGGCATTTCCTGTGAGTCATGGTCTGTCTTTTGTCCTCTGAATGTGTCAATATTTCTGCACTCATAGCAGTAGACACATCAGGCTACAATTTTCTTTTAAAATTTTTATTGTTTCTTTTTATTTTACATGTATAGTTGTTTTGTCTGCAAGTATGTCTGTGAACCACATATACACAGTGTCCACGGAAGCCAGAAGAGGGCTCTGGATTCCCTGGAATTGGAGTCACAGATGGTTGTGAGCCACTATGTGGATGCTGGGAATCAAACCTGGGTTCTCTGGAAGAACAGCCAGCGTCCTTAACCACTGAACCATCTCTCTGGCCTGGTTACAATTTTTTTAATACTGAATACCAACAACTCTCCTCCACATGGTTAAGTATCACATGGTTTCCACCTCAGGAAGCCTATAATTTCAGTATGAAGATTTTTTAACAGTTAAATTTAAAATAATAACCATTTAGAAGGGTGGCTAGAGCATCACTAACAATAGTGAGTTTGTAGACTTTAAGGTTCCTTGTGTATCTTTTCTTTGCTATGCTCCAATGCAGAACCATGGGCAAGCAACAGAAGCTCACGGTCTCACCTTCTTAATCAAAGAGTCCAGTATCTATGATGACTAAATGAAACAGCTGCAAAGGTTTGCAGGCATGGCAATCAGTGTTGAAAAACAGAAGCCCATAGAAACTTCCTGCAGAGTGAGGCAGACTGTGGGGTCTCACAAGGCAGACCATGTTCATTACTGTACAGAGATGAATGACAAACAAAATCTCCAACCCTTCTTGCATGTTTGTATCATACTAAAGGACACATGATGTGTGCTGCACCCCTATGT
This sequence comes from Cricetulus griseus, assembly GCF_003668045.3. NCBI lineage: Eukaryota > Metazoa > Chordata > Mammalia > Rodentia > Cricetidae > Cricetulus > Cricetulus griseus. The sequence goes on from NW_023276806.1 coordinate 131,228,626, forward strand.
GGCTTGTTTAGCTGCAAACAGCAAGATGCCTTGCACATGGAGAAATACAAAATTCAGACATGTTTGTCACTGATCAATTTTTAATGCCTCGAATAAATGCATTTATGTGTTGAATGTAACCTAAGTCAGCTTTTTCTTATTATTCTTTCTCAGAATCATACTGTGTTCCAGATGAATTAATTTCTGTCGAACATAGTCACCCTGTTCGCAATTACATTTTAATATGTTTGTTCTGTTATATGAATTTTAATTACTTACTCCAAACTTGGCTACTATAATTAGCCCATCACAGTTTTAAATTTTTATCAGTTTTTCTTCCTTTGCACAGATGTGTGAGGGAGATAAGCTGTTAATGATTCCTGCCTGTGAATCTCAGAGTTAGACACTGACAGAACCGAGTAGATGACCGTTGAAAGGGTAATGGCCTCTAACACAGGCTGGCCTACCTGATCTGATTAAAAAAAGTTTCACTGCTGGATATTTCGGTAATCCAGGTTCTAAGATTGGAACTCCAGGTCTGGTACCGAGGCACTGGAATTTTTTAAATGCAAGGAAAATTAGGGAACAAAATTTAATAAACATCGTCAACGTTAAGAAGTATATGAAAGAACTCTATGGTATTTTTGGAGATCCTTCTACATCCTTCTCAGATCAATTTTAAATATTTTTTTCTAGATCTGAGACTCCCTCATGCTCACATAAGTTTTTGGCAACTCCAGTAAGGAGCAAATCCAATCTATATCATTCTGCTTGGGCTACCACAGCAAAATGACATATAGCATATTGATTAAACAGCAAACCTTTATTTCTAACAGTTTTGAAGATTGGTAAGTCTGACACCTGGGTGCCAGGACATTGGTTATCTGATAAAGACCCTTTGTTTAGAGATGACCTCAATGCTCAGGACAATCTCAAAGGACCTTTCCTTGACATGTGGAGAAATGGAGATTTGGTGTATCTTCTCTTTTTATAAAGGCACTATTTCCATTGTAACTTATGACATTAGCCCTATTGCCTCCCAAGAGCTCCACCTTCAAATACAAATACACTGGAGATAAATGAGGACTTGAATATGTGGGAATAGAGAAACACATGTCCAATCCGTCACACAGCCCTTAACTCAATTTTAGGAAAGTTAGTTTACACACAGTGGATTAATATAAATAGGCAGGCATTGCTTTCTTGGGGAAGGAACCAACCATATGAATGATGACCTAAAGTATTAGTTTCTATGTATTTTATGTAGGCAGCTCTATGTTGCCTTTGCTAAGTAAAGCTACAGGAGTTAAACAGGCTAAATAGTTTATATAGTCGAATTTAAAAGTTAATTGAAAGAGAGCCCCCTCACCACCAACTCTCTTAAGCAAGGAGGGATGTAGAACCATGTTCCTAGTGTCTTGGAACACAGACAAAAGAAGAGCCAGCGCATTAACGACAAAGACTTAATTTTTCTTGGAACAGAGATGGTCACTTGTCAGCAGAGATCTAAAAGGAGTGGTTTCGGTCAAAATGTCAGTCAGCATCATCTGTGTGTTAAAACAGAGCAGTTAGAATTGAGGGTTGCATAGAACCAAGGCTCAGTTGTTAGGTAATGCCTCTGATGTAAAAGTTAAAATGATATACTTCATTAAAGACACTGAGAATTTTTAATTCATCAAAAAAGTCCCAGGTCTGGTAGTAGTAATAATTCCACTGTGGCTTTTAGCTGGAAGTAAACAGTGTGATTGAGGGACTCTTAGGAGGGCAGATTGAATATTCACCTTGTGGGTCTGCATGGAACACCCACTCTCCTGTCTCCTGAAGATACAGCTCTCATTACTAACTTCCTCTCCATGAAGCTAACCTGTCAAACCTCTACATGAACAAATTAGTCTCCACATTGCCTCTGAGCACACAAGTCCCTACATTTTTTTTCAGAGTAAATCTATATTTATGAGACTTTGACAAAGCCAGACAGCAATGACAAGTGGAGATACTTTGCATCAGGAATTTCAATTCCCTGTATCTGCTTCTATTTCTACATAATTTCAAAGCTCTATGATTCAGGTATGTTTTTTGTTTGTTTAAAATATTGCTTGCACATATATCTGTGCTCCAAGTGCACATGGGGTGTCAGATCCCTGGAACTGAAGTTATGAATGGTTGTGAGCCTCCATGTGGGTGCTGGGAGTCAAAATCTGGTCCTCAGAAGAAGTGTGAGAGCTCTTAACTGCTGGACCATCTCTCCAACCCTCGGCCCCGTGGTTTTACTCATTTGGCCATAGCTTGTATAAAGGTGGTACATTTTGTAATAGCTTTTCCTTTAATTTATGAACTCTATTTCCTGGTATAGATTAATTTCTAGGCCATCACGAATTGTTCTCAAGATAGCCAACAGTATGAAATCTAAATAAGGAGCTTTGAGGGCTTCAGAGAAGGTCATTGGTTAAGAGCACCAGCTGCTCTTACAGAGGACCCAGATTCAATTCCCATCACCCACATGGCAGCTCACAATCTTGTCACTCCAGTCCCAGGGTATTGGATGACCTCTTCTGGCCTCTACAGGCACCATGCATGCATGTGGTACACACACACACACACACACACACACACACACACACACACACACACGTACGTACGTGCATGTGTGCATGCAGACAATCATACATAAATTTAAAAATAAATTTAAAATGAAAGAATAAAAGTGTTAGAAGATAAAAGGGGAAATAAAAATGAAAAGTATGATAAAGTCTGATTCAATTCACTTACTCAACGTAGGATACTTCCGTTTGTGAGAAATGGGATATAAGTTGTAGAGCTTTGCCTGCTTATGGCAAACGCAAAGAGATTGTCAGCATCCACAATAAAAAATATGATGCTCATAGGGAGCACAATTATTGATCTTAATACCACGTGAAAACCATCCATGAGAAAATGAACTTGCGCCACAGCCTGAGGGTAAGTAGAACTCAGTTCACTGGATGGATTCTTTAGCAACCTCAATCTAGACAGAGAAAAGGTATGGGTGTATTAAGGAATAATAACATAGAACTTTTTTTTTTTTTACTTTCTACAAACACAAACTGCTGATGTTGTCTTCCCTGCTTACTTAGAGAATATTACTTGTCAAAAAAGACCCAGGACTCAAGACATCGTCTGACTGAGACTGTCAGCCAGGCTGGCCCCAAAGCAACCCCTTCTTATTATCAGTCATGTTTTTCCTTCCCTCAGGTTGTCAGAAACAAAGAGGGTCAATTCATGGTCACCTCTGCCAAAATTGTTTTCCCTGCCAGTCAGAGATATGAAAGCTGAAGCTGGAAGTATAGGCAGACATGTTTTGGTTTGTTTTCAAATTCAAATGTCTTAAAGGAAAATACTATTAACTAAGCAAGGGGAGAGAGGACAAATAGACGTAGGGGAACAATTTAATAGCATCTCACGACTGTTCACCAGGAAGAAGCCCGAGCTGGATAACATACAACACATTTATGTGTTATGATAATTGACGGAAATGGCCACAGAGAGGAGGGAGCCTGTTTGTGCACTGGGCAGGTGGCGTTGCTTAGATGTCAGCATCTAGAGGTGTTGCGTGAACTATGGAGAAGCAAGGCTTTGGATCCAAAGACAAAGACAGGACACCATCAACTATTTACACTGAATCAAGGGTGTCTGGCCCAAATTACTGACTTGAGGTGTTGGGAGGACAAACAAAACGCTCATTCATGGCAGGGTAGATTCATGGCAAAAGGTGATTTCCAAGCCCAGCCAAGAGAAGCAACACAGAAGAGGTAAGAACACTCGCCTTAGGACTGAAGAAATGTGGCCCAGGGGAAACAGACTATTACTAACCCTCAGAGCTATTCCTCACTTCCCAGGGACCACAGAGGAAAGACAAGAGGTGTAGAGAAAGGCAGAAATACCCCAGTACTTTCCCAGAGAGGTCTTGAAGCTCTGTCACTGAAGAAAATCACGAAATGAGCCATAGATTCCAACCAGCAGGACCAACCTTGGGTGTGTCACCTATGTGGTCTCTCGGGGTGCATGCTCAGAGAGACCCTATGTTAACTTTAATGATTTTCATCCATAATCCCAAAGTCTTCATCATCTCTGTTAGCAGTACTCTGTATCTTTATTATTCACTGAGTCCTGCAAAGGGTGTAGCTAGCCTTGCGAGCAAGAAATAAAAGAACAGTAGCATCAAAAAAAAAAAAAAGTGACAGCAAGATGGACTAAAAGTTGTTTGAATATGAGGGAGACTGACACCAATGTCAGTCCATGACAGCACCAAGAGCAGGGTGGTTAATGTGATCAGATGGAATGAACATCAAAGTGCAGGGTGAGCGGTGAGGATAGGGAGCAGAGAAGTGTCTTGGAATGCTTTGCTCATGGCCACCACCAGGCACTTAAGGCTTAATGGAGAAAAACAGCCGGTGCTTGAGCTGTCTGTAGGAGAAAGAGTATCCCCAAGGGAGATGGCTATTTTTTCGTGTGTGTGTGTGTGTGTGTGTGTGTGTGTGTGTGTGCGCGCGCGCGTGCGAGCGCGCCTGTCTGTCTGTCTGTCTGTCTGTATTCATATCCACCCCCAAAGAGAAAAAGATAAAAACCTAGCAATTTTAAAGCACTGAATGGTTTTTATAAGAATGTAAACAATGCAATTCTGGTTACAGAAGCTACATGTGAATCACTCTAGGAGCTGGGGAGCTAGCTCAAGGGTTAAGAGCACTGGTTGCTCTTCCTGAGGACCCAGGTTCAATTCCCAGCAACCACATGGGAGCCCATAGACCTTTATAACTCAGTTTTCAGGGAACCAGGCCTCCATATAGTGCACAAACATACATGCAGGCAAAACATCTATACACATAAGTTAAAATAATAATAATTTTTTGTTAAAGAATTGTAAACCTGGTGGGAGGGTAAGTTTGTGGTCTTCTAAAACAAAACTTAAAGCATCTGACCTTAAGGATAAGTCCAGGAGAAAAATTAAAAAGTAGCCTCAGCGTAATCAGTAAGGGAGAAGGTCCAATCCATCCCTCCAAGTTTTTAAAAACTTGAGTAATAAGATTTACTGAAGTAAAAAAGTAAGTCAGAATGTGTTTTTAAATGTTCTAGAAAAATCTATGTTGAGGCAAGGTTATATTTCAAGTATACTCACAATAGCCCTGAGAATCAGTTGTAAAGATGACCTACAATTGTTCTTTGTATCTCACTGGGGAGGAGAGACAGAAAAAAAATATTCATAATAACAAAATCTGCAAGTTTTCTCTGCTGCTGCAGTCCTGTGGAAAGACTGAACTCAAGTTTGATGTTGATGGTCACAATGAAAGACAAATGAAGTAGAAGCAATAAAGGTGCAGCGGGAAACCAGTCTCCTGAGCATCTTCCTCTACTTTCCTCAGAGCAACTCAACAAATCGTTGATGAGCATCATGTTCAAATGGTCAGAAATACCAGATGGACCCTGATCAGACATTCACAGTGGCGGGGAATTACGTTTTCCTGTGACAGCTCAATGGAATTGTCACCACAGAAAGCAAAGAGGATCAAAGTGATTTGATTGGTGGTGGTCTGAATTTCAAGATCCTGAAATTAGGAGAAAAGGAAATTAGAGTTTCTATAATTAATTCTATCTTTTAGGGCAAATTGGAGCCACGTAATAAAGCTCCTTTATGAAAAGGTCTCAACAAGAGTGACATGAAAGGCAAGTGTAAAAATGCCAGACCTTAGAACACCAATCAACGATACGGAGCCACCTGATAAGAGAATGTTCTGGTTCTCAGCACAACAGGTGACACCCAGTAAAGAGCCTTGGTTTTTCAGGATCCCTTTGAGGTGTCGTAAAGAGGCACAATTGTGTATGGACAGAATTAGCATGTCTGTGTCCTCACATTCACATTGGAAGTGATGAAAAGGCCAGGAATTCTTTTTTTTTTTCATAGTTTTTTTATTAAATTATTAATATTTTCACATGTACTTTCCCTCTCCCTCTCCCTCCCCCCACCCCCATTCCTTCTCCCCCACCTCCAACCTACCCCCCACCCCATCCACCCGCCACTCCCCAGGCAGGGTAGGGCCCCCAACCAGGGCTCCACCAAGTCCACCAAATCTTCCTGTGCTGGGCCTAGGCCCCTCCCCATGTGTTCAGAGACAGAGCGAATCCCTTCAAGTGGGATGGGCTCTCGAAGTCCCTCCCACCCACCAGGGCAAAACGCCAGTCCATCTCCAGAGGCTCCCAGGAGTGCAGGGGCCTCCCCATTAAAAGGCCAGGAATTCTTAACTTACATATGGTGTACAATCAATCAGGAAGGGTTTGTCCACCCACTCTCCTCTGAGGTAGATTCAAGTTCTAAATGTCTGAATGGTAAGAATCGTCACAGTTCTTCTGTGCAGTGGGGAATTTACCTTTGTCCTGATTTGTGTGGCATTAACTGTCACTCAAGGAGACCTTGCTGCCTGCAGCAGACATGGTGAGGCATTCTGCTTGTTTTTGACCCAACTAATGTATCGTCATGGTGAACGCCTGTAGTCACAGATGCAGGACAGGACAATCATAGCTTCTCTGAGTTTCGTTTCCAGATGTTGTAATAAAATACTCTGACAGAAACTGTTTAAGAGATAAAGCATTTATTTTAGCTCGAGGTTCAAGGTGTAGTCCATCCCCACAGGGAAATGAAGGCACCGGGAGTTTTAAGCAACTAGCTATGGCACAGCTAGAACAGGGTATCCTACAGTCGGAAAGCCTTCCCATCTCAATCGGTGGCATCAGTACCACCCCTAGAGGAGTACCCAGAGGCCTGTCTCCCAGGTGGTTTTAGATTTTGTTCAGCTGACAGCACTAACCCACACAAACATTGCAGCTGACACAAAGGCACACAACCACCAAGAAAATCCCAAGCTTTCAGGTAAAAAGTGATGTTCCTTGCCAGAGAGGAGGCAAAACACCAGAACAGCAAATGCAGCCAGAATAGGCAATACCTGTTCATTGCATATACCATTTTTTTTTTTTTTGGTTTTTTCGAGACAGGGTTTCTCTGTGTAGCTTTGGAGCCTATCCTGGCACTCGCTCTGGAGACCAGACTGGCCTCGAACTCACAGAGATCCGCCTGCCTCTGCCTCCCGAGTGCTGAAATTAAAGGCGTGCGCCACCAACGCCTGGCACATATACCAATTTATAAAGGATTTTTTTATTACTTCTTTCAGAATTCATACAATATGATGTGGCCATCATCACTTTCTTTCCTAGAAAAAACCATGACACTCATTTCCAAATAAAAATCAGGGAATGTAAACAAATCTGTTCTACCCCTTTTTGCCCTTTTCTGGTGTAGATCTTTGATTACAAGAGAAAATAAGAGAATAGGGAAAATGAAGGATTTTACTTTGAGTCTACCTGAGAATGGTTTTTAGGATACACGGTATATGACTTAGGGCAGGTTACTTCTCCGCACTATCCCTCATCTACAAGTGGAATGATGAAAATGATTGGACACACCATATCCAGTTACTAGTTACTATGAGTCATGGATGAGATGATGAAAATGATTGCATGCGCCATATCCAGTATAATGAAGCACCCATGAAGTAAGCACCTCAAGTGTGCCTGAGTTCACGGCACACAGCAACTTTCCAGTAAAGATGCTTTGTGACTAGTACAATATTGCAGGATCTAGACAAAGAATACAGTGATGTCCAGTGAGGATCCCAGGCAAGGGGTCCTTTTCTTTCCTCTAATAGCTGCTGGCATTCTAGGCTTAGGAAATTATGGTGGTTTTGATTTCTAGGTATAAGGAACGGAATCAGATGTTTCAGCCCCTGTGAGTTTCCTGAGTTAATAGCCACCAAGAAGCTTCTCCTAGCTCTCCTCCTCCACCCCTTTATCCTGTGCACACATCAGGTCAGCTCAGACACAAGTAGTAGACGTTGGATGTGGTTGGTCTTTGTGCTGATTGTAAGCTATGCAGTATACCAGAACACCTTTCAAAGTTAGGACACAGCTGGCAACTGGCCAGGCTTGCTTGCTCTGGCAGATTCCTTCAGAAACTGGGACAGGGACATCAGACAAAGTGGAAAGAGAAATGTCATGACCAACATTGGGACCCAGAGTGGGAGAGTTCCACTTGTCCTTGGTCTGGAGATGCTGCTAGAGATTGTGGGATGATCTTTTTTGTACACTGTAAAGATGTGCCTCTGCCTAAGGCTCCTCCTGATTGATTTAATAAAGAGCTGAATGGCCAATAGCTAGGCAGGACTTCTGGGAGAGAGAGGAACATGGAAAGAATCTGAGGCACACAAATGTCACCAGCCAGACATGGAGGAGTCAGATGTACAGTATGAAAGAGAGCTAGAGCTATGTGACAGAACATAGATGGATAAAAACAGGTTAATTTAAGTTGTAAGAGCTAGTCAGGAACAAGCCTAAGCTAAGGCCAAGCATTCATAATTAATAAAAAATCTCCATGTCATTATTTGGAAACTGGCAATCCAAAGAAAATCCAACCACACTGCATCCAGGAAGACAACTGATACAACAACCTAAGATCCACTTCAGATCCAAATAACAGCATACTGCCTTCTCCATCCGGCCATACATCCCCCAGACCTGATTTATAAAAGCTTTCTCTTCTACATCCCTTGGATCATACTTCTTTCTAGCCATTATAAAAGCAGATCAGAAATTAATAAATACATAGAACATATAGAAGTAAAAATTAGTATTTTTCAATATAATAAAAATATATAGTCATACAACTATATAACTATAAAGTAAGAAAAAATGCAAAATATACAAACCACAACCCAAAGAATTAAAGATTTCAACTTTTAATGTTAAATAGATGAGATTTCAAATTAGAAGTAAAAAATTCACTAAGCTTAGAATATAACTTCTCAAGTAGTGTTACTCCATGTATTGCTTAATAATAGCAAATGTTTAAACTTGGACTGAAGTAGTCTGTGAGTGCCATCTTCCCTCACAGAGAAGTACTTCTTTATTTTCAGTGTCCTTTGGATCTATATATTAAAAACAAACAAACAAACAAACCCCCTGCAAACAAAACCAAAAGCACCAAGAAAATTAAGTAAGCAAATAAAGGAAACAAGCTCTGTCTGGCTCATTGGTGTGAACACAGTGTCAACCTAAGGAAGACACAAGATCTTTTGTTTCAATAGAATTATCTTTATGAATATAAGTATAAATATGAGGGCTATGTGGATGATTTTTAGATGGTAGGCTACTTCAGAAAAGAGCTAAAATAAAAAGATACATCTCCATTGTAATTTCTAATAGTCTAAGTTTTTTATTTTCTTTTCTGTAAATAGTTACTCATGTAATTTTATTTACATTGGTGGGCTTGGGTGTTAAGCTACAAGAATCCTTTAAAATCAGAGAAATAAACTACCACATTCTGTGCTGATACTGCATGTTGAATTTCTTCTTTTCTTCAGTGATATTTCCCAAGTATCCATTTTGTATGCTAGTATTTGCAGGTGACTGCTTTATACCTCATTGTCCTGAATCATTTTGTTCCATGTCTCTCATCCTATTACCTTGATTTTGCTCTCAGCATTTTCTTTCTGCAGAAATCTGGTTTAACTGCTGCTATTTTTGTCTGGCAAGGTCATTTACTCCTGAAAGTTCAAGTGAGCATAAGCAAACTGGAGACTTTCATCTCGACTCCTAAATGAATACACTTTTCTTTTTCAGTTACATCTCTAGCCAGCCTGGTCTGCTTTTTTCTTCTTTATTTCTTCCTTTTAAGCATTTTTGGTTTTTTGTTTGTTTTGATCTTAATCTTACTGCTAGAGAAATCCCAATATCTCTCTTAAGCCTTCCAGTAAATTTCTCAAAGTCATTTCTTCTTCCTGTCCCTGCCCACATGATGTCTTGTGCTCATCTCAAGTCACAACCATGTCCTGCCATTTATTTTCCTTTTGTGACTAAATGGCCAGTAATAACAACAGAGAAGTTTATAAGATCTTGTGTTTCAAATTTCACAGGAGCTCTTCCTGATTTGGGTTTGTTTTAATTCTTTGGAACATTAAATTTCTCTGCTTCCATTGACAGCAAGAATATTTTAGATAATGGTTTTGCTCCAATTTAAAAAATTGTAGAGATCCATTTTCAAAATAAAAACAAGTATGTATTCTTGTGTCCTAACTCTCTGTGCCTATGTCCTCAGCAATATTTTAGGCTATAAATGGCACCGAAGGTGGCATCTAGACACCCCCATACCAGTCTCAAATCATCCATATTTAGTATTACTTCATTAGATTTTAGAGTCAATACCACCATCACAGACTTGACGAAATGAACTCCACTGGGTTCTATAATGTTTGTTTTAGCCACACAACTCCTGCAGCCTTCAGAGAACATCCATGATGTACAACCCTACCCAAAGAAGGAGAAAATGCTGATTATGTACCTGATGTCTGTTTAGAAGAGATTTGTAGAGTTGTTGATAAATATAACCATCTGAGAAATACATCTAACAGTATCAAACACTGTGGAGCCATTTTACACCTCAAAGATGAGAATAGCAAAAGCTCTAGTGCCAGAGAACATCAGCTATGCTAATAACGCACCAAGTAAGGTTCACCTGAATGAATAATTATGAAGTGATTACTCTGCTTATTTTGAGATATAAAGCATACAAAGACAATGTTCTGATGTCTAAAAGCTTTTGTATGCTGTGACATCAACTGTATAAAAACTCTCATTTACAATGCATTTGATGCAGCAAGACTGTATAGATTCAGGGACAAAAGAGCTCTTAAAAGTGTAATATTGCCTTTTGGATCTTTCCCTCGTAGGCACAGTTTGTGTTTCTACCCAGTGCTGTTGAGTTTATGAAGCACATAGCCTGCAAGTCCAGTCTACTTGACTCTTCAAAGAATTAGCTAACTCCTCCCAGTTTGTGTTTGTCTACTGATAGAAACACTCTGAACATAGGAGAGGTCAGAAGAAGAAAATTAGTTGAAAAGATCTAAAGCAATATGAACAAGAGAAATACATAGTTAGAAAACTATTTATTGAAAACATTTGTGTTCAAGTAATACATAAACAATATGTATATACATAAAATTATTCATACATAAAATACATGAATTATCTGTACATTTAGTTATACATAAATTTATTCCTGGATTACTAGGCTTCGTGTCCTCATTAGGGATTTGTGATCCCCCTGCCAAGCACACCTGGAACAGACTTGATCTTGATTTGAGGTCTTCATGTAGGTCATCCTCTTTATTCCTGCCCAAAGTACCCACTTCTAGACTTAAAAGACTCTCTTATTTTGTCCTATAAATCTCTTTCTAAACATAGTGCCCAATTTTTTTACCCTGAGTAGAGATGATTTTGTTTCCATTACAAGAAAGAGACACATCTTTGTCTTCTTTCTATAGAAGAGGCCAAATTAACCTGATATGGGATTTGGCAAATGCAGTCTCTCTGGGTTGTCAGGTTTATTATTATTATTATTTTGTCTTTTTGTCAGTTTGTTTTAATAAAAATGCAGTGGTGAAATCTGTGAGCAGAATTATGGCCACAGCAGTTAGCACTCTAAGGTCTATCTCTCTACTTCATGCAGAAAAATAGTAATCCTTCCCTGTTCAACATAAAAGATCACATTAACTAACTTGTAGAATTGACTTTCCACAGCTTTTCCTATTGCTGTGATTTCAAAAACCTAAAAAAAAGCAATTTAAGGAAAAAATGCTTTATTATTTCAGCTCACCCTTCAGGGGCACACCACTTCCACTATGGGGAACAGAGAGTCTTGAACACATTCTTGCTATTCAGGCCCCTTTCTCTATTTATACAGTCCAGGATTCTAGTCATTGAATGGTCTTGCCCACATTTAAGATGGTTCTCCACATACCAATTAAAACAATCAAGATAATCCCCAATACCCCATGTCCAGAGTTGTACCCCAGGTAAATCCAGACTTCCTCAAGCTAATAGTTAACATTAACCATCACAACTTTACCCTTAGCAACTCGTCACTTGGACACACCATAATCTCCTTCTCTTTGTCCCATAGGCCCACGGCAAAGCTATACTAGAAAAAACATTCAAAACAACACTAAAAGTCCTTATCATCTTTAACAATTCTAGCAGTTTGGAAGTCCAAAGAATAGGGGTTACATACTTTTAGGATATAGCACTAACTAAACATTCCTATTGAAGATTGAAACATAGGAAGGAATGACCAGACCAAAGTAAAACAGACCACCAGCAGATAAAAATGCTAGATCCCCCTGTTTCATGTCTGGCATCTGGAGCTTTTAATGTAACCAATGAGACTCCACAAGGTTTTGAAAGCTCTTGTGACTGCAGCATGCCACCTCTATTGTAAACTAGCTTCACTCCACATTTGTAACTCTCTTTGGCAGATAGATGTCCCATGATCCTGACATCCCTAATAACCCGGGGCCTCTACTGAAACTGAGACTTAGCTATCGCTACCTCACAAAAACTGGCCTCAATGGGCTTCTTTTCACAGATTCTAACCCTGCTATGTATTGCCTGACTCAGCTGCTCTCCATCCTGCACAGGTTTGCACAGGTGTGCAAAACCAGTATCACATGTGTGCAAAACCAATACTGTATGGTCGATGTAGCAATTTCTATTGCTAGGCTGCATCAAATTCTGTGTGCTGACCCTGGGAAAAATGCTTCTCTGGCAAGTTATTTTTAGGAGCAGGGAACCTCTCCGAGCTAGAATTTCCTTCTTTAAATGAGACTGAGTCTACAGAAGATGGAGTTTCTGAGGGATAGGATTTTTGTCTCAGGACGCATTCCCTATTGTCCTAGTGAATCATGGGAGAGTTCAGTAACACTAGTGTCTTTGACAATTACAGCTGCTTTCCTGGTACCTTGCAGAAGAGTCCCCTGCATTAAAACATTATCTGCCAAAAAAAAAAAAAAAACCCAAACCCCAAACGAACAACAACAACAACAACAACAAAAAAACCCAAAATAAAACAAACAAACAAACAAACAAAAATACACCACCACCACCAAAAACCAAAAGAAAACGCTAGTCCATAATGTTTAAGTTCAGTTTCATTCAGGGTCTCCTGGCAGGATTGAGGGCAGATTCTGGGCCAAAATAATGATGCCAAATGTCCCCTATCTATGCATTTCAGATAGAGTCCTTATTCTGCTCCTCAATGTCATGAATCCTAGCAGGTAGAGAAGGAAGCCCTAAGCCAGCGATGCAATACACAAAGAGTAGAACTAAGTGAAAATGTGGGCCCCGGTGGTCATGAGAAGCTTGGTGGGACCTGCTTCTTCAGACTCCACTGACACATGACTGAGTCAGCATTTACTGTCATCTACAGACTCGTAACAGTGCTTAAGACAAACCAGACAAGTCATTCACTGGAGAAAATCCTGGGAAGGAAATTGGAATAGGTAATGCACAAGAGCTTCTAGGCTTCAAGGAACCTCTCTCAGGACCCAGGCTTGTAGTGTGTGTGTGTGTGTGTGTGTGTGTGTGTGTGTGTGTGTGTGTGTGTGTGTTTCCTTTTTTGGCATTTTGAGGGGCCCGCTATCCAATTCCCAAATAAATCACATGCAGAGTCTTATGAATGCCCAGCCTTAGCTTGGCTCGTTGCTAGCCAGCTTTTCTTAAATTAACCCATCAACCTTTTCCCTCTGGCCTTTTCTCTTCCTTACTTCTGTGTATCTTACTTTACTTCTTACTCTGTGGCTAACTGAGTAACTGAGCGGCTAGGCAGCTGGCCCCTAAGGTCCTTCTCTCCTTCTTCTCTTGTAGCTCCTCCTCTTCCTTGTTTCTCCTCCTCTTTATCCTCTCTGCCTGCCAGCCCTGTCTATCCTTGCTCCTGCCTCGCTATTGGCTGTTCAGCACTTTATTAGGACCATCAAGTGTTTTAGACAGGCAAAGTAACACAACTTCTCTAACAGAGGCCTCAACATTCAAGGAAGTATCCATAGATAAAATGAAAAAGTTATTTATTTCTTCTTTACAACATGTGGCCAAAGGCCAACATCATCACTGCCTGGTTTGCTTTCTGTTGTAATAGTAAAACATTGATCAAACTTGGAGGAGGAGGAGATTTAGTTCAGCTTAAAAGTTACAGCTGATCACTGAGGGAATTCAAGGCAGGAAACTCAATACAATAACCCAGAAGCAGTAACTGAAGCAGAGACTATGCTTCTCTTCAGGAACATATTTCTATATGGATATTCATCTATATTTATTATTATAAAGATTCTATTGCTCACAGTGAGTGGGGTCTTCCTTGATCTATTAAAAATCAGGAGAATGTCCTACAGAAATGCCCACAAGTCAATCTGATGGCAGCAATTCCTTAACTTGGATTTCTTCTTCCTGGGTGTGTCAAATCGACAACAAAGACTAGCCAACACACGTCTCTACATCATTGCTAAACTATAACCTTTCTTATCTTATTTCTCCCCAAGATGGCACATTAATAACACAATATAAAATACAATACAACCTGAAAAGTCCCTCCTCAGTATTTAAAAATTCTAACACTTAAAAATTCAATGTCTGTTTAAAGTAACCCAAAATCTCTTAATTGTGGGTTCCTCTTTTTTTTTTTTTAAATTAGCTTTTCTTGTTCCAAAAGGGAAGATTAGGCATAAAAACAATCACACTTAAGCAAAACCAAAGTCCAACTATGTAACTTCAAATCTAAAAGTTTAAACCTCAGCTGCTGTTCACAATCGCTTCACTCCTTCAAAACCAGTATCACCCGGGAGAAGGTTACATGTTATTTTACAAGTTTTGCTGCCAGTTTTACGTGCACCCCTTTGGCCCCTCTAGACCTCAGCTTCTGTATTCTAACTCTGAGGAAATGTGCCTCTGAATTTTTCACCCCAATAATGCTGATCTCTTAATAATCACAGTATATTTCATTAGCTCCACCTGACCAGAAACTATAGATTCTTAATTCATAATATCACATGAATGACTCTTATAGGGTTATTGTTGTTGAGGGTTGTTCAAACCTCCTTTCTAAAACTTTATAAGTGAGGACTCCACTGTCTGAATTTCTCTCAGCATTGTTTTCTAAGTCCCCGCCCAACAACCCATTAAGCTCTAGGCACCCAGTGTTTTTTTTTTCCAGCCCAAAGTTCCAAATCCTCCACTTCCTCCCATAAAATAGCCCAAGGTATGAAAGCCACATGGTCAGGTCCATCACAGAAACACCCCCATGTATTAGGATCAATTTCTCTTCTAGTCTGTTTTCTGTTGTTATCAAAACATGAAACCAAAGCCAACTTGGGGGAAAAGGGTTCATTTCACCTTATGGTTTATAGTCCATTATTGAAGGGAACCAGGGCAGAAATGCAATTCAGCAACCTAGAGAGAACCAGAGGTCGTAGAAGAACACTGCTTATTGTCTTTCTTCAAGTTCCCATTAGGCTAACTTTCCTGCACAGCTCAGGCTCACCTGCCTAAGGGTGATATCATCCACAACTCCTACATCTATTAACAGTCAAGAAAATGCCCCCACAGCCATGTCCACAGGCCAATCTGATGGAGGCAATTCCTCAACTCAAGTTCATCCTTCCCAGGTCCATCAGGTTGACAACCAAAATTAGCCATGACAATCAGTATTGACACTCCCTTTGGGATCAGTTGACCCAACTGCAAAAGGAAGCTTTCAAACATATTCTATCCCAGTCCCTTATATAAGCACATGGTGTTTCCCATGTGATGTTTGTTCCCAAGACACATTAAGTACAGGGTTATGCTCAGTGTGATAGGAAAGTCTCTTCCAGAAGGAATGCATGCTTATTCTGCATTTTCCCCAGCTTCAAAGGCTGCCATCTCACTGTGACTTCACTGTGAGAGCTCTTTAGAAACACACTTTCTGGAACGAATGTTTGATATGTCACCATCAATCAGTATCTCAGCCCACGTCACCTTATGAGGAGCACTTGTCAATGCGGAGTTTTCAAGTGGCATGTGCAGACATTCTCTAAGAGTCACTGTGTTGCAGTGACCATAGTCATTTCTCAAGTCAATCTGCCTAGAGTCTGAAATGTGAGAGCCAGAAGTGATTATCGACTTCAGGACCACCCCTCCCCTAGCAGCTCATTTCTGCCAGTTATGCTACAGTCCCAAAGGTTTCACAACTGCTCAAAACAACACCATCAACTGGGAACAAAATTTTCAAACACACAAGCCTGTGGGGGGCACCTTAAAATAAAACAGCAATATAGATACTAATTTTGACGGTATTCCATGTACAGAATTATCAGAAGCATGAAAGTAGGTTCTGCTCAACACAAGGTATTTCCACCAGGACCTGCTCAACGATGAGAGACTGGTTCCCCCTGGACCTGCTGGGGAAGAAGAAGCAAGATATAGGTATGTACTGTTGGAAAGACATCTCTATGTCAGACAGAGCGTCAACCTACTTAGCCTCTTGTCTTCCGATCTATAATGCCATCATTAACTAATTCTTGAGTGAATTCTATGATGATATGATCTCTCCCTCCCTCTCTCCTCCCCACTTCCTTCTCAAACCCTCTTCCTCTTCCCCATCCATTTTTCTCTTCATCCAATCTGTACTAATATATACTCATGCATACATATTACATTCAAATAACACAAGTTTTCCCCTGCCCTGATTGAGATACAGTTGAGTGGGAAAAAAATTCCTTCCATATATAATAACACAGAATTGTATTAGACTATCCCTGTTCATTTTATGTACATTGGTGTTTTGCTTGCATATATGTTTGTGTGAGGGTGTTGGATCCCCTGGAACAGGAGTTACAGGCAGTTGTGAGCTGCCATGTGGGTGCTGGGAATTGAACCCAGGTCCTTTGGAAGAACAGCCAGTACTCTTAAGCAATGAGCCATCTCTCCAGCCCCTTGCCTGTTCATTTTAATCTCTCAAATAAACTACAACCTTCTTTAAAGTGAAGCCTTCTATTTAACTCAGTATCTCCTATGTTTGTTACATTGCCAAGTACACAGAGATTCTTAACAAATTAATGAACCAATCTCTTGGTAATAAATGTTTCAAGCTGTGGCCTTGGCGGATGCACTACAAAACACGATAACAGAGTCCAATGGAATGATATTGACAGAAATGTTCATTTCTTCTCTCCACAACCTGGTTTTCGTTTTTCTCTCAATTATGATTTAAAGGATAACACTTTCCCACATTGAAGTCTCAAGTTTCTGATCAGAACCTTGCCTTGCAATCACTTATTATTCTTGTTGGTAGTTTTCTAAGTGCCCTCTTTCCTTTGATAATGTTTGCAGTCTGTCAGGTGCAGTGAAATTACTAGACCAGTTAAGTGTGTGTATCTCCAAGTGACTATGTGCTGGGTGTGCATAAAAGCTTCAAGCACCTTTCCCTGCGGCCTGGATAAGTTCTCTGAGGGATGCTCGCTCTCTTCATTTGGTGATGCTATCTGATATTTGAATGACTAGGTCATTTACACTTTCTTATCTGGTTTGTTTGTTTGCATATTCTGCAAGCTTAGCTAGGAGCAAACTCCATGTCAAGTCCCTTTAATAATTTAGAATGTTCAATTTGCTTCTAGCTTACTGTCTGTGTGGTAGTTTCTTGGGGTTTCTCCTCATAATCACACGATACAATTTATATAGGTGCTAAATAACCGCAAGCCTCACTAACATATCTGCGATCGCCTATCTTATTAGGTGATCCTCGTTATCCACAACAAGAGGAATTGTAGCAGTGGATTTTCTACACACATTGCCTCTCCTCTCTTGCAAGAAAGTTATAGTTTCCCCATACTACATTTAAAAATTGACTATCTTTGAAGCTTTAAAGAATTTATATTACACATATTGACAGACCTGTTGTTTTGCATCTGTGTGTGTGCACTCTCTTGTACATGTGTGTGTATGTGCAAACATGTGGGTGCATGTGTCACTGTGTGTTTTCAGAGGCAAGATGACAACTTGCAGGAGTCAGTTTTTTCCTGTCACCATCCAGGTCTTAGGGATTGAACTCAGGTCACTAGGCTTGGCTGCAAGCCACTTTATCAGCTGAACCATTTCTCAGGACCATTCTTCTTGGAAACTTCATTAGCTGCCTACGAATTTACTTGTTATTGATTTTAGTTTTTTCTCTAGGTGCTAACTATGCCACCGAGTCATGGAATGATAAATGGAAGCAGCTGTAAGTTTGATGCTCCTAGAACACTAAGCAATTTGCACACCATCATTGGTGTCCCCTCTTTGTGCATCAGCCATAACCTATCAAGTTTTTAAACAAGGTTTGCAATAGGGTGGCAGGCAGAGCCAGGTAAAGAAAAGCAGGAATTTTCATAAGACTAGACTATGTCATAGCAAGGCCACTCATTAGGATAGAATTCAGACTACAAAAGGATGAAGCAATAAAATCTCTAAATCACCCTTGCTAGAAAGAAGCCTAGGTGAAGACCATGATGGAGCTCATCAAACCAGATGAAGCATCACTTGGCGAGACATGATTTTATAGGAGAGTAAAAAGCAATAGCTACACACACAGTCAAGAGGACATCATCCTCCCAAGAAGCATTTTGCCTTTGATTTTGTGACACAGATGTCTTCCTGTGTCACAAATGCTAAATTAAACACAATATATTATTTTATTAACCCTCACAAAAAACTTTTGAGAAAGATAATTGTTCCTATCTTATATATGAAGAAAGTGAGGAGTTGAGAGGTGAAATAATTCATCCAAGGTCCACACATTAGGAATGAACAGACCTAGTTTACACATCCCGATTTCTTGATAATCCACAATTTCCACGACTATACTCAAGGTGAGTAAAGCAACAGCTGCCCTCCTTAGAGAGTTTTAGAGAGAACCATCTCGCCAGAACACAAGTCAGTATGTTGGGTCAACCCTAAGACTTTAATGATGTGGTGAATAAAAACTTAGTGATTACAGAATGGACTGTGACACAGAGACATAGCCCTGAGCAGTACAAGGCTGAATTCTCTGATGCCAATCAAGGGTCCCATGTCCAGAACAGCAAATTCCAGACTGCACTGCCCCAGCAAGGTGGATTCTTTCCTGAGATGCAGATGTCATGGCAATGTCCCATGCCACCTTGCATAAAAAGTACCTGCTTCTGGGACCCCGCAGCTGAGCAGCTTTGTCTGTCACTCACCTAGCCCTGTAGAGAACTTGCTTTATTACAGAGATGTTGACTTCCCTTTTAATGATACGCCCCTTTAACCTGAGGTCTCTAACTCTGTGCCAGAACAAATTTCCCTTTCTTTTAGCACTTTTCTACCAAGACATGTAGAAATTTGATTTAAGCAATCATATATCAGTAAATACAGGTGCCTCTAAAAAAGTTTATTTGGTCTGTTTTGTAAAAATTAATATTATTAAGATGCATGTGGGATATATTTCAGTACATAGTGCTTATAGAGCAAAAGTTGCACACAAACACACGGGTAGAATTTAATTCTCCTTTCACAGCGCACTGATTTTATATGACTTGCAGTGGCTGTAACTGTGTCAGGAGTCCCCCTTTATTCTAGTCCCCAGACTTTTCTCTTCCTCCCTTGCCTTCTCCAGTCCCTATGACTCCTCATAAAGGATATGTGGTGTTCGAGAGCCATTGGCTAATCTTGAAGCAGAGACCTGTGCAAGCATAAGGTCTAAGCTAATGTTTTAGTGTTGTAATGCTGTGAGGAGACACAATGACCACAGCAACTCTTAAAGGAAAGCACTTAATTGGGGCTGAATTACAGTTTCAGAGGTTCAGTCCATTTCCATCATGGCAGAACATGGCAGCAGACATGACAGGCATGGTGCTGGATAGGTAGCTGAGACCTCCACGTCTTGATCTCAGGCAGCAGGAGGAGGAGAAACTCTGGCTTGGGGTGGTGTTTTTGAAACCTCAAAGCCCACCTCTAGTGACACACTTTCTCCAACAAGGCCACACCTCCTGATCCTTTCAAATAGTGTCACTTCCTGGTG
Organism: Cricetulus griseus; assembly: GCF_003668045.3. NCBI lineage: Eukaryota > Metazoa > Chordata > Mammalia > Rodentia > Cricetidae > Cricetulus > Cricetulus griseus. The sequence continues at coordinate 131,248,562 of NW_023276806.1, forward strand.
ACCAAGTATTCAGATCTATGAGCCTATGGGGGACATTCTTATTCAAACCACCACAGCTAAGCTCAACCCAAAGCTACTGCTGAAATTTTCTCAACTCACTCTTCTTGGTGGCAGAAGCCCGAGATGTGATCCAGTTCCCTCTACTTGAAACACAGTGATTTCCATAACAACTCACCTGCAGAACCAGAGATGTTTGTTTATCCAACATTTATTCCCTTAGTTACTGTCTTGGGAAGAGACTCCCTTGGTCTTGAAAACAGTAGAACCCTAAACTGAGCCTCAGCCCATGAAGAGCATGCATCCCATTAAAGGAATCAAGGGGCAAATGAACACTATGTCACATCAGATGTTATGCACCATGAAAAGAAAACCGTCAAATTATGGAAGAAGATAGGCAGTAGGAGTGGGAGTGGCTGTTTTAAGAATGGTCAAGAGAGGCTTAGCAGACATTTGAGGAGAGATCTGAAGAGAACAGATAAAACTTCTCATGTTGTAGGGATGGAGGAGCCTTGAGACAAGAGCATACACAGTGACATAAAGGAGTAGCAGCAAGACCAGTGGGAACAAAATAAATGGGGAGTGACAGCAGCAGGAGAGATCCCAGAAGGCGTGGGGCTCTAGTTGATACTCAACAATCTTATAAGACTTTTTTAAAGGACAGCAGGGGTTTTGCTGATTTCTATGTAGATCATGGATTGTAGAGTATGATGATTAAATTTTGATGATGGAGGGGGAGAAAAGTATCTCAATGACTGGGAGTAAAGCGGTCAAAAGAATCAGGTCACCTGTTTGAAAGAAAACAAGTCAGAAATAACCAGGGTAATCATCCTAAATTAGTAAAACACCCATTTTGCATTGTGTTCTTTGCCAGTAACAGGAAAAAAGACCTTGCTGTAACACATTACCTGTGTATATCGCTTAGATGCTTGTTTCCTTGCTAGATGTGGTGCCATACACCTATAATCCCAGCACTTGTGAGCCTGAGGCAGGAGCATGGCTACTCCCAGGCCAGCGTGGGACATATAACCAGACACTGTCTCAAGAAGCCAAAACAAAAGGAAATTTCTACCTAAAAAATAAGTAAATAATATTTCATATTGAAGGAACTAGACCCTCACCCAGCCCCCTGCTTTAGCAGCCATGAGAGACTGCAGAAAAGACATGTAGGTCTCTGACTCAGCACATGTCACAAAGAAACTCCCGGACAGACCGAACCCTCCTCCTTAGCATCCAGGATGCTTAGTTCCTGGAAACTGTGTGTACCAGGCCACCTGCAAGAAACAAAAACCTCAGAAACCATAGAATGTTCCCAGCAACGACCAGTGAGAATAACTAGCAAACAAGTATTACATGCCAAAATAAGATTTTGAAAAATGCCCCTAAATGTCAACCAATCAGGAATCGACCCATACCTCTCCCCACCCACTGATGTAACCCTGAAGTTTTTGCCTTCAAATACCCCAGCAATAGACATAGGATGGGGGGGCACTTCCTCTGGTGGCTGCTGTGCCAGCTAAGTAGACAAGATCCTTTCTGTGGTTAGGATAGAGTAATAAACCTTGCTTTTGCAGTTCTATGAGTATGTTTCCCTGGTGGTCTTTGGGGGTCCTCGAGACTTGGGCATAACAATATGACTAATGCACTTTGGTTGGAAGGAGATAACATTTAAAATGGGTTTTAGGTTGTAATGAGAAAAAAATAGGGTGTATAAAAAATATCCAGTGATTGACAGAATACAAGCGGCTCTTTTTTTTCAGATTTTTTTTATTTGAATTAGAAACAAGATTGTTTTACATGTCAATCCCAGTTCCCTTCTCCCTCCCATCCTTCCCTACCCCCCTGCCCAACTATCACATATCCTTTCTGCTCCCCCCTGGATGGTGAGGCCTTCCATAGGGTGTCATCAGAGTCTGTCATATCCTTTGGGATAGGGCCTAGGCCAACCCCCGTGTGTCTTGGCTCAGGGAGTATTCCTCTATGTGGAATGGACTCCCAACGTCCACACCTATGCTAGGGATAAGTACTGAACTACTACAGGAGGTCCTGTAGATTTCTGAGGTTCCCTCAAGGAAATCCATGTTCCCAGGGTCTGGATCAGTCCCATGCTGGTATCCCAGCTATCAGTCTGGGGAGCAAGAGTTCCCCGATGGTCAGTCAGCTGTTTCTGTGGGTTTCACCAGCCTGGTATGGACCCCTTTGCTCTTCACTCATCCTTCTCTGTGGATTTTAGACATAGAGTAAAGGATTACCAGCCTACAATCCACACTGCCAGAGAAGCTAGTAAACAAGGATGACCCTAAGAGAGACAAACTTTGTCCCCTGGAGAAGGGGAAAGGGTCAAGGTCCTCTGAGCAAATTGAGAGCACGGGAAGAGGTGGGAGGGAGCTAGGAGAATGAGAAGGGAAGAAGAGGAGGGAAGCAGAGGACACAAGGGAGCAGAAAGGTTGAGTCAGGGTAGAATAGAAGAAAACAAGAATGGAGATACCATAATAGAGGGAGACATTTTAGGTTTACAGAGAAATCAAGTACTAGGGAAAGGTCTGGAGATCTACAAAGATGGCACCAGCTAACAATCTAAGCAACAGAGGAGAGGCTACCTTAAATGCCCTCCCCTGATAATGAGATTGACGACTGACTTATATGCCATCCAATAGCCCTCATCCAGCAGCTGGTAGAAGTAAAACCCGACACCCACAACTTATCACTGAACAAGAGGCTCTTGGTACTACAGTAATTTTATTATTTTTTAAGGACCAAAGCATGTTTTTCTTTCCATTTTTTTAAAAACCTGTCAATGTAAATCAGAGTTGAGATAGCAAAGACTTTTCCAACCACCTCTTCCCAACTTACGAATCACCTCAGGTATCTACTCTATCTGCCAAAGAAACCACCTGAAGAGCTGGGAGATCAGCTGTGTTGGTTAGCTTTTATCACCATCACACGAAATAGAGTCACCTGAGAAGAGGGCACCTCGACTGAGGAACTGCCTCTATCAGGTTGGCCTGTGGGCATGCCTGTGAGGCACTTTTTGGTTGATTTGAGTGAGAGGGCCCAGCTCACTGTAAGTTGTGCCACCTTGGCAAATGGTCCCAGGCTGCATAAAAGAGCAAGTTAGCAACCAGCATTCTGTCTTTGGTCTCTGCTCAGTTCCTGCCTTCAGGTTCCCGCCCTAAAGGGCAGTGATGGACTGTTAACCTCAAAATGAAGTATGAAATAAGCTCTTTCTTGCCTATGCTGCTTTTGGCAGGTGTTTTATAACAGAAACAGAAAACAATCCAGAACAGACGTCTCTGGGTAAGAGAGATTGCTGCTCTTTTGGAAGACCACGGTTCAGTCCTCTGCACAGTGTCAGGCAGTTTCAGGTCCAGGGGATCCAGTGCATTCTTCTAGCCTCGCGTGCATACACACATGTGGCAGTTTGCTTAAGCTTCACTTAGTGTCACAGTCTTCTTCCTGTTACCTTCTGATCAAGATGTATCCAGAACCATGTCTGCCTGCACATCGTCATGCTCTCTGGCATGATGATAATGGATTGAACCTCTGAAACTGTAAGTGAGCCACCTTATTAAAGGTTTTCCTTATAAGAGTTGCTATGGTCATGGTGTGTCTTCACAGCAAAGAAACCCTAACATGTGGCATTACATTCTCTCTCTCTCTCTCTCTCTCTCTCTCTCTCTCTCTCTCTGTCTCTCTCTCTCTCTCCTCTCCCCCCTCACATACACATGTAATAAAAATAGCTATTTTTAAAGGAAACTATCCTAAAAGTTAGCATTTAGGGCTACACCAGGGCCATTTTTCCCCTTGGAATCTCTCATGCAATCAGATGGCAGCTGCAACTAGAGTCATCTGCAAACCTGACTGGGATGGATATCCAAGATGCTGACCCGGATACCTGGTTACAGCTATGGGCTATTAGACTGTAGGTCTGTCAGAGCCTCAGCATGCAGACCCTTATGGGGATGCACTCAGAACAAGTGTTCCAAGAAAAGTCCAGGCAAAGTTAAAAGCCTCAGAGGTCAGCACCATCCTCACAGCTTCCTCCATGCAAAGGGAGAGGGATTGGATTCCGTTTAATAATGTAAGAGGCAGCATGAGCCAAGATGGACAGAATCAGGACAACCATCACAGAGTCTCTCCCACAGCATGGCTTTTGCTCTAGCTGTTATGAACCTGTAATAAAACTCTGGTTGTGTTGGATCCTTACAGCTTTGTTTAGCCTTGTTGTACCACTTTCAATGGAAGTACTAGAAAGAAATAAAGATAAGATTTTCTATGAAAGACTTACTGTAAATCTAAATATACAGATTGACAAAGTTTTTTTTTTTTTTTTTTTTTTTTTTTTTTAAGTGGCCTTTATCACAAGCTTTACTCTCCAGAGGCATGTGACCACAAGTTAGTCTTCATCTATTTGTCCTGTGACACTTATCAGTGTTCAACAACTAGAAAGCTCTTTCTTGCATATGAACCATTGTCTAAGAGTCTTTGTTCAAGTCTAGTGTCAATGATTCCATCCCCCAGTGACAAGGTTTTAGGAGCTCTGTTGGGGCCCATAAAGATGGCTCTGCTTCATCTTGGCTCAAGGTCAGAGAGTTCAGAACTGTCCTTAGTAAATCATAAGACCTAAAGAATGTTTGGTCTTGGTCTTGGATGTCTTATCTAAATAACAACAGACTTGGTCTAAGGTGTGGTTACTCTTGACCATCAAGGCCAGATAACGAGAAATTAAGTCTAAGGTATGGTTACCAAATGCTTGGGAAATTAAGGAATAAAGCTTGTTTGTTCCTTATACATGATAAAGAAGTCTTTTGCCATGTTCCCCCTTTTGGTTGGGGTATTTAAGAATGGTGAAGAATAAACTTGGTGCATTCAGTTTTCACTGGATTGCCCTCCTGACTCTATCCTATGTCTCTGTCTTTTTCTTTAAGCGTCTTTATCTGCCCTTTCTCAATCCATACTCCCCTCTCAGGTACAAACTTGGCAAGTTGGCTGGATGCCACTGAAGCCCCACAAAGATGAGTTACAACAGATGACACCTCAACGTGGGGCTACTACAGACGGCTGCAACAGAGCTCTCTGTGGCAGGTCATAGACTTTCCTTCTATGCAGTTGCTATCTTCTCATACAATAATAAGAAGAACGATGTTTATTTAAAATTGTAGAGTTTTATAAAACTCTGCATGCTATCTATCACCATTTAGGGGAGAGAGATATGTTTGTGGTTTGTTTGTTGTTTGTGTGATTCTGGCAATCGAGCCGGAAGCCTTGCTCGTGTCAGGCAAATGCTCCACTGCTGAACATCCCTAGCCTCCCAAACGTTGTTTCCTGTTAGGTTGTGACCGTAGGTTACAGATGTGTTTGGGACCAGAGATAAATACCCACGAAAAACTAACTCTGCTTTGCATGGCAGTCCAGAGAAGTTTTCTCTCTCTTAATTTGGCCTTAGGGGATAAAGACAGAATTGAACTGACAGTCCAAAGCCCTTTGGTCAGGACTCTGTCCCTAACCTTGGCCAAGCCACTCTCCTGGTGTCTTCTTCTCCAGTGTAGTCCACTGAGTTTCAAATTCTACATTTAAACTTGTGATGATCATCAGAGTCTGGAGGTAAGAATAAGGATGAGGAAGTACACTATTCCCTTCGTAATTTGTATGCTGTTTTGTGCAGCAGGCTTGTGAATGCAGTTGACACGAGGTGAAATGAATGGATATTAGTGTTACCACATAAAGTCTTTCATATTTCCCAGGAACTGAAAGGTGGGGAGGGGGAGGGAATCAAAACATATTCTAACCTGTCACTTTAAAAGGCTGTGAATTTATTTTTAAAATAAAAGGAAGGAAGATTTGGGACTATGCATTCTGAAATGACCAGCTGGGCTAATTCTTGGCTTAGAGTGCTTGCATTCTCAAGACAAACATTTTTTAATAAATAAGATATTCTTAAGGGCAACGACCTTATGACGATAAGTAGCTGATTGCAAGTGTTCCTGTGGATGCAGTTCTGCAGTGAGTCTGTATGCAAATGAGAAGTCATTTCCTAAATCGGTTCACCCTCAAAGTTATTATTCATGACAGGTGCACAGAGTCTTGGGCGCTGGAACGAGCAGGCCCAGCATCTGCCTCCCAGGGCATCAATGCCACTTTTCTCCGAGCTCCCCCTCATATCCTGCTGACATATCTCCATCTCCCTTCCATTCTCCCTTAGGGTTACAAAATCAATTTGCTGCTGATATCCTTGAAAAAATCTCCAAACTCTTAGAATTACAATTGTATCATTCTCCTCACCAAGAATCCGTGTCTCTAGAAGGCCCTTTTATTTTGTGTTTCTCATAGCTCCTGAATGTCGCTTCCTTGGGTGTTACTGGAAATGATACAGTCATTAAAGATCTCAAAACTCTCCCTACTCTAATTACATAACACAAATTAAGTGATAGGACAAGTATTACTAGAAACTACTCATGGGGCTCAGTGGTTAAAGTGTTTACCCGGCAAGCATGAGGACCCAACTCCAAACACCCAGGTACCACATAAATATAGACCAGTGTGCAGCCCACCTGTAATCCCAGCACTCAAGAGGCAGAGACTGAGGGTCCCTGGAATAAATGGGCTAACTAGAAGAGCCAAACAGGCAAGTTCTGTGGCCAGATGAAAAGGTCCCGCATCAATATGCATAAAAGTGTGGAGCAATAGAGGCACACACTCAGCATCAATCTTTGGCCCAAGCTCAGTGCACAAATGTGTATCCCACACACATGTACCCCATATGATGACATACATATAGACTCACATCACATACAGGTGCAAAATAATCATTATATACAATATATGCCATATATATATATATATATATATATATTTGTATCTACATTTGTTGTTGGCATATGTTTGACAATCATAAAAATCCTCCAGCCTGAAAACAGAAGAGTTAAGCAGTATACTGACTGAAAGTCTAAAATCAGTGCCACACACCCTGCAGACACAGTAATTATTACCCTCCCAACAGTCAAGAATAAACTCAAGTGCTTTGGTTTTATGACAGAATGAGAAGGGATGAAAAGAGGTGTTACTCAGGCTTAAAAATAAAACCTAAACATGGAATGACAAATTTTCTGCCACTTGCATAGAATTTAAATCCTACATTTCATTCCCAAGTTGTCATTTACCTAGCTTACATCTTGTCTCCCCACCAAGGAAACAACAAAACATCATCACATTTAGCATCTTGTCAAACTTAGAGTCTAAATCAACTTTGTCCTGATAGGAACTTAGCAAATATTGACAACTAGGAAGTAAGAACTCTGTCTTACACAAGTGCCCAGGAAGTAAGACTTTTCCTTCGTGGTGGCTGGACTGTCAGTTTGACACTCTGTCTACCCTGTGTCCTCTAATAGTTTTTCAGCTAGTAAATACATAAGTTATCATTCTGCTAAATTTCTGTATGTCTGTAGTTCTTCACAGGGACTCTGTCTTAGGAAAACTGTGTACAAACATTTTTGAGACCCTTGCTTTAAGAAATTTTCCACGGGTGTGGCAGCACATGGCTCTCAGAAGTCTGGGGCTGGAAAAATCTCAAGTTGAATGCCATCCTGACCTATATAGTAAGTTTCAGGCCTACCTGAACTACCTAGAGAGTCCTCAAAAAGGAAAAAGAAAAGGTTCTCAATAAAAAGAAATTTCCTATGTGGTTTTACCAGCTGCCAAATATCTTTTTAAAGTTCCATTGAGATGATCAGAAGTCATTTGTCTCTACAATGACAGCACTGTATGAGGAAGTGACTGGGAGGGGAAGGGTGAGGACTGGAGGGGTGAGGACATCATTGGTGTGGGCTCTGCAGCCACACAAAGTGGATCCCCACACAGGGATCACTAAAGGCAAAGTCAGCGCCAAGAAACAGATCCTGAACTGAGAGTGTCTGATAAAACAGGAAGGTAAAGGGAGTCCTCCCAATGGACCAGTGAGTAAGAACAGGTTAAAACGAAGGGATATTGCAAGTATTTTGGTGGAAAAATTAGCATCCCTATGCTTCCTTTGGTATAAGAATCACTGTAACCTCCGTTGTGTTTTATTCCCTCAGAGACTTTTGCAGACAAGAGAGTCTTTTGCGGGTATCAAACTGTTAGTTATAAAACCAGAATGCGGCATTGAAGAGGCCTGATATGTTCCTGTTTTGGCTGACCTCTTTTTATAGGCATATTTCTTTAGGGGAGATCAGACACTCTGAATGCAAGGCAGTAAGTAATAAATTATGCGACTCTTTAAACAATGAGTAAATGTTAAGCAAACAGACAGGATGACACGTTTCAATTGGCAACTCTCAAAAAAAAAAAAACAAAAAAAAACCCAAAAAACTCCCAGCTCCCTCTCCTGTTTATTCGACAAGGAGCCTGCAGTGTCTTTGTGTAAGCAGTTTCAGGGTTTGAGATTTAAAAATAAAACAGAGTTTGCTTGCAAGTACTCTTTCAAGGATAGAGCTGTAACTCAAACACTCATCCCAGAAGTCTCAAGAGTACACGAAGGCCCTTACATGTCTCCATGAGCACATATACCTAAATGGCCTGCCGACCTTCCCCTGATAAACACAGGATCCGTGCCCAATTTCTCTGACACTTGATTTATCAGAAAAGAAAATTTCATCATTAGGAGGATGACTCTAAAGCTGTCTTTACTCACTGGCAATTAGGCAACTCAGAGATTTATGAGTCAAAGCTAAGGAACCTGTGAAATACAAATCAATGCCCTGACCTCTCCTTGCCCCAAAACACACAAAACAAGCTTGATAGATAAATTAGGAAGTGCTCACTGCTTTATGCATTGACTTCTTTTTTCTTTTTCCTTTTTCTTTTTTTTTTTTTTTAGAATTGTCACTAAAATGACATCTCTTAATTTAAGCTCCAGTCATATAACTTGCCAGGATAGTTAGCTAGCACAATAAAGTCATTCTCCAAAAAGAAAAGGAGGTTTGTCTGAGACCTGTCCTGGTGACATCCATTGTTTAAGATGAGTCCAACTGGACCAGTTGATTTTTTTCCTATATTTCTTAGTTTTTTGTTTTTTTTCTTAATCAATTAATAACTTCACCTGAAACTTCATCTTAACTTTGCATACTTTGTATGTGTTTGTGGTGTGTCAATCTCACTTGTAAGAATTTTATTTTGTGGGAACAACAATTCAAGCATTTGTTCACTGTTTCAGACTAGAATTTTGCATTCTGAAACAAAAACAGAAGGGGAATTGTATCGAGTACCTTTTTTCATACCCCAAAGTGCTGTGATGGACCTAACTTTGGAAAATTTAATGAACAAAATTGGAGCTCATGCCATTAAGAAACAGTTGCAGGCCCCTGTGCGGGCTGTGTGGTGATGCCAGTGAAACAGTTGGAAGGGTGGTTTCTGAATCTCTAGGATTTGAGTGTGAAGCAAAAGGGACTGGCTGACTTCACAGCTGTCCTGCCACAACCCCACCAAAAGGCCACCCATTTTCATCTCAGACCTTAAGCAAGCTTTACCCTAAACCAGAGGAGGCAAAGTAAAACTCCCCAAGAACTAGGGCCAGGAGTAGCATGCATACATATAAACGATAAGAGAATGGAACTCATTCCTAGATATAAAGAGAGACGAGGGAGCCGGCAAGCAAATATTCAAGATATGCAGCAAACAAATCCCCGGGTAATAAAATTCCAGCAAAAACAATATTGCACCCACTATGGGAAGGAAATGAAACTCATGATACCATGAAGAGATTCAGTGCTGGATGTTGGAAATCCTCAGGGACTGCTCAAATAGGTCACTGTAACTAATAAGCAGGTAGGCTTGCCTGTGGCCAGAAGCTATGATATTTTTACCTGTACATCCTTCATGATATTTACAGATACCTATAGAAGACAATCAATATAGGTATAATTACTTTCAGGACGATTACCTACCATTCTTATAAGTTACATTTTTCCCAAGTGAATGCTATTATTTTAATTATTTGATTTCAATATACATTTTTTTAAAAAAAATCAAGTTGATGTATATAAAATAAAAACAGAAGTCTGGAGGGAAGGCTCTGTCATAAGTCCTTGCTGCACAAGCAACAAGACACTAAGTTTGAATCTCTGTTACCTCCATTCAAAGCCAGGCACAGAGTCATGTTTGCCTGGAATCCTAGCACTGGGGAGGTAAAGTATCCTACTCAGGTTTCTATTGCTGTGATAAAGAACACCTCCAAAAGCAGCTTAGGAAATAAAGGGCTAATTTAGCTCATATGTCCCAATCACAGTCCATCACTGAGGGAAGCCAAGGCAGGAACTCAGACGGCAGGAACCTGGAGGCAGGAGCTGATGCAGAAACCATGGAGGAGTGTGGTTTACAGGCTTGCTCTCCATGGCTTGCTCAGTCTGCTTTTTTTCCAGGACCACCTATCTGCTCACAGGTATCTCTGCACACAGTGGACTGGTCTCTTCCAAATGATCCAACAAATTTTCCCACAGGCCAACCAGATGGAGGTATTTTTTCAATTAAGGTTTCCTCTTCCCAGATGACTCCAGTTGACTAAATAAATAAATAAACAAACAAACAAACAAATAAATGAAACAGAGTCAGGAGGGTTCCTAGTGCTCACTGGGCAGCCAGTCTACCCTAATGGTCACATTCTACTTTATTGAAAGACCCTTTCTCAAGATCTAAGGCAGACAGTACCAGAGAGAACACCAGTTATCAACCTCTGGCTTCCATAGGTTCATACATACAAATATAATCACATCATGTAAGTGAGTGAACGAATCAATGAGAAATACAAGCAAAGCTAAATGTGATGATAGGTGTCTGCAATCCTAGCACTTCTAATAAGAGGACCATGGGTTAAAGGTTAGCCTGGGAAGACACTGTCTCAAGAAACAGCAATAAACAAACAAACACAACTTTTCAAAAATGTCAGGCAGGCATTATCTGCCTGGTGTGCGGGTATCCAGGCTCTAGCCATAGTATCAACACTTTGAGTGGGACTGCCATAATCACTGTCTCACTGGCTACCAACTAGAAATCTTCTCATGAATTCACTATGCCCTATTCTGTGTGATGAGGGTTATTTACGTGCATGGGTGTGCCTGTGTGTGAATGAGGGGGCCAGAAGAAGACAGTAGAGCCCCTGAAGCTGGAGTTACCAGCCATTGTATGAGCTGACCAGCATGGGTGCTGACTGAACTCAGGTCCTCTGCAAGAGAAGCATGTGTTCTTAACCACTGGGCCATCTCCCCAGTCCTAGTGATTTTTAATTGTGTTCATGTGTTGCTCTCTGGGAATCATTAGTAATATTTTTACTGTACTTTGATATTCTAGCAACTCTTCATAAACAAAAGGAAGTGGCCTTCTCTATACTGAGCAGGACCAACTCTTTTTAGATGTATGTTTTTCGGATCACAAACAGTAAAAACATGGAAGAAGTTGGTTCCTTGTGCATGCCTGTGAATGTATATCACACACACAAACACACTCTTCCTTATAAGGAGAAACATCACTCTACATGTCTGTCAATCATGAGAAAGAAATATTTTTACCAAGAAATACAGAGCAGCTGTATTCGTTGCAACAGTTAACATAATGTGGAATCAATTGATGAGCTGGAGGTCCCCAAGGGTTGTGAGGAACATTATAGCTCATGCATAATTCATGAAGAGAAAATTGTGGGTCTCTGAGAGTGAATTATCTCAGGACTCAGATAGTCTATGGGGCGGAAACCTCAGTCTCTACCACTGGAGAATTCCAAGTGCCACTGGCAGCTCAAAAGGAGCCAGAACACTCCGAGACTGACTACTTCTGCCTCTAATTTCCCAAAGACATTACGAATGGAAACAAACGTAGGTTGTGCTATCAGAATCTCTTCTCAGAAAAGGCTTCCTTTTTCCCTTGGATGAATGCCAGCAGTCTTATTGGGGGATGATTAATTATGTGGATTTTTTTGTAACTATCATCTTAATGTTGTTGCTATCTGCTTTGGCTTTGAGCTTTTTGCAGAAGGACCAACATAAAGAGTTATTAATTAGAAGTCTTCTTCAGAAGGTAAAAATTTGTCATACAAATGAAACAAGGAGGGAACTGCCTAAATTCAATATGAATAAAAAATGCTAACACTTCAGAGACAGATTTTTATGTTGGGAACCCATATATGAAGAATGTTAAAGAAAAGTACACCACAAGACGTCTGGTTTCAAATTTCAAAGACCCACAATATGTATTTTTAGAGCAGAAAGACCAGGTATATAACCTTTCAAACTTAGAGACAAGACAGAGAGGTTTCTGAGATTTCTATAAAGGAGGGGCTCTGGCCTCGATCTGGTGAGCTGAAGCACTGGGCATATTTTAACGATACACACCGTAGCAAGCACATTGTTTAAGGACAAGAGATTGGGAAATCCACATATTGATGATAGTTACAGAAAATTCAAAACTCCCTTCCCTAGGTACCTGCAAGAACCACTGAGCAAATTTACCAGCCACTTCACTTTGTATATAAGCTTCAGGGATGTTTGGCCTTCACACATACTACGTGGGGCAAGGGTCACAGCTGTGGATAGGGGCAGAGTAAAAATGCAGCCTAACGTTGGGTGACTAGATTCTACTCCTAACTCTCATGCCTGCTGGCTGCCAGATGTTGGATGTTTTCTCAGATTTAGGAGGCTTGGTTGAATTGCAACATACAGAATAAGCAGTGATCATCTTTATCACTGTGTTGTCATGAGCATAGGAGAAATTTACAACAGTATTCTCATTGAACTGTTTCAAGGATTAAATGGATGCCTGGCAAATAAGCACAATATAAAAGTCAATGTTTCCATATGCAATGGAGGAGGTGTAAGCCTGAGAGCTCATGTTCCCAAAGAACAACTTCATGCAGTTCAGGAAGGATTTTATTGTGACTTAATAGTTATTCAGGTCAATAATTTCAAAGAGTTCAAATAAACACCCACCAAAGAACTCCTTATAAGACAGAGGCTAAAACCCTATGCCTAGCCTACAATGCTGAGAAGACAAATGGAGCAGGACTTCTTCTCCACTCCCATAAAGCTAACATGCAATGGAAATCACTCTCCTAAGATGAGGTATACAAGAGCAATGGACTTAACTAGTTTCAATTTATGACTGTGTCCTGTACACTCCCACACGCACAAGCATGACATGGCCAGGTAATGCAACATCCATGGATAAAGAGTAGGTTCATCTAATGGAAAGGCACTTTTTGGACAAAGAGTCACCAAGAGAATATCACATCTGTGACTATAGCAAGAGGGAGAAGCAGAGGAGAAGCAGGTGGGTATAAATTCAAGACCTGAAGTAGTGACCAGACATGCAGAGCAGCTCAATGAGCTTCCCGTTTTGAACAGGTAACAAATTAAAGCTCAAATACAGAGGGAAGGAGCCTAGCAGAGGCAGAGGCCAAGTGATGTTGACTGCAGTTTGGAAGGACTCGTGGCCGAATGGTCTGCATTTCGAAGACATTTATCCAAATATCGATGATCCCTAGAAGGGTACAGACCTGGAAAAGAGTGCTGTCTAGATAGACCAGAGAACTCCACAGCCTTCACACAAAAGCAGCTGTGTGTTTGTACCGTGGTGTATGCATGACCAACATCTTGCTAACAAGCAAAACAACTCTTGTGGGCTAATGACTAGAAATAGCTTTTAATCTTTCCTATTGCACCTGGAAACAATTTTCAGAATGTCTATACTTTCAAACATCATGCTTTTATTTATTCTAAATTATACCTTTGGGTTTATTTCTTTTTCTTTTAGCAAACATGTGAGCTTAATTCTTCCTTTGTTTTGATTTTTGTCTTAGATTGTTTTATATTTGTCGAAACCAGTAAAGGAAAGAGTGGTGAATTGTTACTTTGATAGCTCTGGCAATTTCCCACAACCAAACTTTCTGAGCTGTGGTGGAATTACAGTACACAAGGAGAACCATAGTTTAATCTGCACCATTCCTGTATGCTGTTCCTGAGATCTCTTCTTATCAATTGAGCAGGATTGCCCACTATTTATTAAACATAGACTACCCAGAGCTATAAAACCAAATCAAAATGTCAAAGTTCTGATTTTTGGTTTTCGAATCTACTCACAAATCAGTCTACCACAAGATCCAGCAATTCCACTCTTAGGCATATACCCAAAAGAAGCACATTCATACAACAAGGACATATGTTCAATGATGTTCATAGCAGCACTATTTGTAATAGCCAGAAACTGGAAGCAGCCTAGATGCCCCTCAACCTAAGAATGAATAGAGAAAATGTGGTACATTTACACAATGGAGTACTACTCAGCAGAAAAAAACAATGGAATCTTGAAATTTGCAGGAAAATGGATAGAACTCGAAGAAACCACTCTGAGCGAGGTAACCCAATCACAAAAAGACAAACATGGTATGTACTCACTCATGCGGATTTTAGACATAGAGTAAGGATTACCAGCCTACAATCCACACTGCCAAAGAAGCTAATAAACAAGGAGGTCCCTAAGAGAGACATACATGGACCCCTGGAGAAGGGGAGAGGTTCAATTTGCTGAGCAAATTAGGAGCACGGGAAGAGGGGGAGGGAGCTCGGAGAATGAGAAGGGGAGAAGAGGGTTGCCGAGGACATGAGGGAGCAGAAAGTATGAGTCAGGGGAAGAATACACGATAACAAAAATGGAGATATCATAATAGAGGGAGACATTTTTGGTTTACAGAGAAACAGGCACTAGGGAAATGTCTGGAGATCTACAAAGATGACACCAGCTAACAATCTAAGCAACAGAGGAGATGCTACCTTAAATGCCCTCCCCTGATTATGAGATTGATGACTAACTTATATGCCTTCATCCAGCAGCTGGTGGAAGTAGAAGCAGACACCCATAACTAATCACCGAACTGAACTGGAACCCAGATATAGAGAAGGACCAGTGAAGAGCACAGAGGTTCAGACCAGGCTGGTGAAACCCACAGAAACAGCTGACCTGAACATCTGGGAACTCTTGCTCCCCAGTCTGATAGCTGGAATAACAGCATGGGACTGATCCAGACCCCAGGAACATGGGTTTCTGTGAGGAAACCTCAGAAATCTATGGGACCTCCTGTGGAAGGCCAGTATCTATCCCTAGCATAGGTGTGGACTTTGGGAGCCCATTCCATATAGAGGAATACTCCCTGAGGCAAGACACATGGGGGTAGGCCTAGGCCCTATCCCAAAGGATATGAAAGACTCTGATGACACCCTATGGAAGGCCTCACCATCCAGGGGGAGCAGAAAAGATATGTGATAGGTAGGGTTTTAGTTGGTGGTGATAGGGGAGGATGGGTGGGAGAAGGGAACTGGGATTGTCATGTAAAACAATCCTGTTTCTAATTCAAATAAAAAAAGTTGAAAAAAAATAGTAAGCCATCCAACACAGTGAAAAACACAGTGCATCTACTCATGGTCCTTCATGAGTTTTCAGGTCACACAGACGCACAAAATCACCATCTATCTGCCTTGGAGAATGCATGTCCTGTTATTTACAAAATCTCATACATGTAGCTCAGTCCTTCTCTTTCGTTATCCCCCAAGGAAAGCCAAGAAGGCATACTTTTACAAGACAAAATGGAGGCTGGAGAGATGACTGCAGTTAAGAATGCTTGAAGCTCTTCCAAAGGACTGGATTTCAATTCCCAGCACCCAAATTGGGCAGCTCACAACCGCTCCAAGGGATCTGACACACTCTTCTAGCCTTTGCAGGCACTCACATACAGACACAAACACACACACACACAAGACTTGTAAAAGAAAAGGAAAATGGAGGTGTATAGGTCAGTTAACGTGGGTATATGCCTATGCAGTCTGCTCATACAAATGTCTGGAGCAGGAGCTTCCACCTACCAATCCACACTGTTCACCCTAGCCCAGATGCACTCACCTGACCCTCACACGGGACTATAATATATGCAAATACCAACTGTGGCAGGAAGATCCAGGTGTTCCTTAAAATTCTTCTGAGGGAGGAAGTTTCTAGAGTATTCCAATTTTGCCAAACACCAAACACACCAGCAGAAACCTGAAAGGTTTTCCATGCCTGAGAGCTCTCAGATATATGGACCTCATTTTTATTAGCATAATAGTCGTACAAAGTGAGGGCCTTCCTTAAGACATTTCCATAGATGAATGCACTGAGCTGGGGATCTTGTTTAATTTTCACAATATTGCCGGAGAATCAAATGGTTTTTTTTTTTTTGTTGTTGTTGTTGTTGTTTTGAGAAATCTCCCCCATGATATCATGTTATTGAGCCACAAAAACTTCCCCAGCCTTTGTTTTCAACCGGATTGTGTTAAATTGTTGGAATTGTCACTCAATATCTCCTAGGAAAGCTTCACTTATTAAAAAAGATGTTACCTTTAGAGAAATTTTAGGCTCTGAAGAAAACTGTACAGAAGAAATAACTTCCCTGACACCTGCCTGTTATGAAAATCTTGTACATTTATAAAAATGAGTCTGACGGTTTGTTTTCATTCATTTATTTCACACTCTCTCTCATCCTCCCCATTCTGTGTACCTGCTAGTCTTTCCCCCCAGAGAATAGTAGCTAGCCATGGACATCATAAAAACCATACTGTAGCATCATGTCGGTCAGGGTGGGCTTGTCTGGAACAAGGCTTCTGGGCTCTCAATTCCAGCTATGCTTGGCACTGCCATGAGGCCTGGGTCCTGTTGTCTGGTTTATACTCTACTACTCGAGGAGAGTGAAAACAGCTACCCAATTTGTGGAATACTCAACACCCAGTGCACAATAAATGCCGTAGGCATCAATTTAACCAAAGTTTGATCATCCTTGCTACTATTACTTTCTTATTCTCTTCTCTGTTGCTCACCCACTTCTCCCAGACACCATGCTCCATCAACAGAGAAGCAATAAAAGCTCCCAAATAGCAATGGCAGAGAATTCAGGTCAGGCTGAGCCAGAATGATCAGTTAAGTTTGGATGCAAGGGTGCAGAAAGGACTGTGGGCCACGACCACTAAGAGCAGCAGCTCCCACACGTATAGGGTGGGCAGAGCAGTCGCCAGCCTTGTCACACCTCACTCCAAACTTCATTCCTTTGCTTTCCCTTCCTTATAATTGGGACTTGGGCATCTTCTGAAAGCAAAAGTGAACGAGTCCAGGGAACTGGGTGTGAATGAGCAGTAGTCTGTTATGTCTGAAGCTTGACACTGGGAGATGAAGACATGCTGTTAGGGCAGAGGTTCAAACTCGGGCAAGACCTCACATCCTGCTCCAGCTGAAGAACTTCAAACTGTCCTCTGGAACAGCGTGAAGCCAGAGACTGCGTCATAACCAGCTAGGACACATGTGTGTGCAAGGAGAAGGTAGCGGGTAAAGGGAGGTATGAGGCAGCATGAGCCATCTGTTGATGATTCAATAGATGCATTGGGATTTCTTTACTGTCTCCCTCCACTTCTTTACCCTTGAACATGTTCCTTTAAAAAAGAAAGCTAAATAGTCATGTCTGGTGGGTTATTGAGAATCGAGGGTGAGTTTCTCCTTAAGTGTTGCCCATACCTGAACCCTGGATCACCAGGACAGTTCCCCACAGGGTAGAAAGGTGTTGGCTGAACACGTGTCAGTCAGGTACTTGAGGTTAGAAATGGTCAATGAATAGACTGGAAGAGAAAAATACATAAGTATGTGTGCCTGCATGCAAATGGACAAACACACACGCGTGCATGTGAGCGTAGACACCCTGGAGCTGGAGACAAATGATGGACAGCATGGGACCTGCCCTCATGAAGCTTCTGCTGCTGCTAGGAGGCCCCTCTACCCCACCTCATCAAGCAGAGGGGAGGGGGATAGTCACAAGGACTGACTCCAGGAGAGGAACTCACTAGTTAGGTTCCTGCTCAGAAGGTAGAGAGAAGATTGGAATTCGGAGCTGGCTCAGCTCCCAGTCTTCTATTTTGTTCATTAGACTTTCCTTCCTCTATTGAACATTGGCCGAGCCACCTTATTGATCACCTCCTGCTTCCCTTCAGGCCTCGTTTGGAGGTGAGATGCATGACTTGGAGACACGAGAAGAGACTAGCCAGTGAGTCTTCAGTATTGATTCAAATTTGAAAACTGTGAGAGGAAATGGATCTACCTTAGGGCATATGTGAAATCACTGCCATGAAAGAAACTCATTGAACATTTGTGAATGCTGTTAAACACAAGGGGGATTTAAATATGAGGACCTGTTTGCACTAACCTGATTTTATTACAGGCTTGTGATTTGCTGGTATGTTCCTGTGTGCTTTGGGACCAGGGTTGATTCTGACTTTATACCTCAGCTCTTTTATACCAAATATGGAAATGAAGTATCTTTCTCCAAAAAAGTTAGTAAACAAAACAAAACAAAACACCAACTCAGTAACAACAGCATTTGTTTCTAGCTAAAAAAAAAAATTACAAATGAGTGACTTCCAATATTAACAAAGGAAAAATGGCTGGAGGTTTTGCATATGCACGTTCATGCATAGGTACACACCTGTATGAGTGGAGGCCAGAGACACCTCGGGCATTGTTCCTCAGGTGCTGCCATTTCTAGTTGAGACAGGATCTCTTACTAGTCTAGAACTCACCAAGTTGGCTAGCCTAACAATCCAGTAAGTCCCAGGATTACCTGTCACTGTCTCTCTGATGCTGGAATAGCAAGCACATGTCACCATGCCTGGTCTTTTTTCTTTTCTTTCTTTTTATTTATTTATTTTTTTATGTAGCCTAGGGATTTAAGTTGGGTGTTGGGTTATTGTGCTTGCCAGGGAAGCATTTTCCAGTCTGAGCCATCTCCCAGCCCCTGAGGGGTTGCTTTAATCTAACAAATGATTTCTAATAGCTCTGATTGAGGACATTATAAAGAGTAAGACAAAATGTACCTATCTTCCTGACACACCAATACCTTGACCAGCACCTCAAAGGAGGAATTTTATTTGGGTTTGAACTCTATGGGTGGCTTCAGGAGCTTGAAGCCGCTGGTCACATTGTGTCGACAGTCAGGAAACGAGAAGATAAGTATTCGTTCTTGGCTGATTTCCTCCTTTTTGTTCAATCCAGGACCCCAAGCCATGGAAGGGGAACACCAACCATTAAAGAGGGTATTCCCCTTAAATTAACATAATCTGGAAAATTTCTCCCTGGCATACCCAGAGTCTAACCTAATTTAGATAATTTATCACAAGTATGTCCTTAGGTTCATCTCCTGTCAAGTATTTATTACAAGTATGTCCTTGGGTTTATCTCCTGTCAAACTGATAATCAATGTCAACAACTACAGAACTTTATTACTTTATAGTGAGAATTAAACTAGAAAAGACACTTTTAATAAAACATGTACCCTCCAAAAAGACAAATAATGGGGTCAACAGACAATGTTTTGTTTCAATAGCTGTTCACTGCTTTGCTAGTAGCTCACCACCTGCTCACCTGCAACAAAGGAAAGCCCAAAGAGTTGTTATGTTGTTTCCCCTGTTTAATCACTGAGAAACATAGCTTTGCCAGTGCTGACCTCAGAACATGGTAGAACCACATTCTAGCTGAAGGCACCAGCTGAAATTCCTTCTGACCACCCTGCAGCACCATAACTCTAAGCTCTAGCTGCAACTGTCTTGCTTCCCTGGGCATCTCTGGGGACTCCCTCGTCAATCAATGGACCAAATGCCTGCTTTAAATTCCAAGTGATTTGTTTCACTTGGAGAACTAGTCGTATGTAGAGACACGCCACTCTGACAAGGTTACTTTCCAATCTAACCCGTGACACCATAGGCGTCGTTTATACCAACTATGATCCAAATTTGGATTTAAGCACTTTGAGGAACCAATCTACATTTCATCCTAGCTAACTGAAGTTGATCAGCCAACCAGGAAAATAAATACAAACCACTGTGGAAACTTCCACAGGGCAGTCTTTTTTCTCATTATGTGTTTGCAATAAAGGTAAGAAAAATAAAACCACTCAGAGGAGGCCAAATGGAGAATGGTATGTGGGTGTTTGAATTCTTCAGCCCCCATTTCGAGGCTGCTCTTCTTTGCCAGGGAAACCCTGTACCAGTAGCCCCAGCATTCTATGACTCATATCATTTCTTCAAACAGCCATCTTGACTTAAGTGAGAAAGCTCTTTAATATGCGAACCACAAGCAAGCCTGTCTCTACTTGGCTCTACAGGAACTCACAGAGTTATTCACAGTAATGGAGAAGCCTGGGGCCATAAGAAGAGATGCATGCTCAACTCTAGAAATGGTGTTTGTTGTTTGACATAAAACCATTAGAAAAAAAAAATCTCCCCATCTCTTGTGTTATTGTCAAAAAAATATCACTTTAATAAAGCTGGAACCCGGAGGCATAAAATGTAAAACCAAACATAGGAATTTAATTTCATAAAAATTAAAGATTTTGTTAGACAAAAGATGCCATAGGAAAAGTTAACAGAGACATTTGTGACAGATTTGGGGAAGACACTTGCAATGCCTGAAAATGCTAAGAGACTCCTTCAATAGACAAGGAAAAGACAGAGGCCTCAACATGAACAGACAAGGAAAATAGCCAATTTAAAAAGAAGCCTTAGTTAAAACACAGGAGTATAAAATGCATACATTATAGCAATAATAGGATATCATTTTATACTAATGGCATGGGTAAAAAGAAGAGAGCGGATGCCATGTCTGTGGCAGGAACACAGGGACACAGGTGCCCTTGTCACTGTGGGATGTCGATGGGCTCCACTCTAGAGAACTGGCTAAATTTGCTTAAATATATGATTTTCGTACTTCTGCCTTGCAAATGTAACTCATAGGCATGTATGTCCCACTAAATCAATGGTTCTCAACCTTCCTGATGCTGTGATCCTTTAATACCTCATGTTGTGGTAAAACCCCAACCATAAAATTATTTCTGTTTCTACTTCATAACTGTATGATTTTGCTACTGTTACAAATTGTAATACAAATTATCAGTGTTTTCTGCTGGTTTTAGGTGACCCCTGTGAAAAGGTCATTGGACCCCTGCAAAGGAGTTGCAAACCACAACTTGAGAACTGCCCTAAATGATCATATTTTTCTCTAAGGGGACAAACACCAATATATTCTCTAATCAGTTTGGGAACAGGATAGCAAAAATAATCTAGGTGTTGGTCACTGAGGAAGAAATAGATCAATCGCCCTTCTCATTGGTTAATGCATTCCAAAGTCCCCATGGATGCCTGGGGGCATGTTGTGTGGAGGCTCACACTGATTGTCAACTCTGGTTCTTTAGACTCGAACTAGGAGACAGAGTTCTGGCCAGAGGAATAACTGATACTAAAGGATTAACTCTGAATGGGCATGGTACCATTCCGGGGCCTGGGGTCCTAGACTAAATAAAAAGGAGATGGAGATTGGAGACCTGTAATGAGAACTCTTTCCCTCCAGCCTGTTCCCACAGTCGAGTCAGCCCCAAATAAACACACAGACACTATATTAGTTATAAAACTATTTGCTGATGACTTGGGCTTCTTATTGGCTAGCTCTGTCTTAATTATTAACCCATTTCTTTTTGTTGTTGTTGTTTGTTTGTTTGGTTGGTTGGTTGGTTGGTTTTTTCGAGACAGGGGTTCTCTGTGTAGCTTTGGAGCAACCCATTTCTATTAATCTACATTTTTCCATGTGATGATCTTGGCTTACCCGAGAAGGATCTGGACCTCTTACTTCTTTGCTCTCTCACATGGCGACTGACTAACTCTGTGTTTCCCGGAATTCTTTTCATCTCCTAGTCCCACCTATCTCCCAGTCTCTATTGGTCACAGTGTTTCATTCATCAACCAATGAGACAAACATATACACAGAAGGACATCTCCCATCAGAGACCCAGAATTCATCTCTCTCTCTTCTTGATCGAGGACAGATTGTCATGCTTCTGCCTCCACATTTATAGCTGATCTCACCAAGGTACCTTTCTCGATATGATATACACTCAAATAATGAGCCGAAATAAGCTTCCTTCCTTGTGTTGCTTTTGTCAGCTACAGTGTGACAATTATGAGAAAAATAATCAATATACATAGATCGTAGCAAGCCATTTATCCTTGTGCTTTGGGCTATTGAAATAAACACGCTAAAGGTCGTTCCATAGCAAACACTGCACTGCCATTATAATTGGTTAGGGAGATGGCTAATTAAGTAAGGGATGGGTCTGTACACAGCATAGACACACTGAACAAATGGATGTTTTACATCCAAGCAAGGACAATAAGGGATGGTGCGAGGCTTCATCCTGCTACAATGCACAACTTAAAAATTTTTGACTTATTAAGAGAATTTTCTACCTATTATTTTCAGATATCTGTTGATTACAGTTACCTGAAACTGTTAAGAAGCAAAACCACAAATATGGGGAGATTACTGTGTAATCTGCGGTGGACTAGGCCACAATTAAAAATAATTGGATTGGACAGTCACTCAGCTATACAACGGATCACTGTGTTCAGAGTGAAAGATAAAATAAATAAGAGGGAGGAGATTTGTAGCATAGTGTAGTATAATTAAAAATAAAGACATGTGAAATTAATGACACACATTTTTACAAAGCACAGAGGGAAAAGAATCACATCAATCAGAAGCGTGATTCTCTATGAAATGTGAAGAAAGGGTTAAGGGTGCCAGCAGGATTTAAAATGCTGATTCTGACTGGCAGTGGTAGCACATGCCTTTAATCCCAGCACTGGGGAGGCAGGCAGGTGGATCTCTGTAAGTCTGGTCTACAAAGTGAGTTCTAGGACAGCCGGGGCCATACAGAGAAACTCAGTCTCAAAAATAGATAGATAGATTATAGAGAGATAGATAAAAAGAGTTCCTTATTCTGACAGAAGAAACCATATAGAGAATTTTGTATTTTTAAGCTAGGAAAACTACTTAATTGAAGTTTTTGTTTGAATTTTAGTTTGGTGTTTTGTTTGTTTGTTTGAGACAGGGTCTCAGCAGGTAGTCCTGGCTGGCTTGGAAATCATTGGGTAGACCAAGGTGACCTCACACTCATTGAGAGGTCACATTCATTGCCTCCACGGTGCCAGGAATACAGGTGTGGACCCCCATGTGCAATTGTAAACTAGGAATTTCCATAAGGGAGCGTTTTTTTGAAAATGTGGTCAGAAAATCAAAGATGAAGAGCAATTCCATTCCTTTTGAATTCCATCACTCAGATGTGAGGTATTTGGTAAGCTTTGATATCCTTGATGCTTCTGAAAATTAAAGTAAACAAATCCATTTCCTCTCAGCTGTTCATTTACTCAACCATTGCTGGGCATCTGTTGTGTGTGCAGCACTGTTTGGGATACTGTGTGGGACACTCCCCCCACTGTGTGGAGCTTCTACGCAGATAAATACAAATGTTGCCTGACCCCATCGTCACCTGGGCCCTGAAGCCTGTGTTCAGAGTAGCCATGCTCCTTAAGTCACTGAGGATGCTGCTGCATGCACAGCTCCCCTTCTCCTTGGTGCTTCTGAGAGAAGCTCACATTTGATGTCTCTTAAGGGTCTCTGAGAAACACCCTGATGATCTCCCCACATCTTGAACAGTCCCACCCACAGTACTGGGAAAGAATGGGCGAGGAACCAAGGGAATGTGAAAGCCACCCACTCTTCCTCCTTCTCCCAAACTCATTGAGAATAACACAGTTTGGAGAAGAGCAGTGTGTGCGTGTGTGGTTGTGTATGTATGTAGATGTGTGTGTGTGTGTGTGCTTGCATGGTTTTTTTGTGTGTGTATGTACATGTGTGTGTGTGTATATGTGTGGTGTGTGTTAATGTGTGTGTGTGTGTGTGTGTGTGTGTGGTTGTGTATGTATGTGGTTATGTGTATATGTGTGTATATATGTGTGGTGCATGTGAATATGTGTGGTTGTCCATGCGTGTGGGTAGGTGTATATTGTGTGTATATGTGTGTGTGGTGTCTGTGAATATGTATGGCTGTCTATGTGTGTGGTTATGTGTATATGTGTATATTGTGTGGATATATGTGTGGTGTGGTGTGTGGGGTGTGTGTGGTTTTATGTGTATGGTTGTATGTATATGTGTATATGTGTGGTGTGTGTATATATGTGTGATATGTGTGTGTTGTATGTGTGTATATGTGGTGTGTGTGTGTGTGTATGTGTGGTGTGTGTGTGGTTGTGTGTGTATGTGTATATGTGTAGTGTGTGGTGTGTATATATGGGTGGTGTGTGTGTAAATATGTATGTGGTTTTGTGTGTGTGTGTGTGTGTGTGTGTGTGTGTGTGTGTGTGTGTGTGTATGAAGCCAGATAAAGGTGCCTCTTTCTCCCTCTTCTGGCATCCAGGGAGCCCCTGGCATTGGAACTGTGGAAGAGGGAGAGAGCAATGACAGAGGGTAGTGCCCCCTCTAAGACTGCCAAGTCTACAGATAAACTTCTGCCTACTTAACTGTTTTCTCAAGTTCTAACTCAGGGAGGAAATTTGATTTATGTGTAAATCTAGGGGAGCTTTGCTCAGCCAGTCTATTTAATAGAGCTCATTGCCTGTTGTTCAGGTCTATGTAGAATTCCTCTTCTCATCAAGAAGCAGAAATTGAATTCAGTAATTAGAATTGAGAGCTAAGCTAAGAAATGTAGGTGAATGCTCAAAGTAAAATATTATATTGTGCTGGTCAGTGGTACATGAATTATTCACGAGGCAAAAATGAGTATCATGTAAACTACCACCCCCTAAAAACACTATATATAAGATTAATTTCAGGAATGGATACTTGAAGCCAAATTCAAAACTTTCCCTAACTTCCTCAATAGCAAATTAGTTCCCTCTAAGAATCCTATCCTTTATAAATTAAGTTTTGTGTGTGTCCCAAGATTTCCAATTATATGTATTTTATAGTCTTTGGTAGGAAATTAAAGGATTTAGGTGTAGATGCAGTTCCCTTGTCTTTTTCTAGTTTCAAAGTATGACTTTGGAAGGAAATGGTATCGACTAACAATGAGAAGCTGACCTTGAAAGGGGGTCAAAGATGAGAATTCAGCCTTCTGTGCCTGACCGAGGAGATTGAAAGTCTCAAGATCAGAATCTCCAGGACCCTCCATTCTGAGAGGGCAGAAGTGAGAATGGAGGCACAGAAAGGACCCCAAGAGCTGGGCAAGGAGGGCTGGAGCGTGCATCACGCCCAGCATCAAGGCATGTCAACAACTGAGAGGTCAGAGGCTACAGAGAGGTATTCGGGAATGAAAAATAAGAAAGCCCTACTGAATCCAATAGCTCGGATGTCTCTTGTTTTAGGGATCCACCTCTTCAAAGTGCAAGGGCTCAAGAGACAGTGGTGATGGCAGAAGAAGGAGCTAGTCATTTGTGACTCTTGATGCTGTCACTTCTACTCTTTGAAGAAAGGGAGAGTTGGTGTAGACAATAATAACCACCCATTCCTGGGTGCTTGCTCTGGAAAGTAACCATGAGTACATTAATTCAGTAAATACTGATTCAGAACCCCTGCCATTCTTCTCTGGGAGAGCCCTAATCATTTCAAGAGTCTCCCTTGCCTCTACCCTACCTTTGCCAAGTGTTATCAGTGTTTAAATCCAAGTTAGGTCAAATCAAGCCCCCAGTGAATTCAATTTTATTTGCATGACATCCAAATTTCTCCAAAGCCCCATGTGTTCTGCCCTCTTCTCTTCTCTAGTTCCAGCTCCAACTGGTTTCTTTTGCTCCTGAAGCTCTAGTCTCATTGGCTTTGTTGTGATTCCTTGAAGCAATCACAAGCAATCTTTTGGGTAAAGGCACGAGAAGAGATGGGCTATAAGGATGAGGTGAAG
Source organism: Cricetulus griseus (assembly GCF_003668045.3). NCBI lineage: Eukaryota > Metazoa > Chordata > Mammalia > Rodentia > Cricetidae > Cricetulus > Cricetulus griseus. The sequence continues at coordinate 131,274,360 of NW_023276806.1, forward strand.
CTTATAATCCAGAAAGAGTTATGGAATTTTTTGTGATATTCAGTTACCCAAGATGATATTGAAGCATGGTGAATAAGAAGTCAGATCATAGTCCTGAGTACTTTATACTAAAGTCCTGTCTCTACTTTTTGTTTAAGGTTGTTAATCACTTAAAACACCTTTCAGACCTCAGTTTCCTCGTTCTTAAGATAAATAAAACAGTAGAACTTCTACAGAGAAAAACTAGGAAGTACCTTTTATGTTATAGATAACAGTAAGAAAGGGTGTGGATAAAGAGCATAGTCTTTGTTGTAAGAGAATACCTTGGGGTTGGGGCAGAGACAGGCAGATCTCTGTGTGTTTGAGACCAGCCAGGTATACACAGTGAGACTTTGACTCAAAATAAAAAGAAACAAGCAAAGAAGAAAGATTGCCTGTCACAGGGCCTGGGGGATTATAAAACAGTTATAGCATGAGAACTCGAGCTCATGTAGACAGAAGTTTCTTTCCCATAAGCTACTCCTAAGTAACCATACAAAGGCTTAATATTAATTGTAAATGTTCAGCTGATAGCTCAGACTTGTTAGTAGCCAACTCTTACATTTTAAATTAACCCATATTTCTTATCTACCCTCTGCCATGTGGTTCATGGCTTATTACTTCATTTTCTACACCTCCTGGCTCCTCTTTGTCTGCTAGCATCTCCCCTGACTCCACCCTTCTTCATCCTAGCCTCCTTAGTTTGGCTACCAGACAGCTTTTTATTACACCAATTTGAGTGACACATCTTTACAGTACAGTGTATAAAAGGATTATTCCACAGTAGTTCCATACTCAGCAACCACAAAATGCAAAGTGGGCCCAGCATGCTGCCCATAATCCCAGCATCCAGAAGAAAGATGGCCAGAAGGCTATTTGAATTGGTGAACTCTTGGTTCAAGTGAGAGACCCTACATTGATGTATAAGGTGGAGAGAGGTAGAAGAAGGCACCCAAAACCTACTTCTTCCCCTCCCCCAGACACACACACACACACACACACACACACACACACACACACACACACACCTAAAAAATTATTACAATGCCTACCATAAGTATGGCACAAAATTCTAGGCTGTTTGCTAACTGCTAGTGAAAAAGCATTTTGTCACCATAAGGCTATAATTTATCATTTTGAAGGGTCACTTAGTCTATTTTCTGTTATGATCACAAACACCTAAGACTGGGAATATTATAAAGAAAGAACATCTACTCATCTCATAGTTTTCATGACCAAAAGTCCCAAGTGAGGAGATCCCTGTTTAGTATTTGGGTGGACTCTGGTTACAAGTGCTTGATCAGACAAAAAACAGAGGGACATCAAGGCCTATGCTACCTCTTTCTGTAGTGATTTTCTTAAACATGGACTAGTGCGGATACTATGAGAACCACATTAATCCCTTCTAAGGGTGCTGCCTCAGTGACCTGATTACCTTCCAGCAGGCCCCACCATTAAAAAATAAATCCCACCATTTTAGTAGCATGATAGTGAAGAATGTTCCTAACAAGCCAACCTTTGGGGGACACATCCAAGTCATATCCAAACCATAGCAGGGAGGTGATGGGTTTTAATATTATGTAAGGAGAAAGGCAAACTCATAGTCATTTTCCTGATGTAAGAAAACATTACAATGTTCACATGTTATAAAAAATACCGAATTCAATGTTTTCATTTGTTTGATGAGATTTTTTTGTGATTGTTTGGGAGATTTATTTTCTTTATTGAGAGAGGGTCTTACTATATAGCCAAGGCTGGTCTTGAACTTGCTGTGTCATCTAGACTATTGTCAAATTTGTGACACTCCTCCTGCTTCAGCCTCCCAAATACTAGAATTTTGGCCATCCACCACCATGCTTACTTCCAAAGGATAGAAAATTGATTGAGGAAATTACTTGATAATGGAGACTCAGTCATTCCTTGGGGACTAGTATGTGATGGCACACAGTGCAGAGGTGGACAGGAAAAGGAATCCACTTAAGGAGCCTACAAATATAATAAAAAAGAACACAGCTACAGTTGTATGAAAGGTAGGAGGAGCAGGATGAGACTGGGAATTTCTCCAGTGAGTGAGCTAATTGGGTTCTGAGCAGAGGGGCATATGACAAAAGCCAGTGAGCTGGTGTGTGTGTATATGTGGTCCATGTAAAAACAAAATCTTCCCTGACTGACCAGCATGTGCCCCATTCACCTGACACTCACCATCAGCTGGCACCACAGTTGTCCAGGCCTGTTCTGTGGATGCCAGCCTGACAGCAAGAACATCTGCTGCTGTTTGCCAACACTAAGTATGGGTCATTCATTATGAGAAACTCAGGTCAGAAAAATATCCGCATGACAGTGTCACGGCCTGAGCATGATCTAAAACAAAACACCAGGAAGACTACAAGTGGAGAAAAACACAGTCTGAGCTGATAATAGGACTTTTAAAAAAATATCTACATATGAAAAGAAACAGTAAATTTGAGTTTCCATATTAAGCACAATGTGAATCAATAAGGAGGCTAATTGCCTGCCAATAAAGGATGGGTGTGTGGTGGGGACAGGAGAGAAAAAAGGTACCCAGAGACAAGACAAGCTGGACAAAAGAAGAGCAACAGTGAAGGGAAGGGGGTCCCTGGCCTCGGAAGACTTCATAGCTTGTAGGAATATCACCATCAGCACCCAACCTTGTGAAGGTCGACTTTCTAGATAACATCCATATTAACTGATGGAATCCCACCAAACTGGTCTGTTTTTGATTGTAATTTCACAGTCCTTTAAGTCTATTGGTTCCCTCCCTCCTGCTGTAAGTCAAAACCAAATTTTATTTTATTAAAGGCAGAATCCTACAATTACAAGTGCAGATATTTTGAGGGCTGTCGAGTTATGCTGGCATAAGCACAGACTTACAATGAATAACAATGGGGAAGAGTGTTTACAAAGAAAACCTAGAATATGCTCTTCCAACGGAAGCTGTTTTGTCTTGTCTTGTTCACAGTAGCCTCAGCAAGAGTATAGGAAATGTTGTAATTTAAGAAAAGCAGTGCTCCAGAGAGGTTTTTTTCTATTAAGGAAAGGATCACAAAAAGGGGAAGGGGAGGGGGGAGACCAGCCTCTAGGGACAGGAGCGACAGGAGCAACAGGAGAGAAGAAAGAGAGGCAGAGAGAGAGAGAGAGAGAGAGAGAGAGAGAGAGAGAGAGAGAGAGAGAGAGAGAGAGAGAGAAAGAAAGAGAGGGAGGAGGTGGGCAGGGCCCTTTTAAAAGGGAATAAATGGATGTGCACAGGAGGTGCTCTTAGTGGCTATAGCTGAGGGCATATCCTGTCAGAGCCCCAAGGACAGGCCAGTACAGATGCCCGAATACTAACAGGAAAGGCGGGGTGGCTTTTTCTTACACAGACTCCTCTGCATGATAGTCACTTCTAGGTAGGTCTACCTGTTGGCTAAAGACTGGTCTCCAGGTAAAGGTCTCAAAGTTGCTTTGAATAAACCAAGAGCTTCACATTTTGTGAGTTCAATAAAATTGAGGGACAAGTCCCACAGAGATATTTATATTTCCAGGACTCTGTATTTTTTCATAAAATGAAAGAATACATTCCTAGTTCAACCATAATATAGCTTACCAACTAAGTCTCACTATGATTTGAAACATTCAGTTATCGAAGTGTTTAATATGGGTCTGGTTGGCGCTGCTGTTAAAGCTGTACCTAAAGTTCTAGAATGTCCTGCAAATAAACACTGGCAACTCTAAAGGCGGTGTCAAAGCCACATTTCTTGCTTTAGCACTTTAAAAAGCACTTGTCATTTTTTGGCTGCTGGAGAATGGGAAAGAGGTCAAAGGCTAAGGGCATTTAAAGAAGGCTTAAAAGACAGTGGTGACCTCTGCTCTAAGGTCCATGTATTCTCTTCTGCAGATACACAGTGCCAAAACACGCTACACTCTTCTGCTTTCCAAAAGAATTATTCTCAATTAGCTAAATACAATACAAATGTTGATAAGGTGTATTTATCCTTAAAATCACCCATTGTTTATCTGAATCCTAAATTGAACTACAGATCCAAGAACCTCACATGTAATACAACTTGAAGAAATGGTTCCCTTTCTTATGACCCCCCCCCCCCACCGTGTTCTCTAGGAACCCTTAGATTTCACAATGTTATCACAGAGTTGTAGACAAGTGAGTCTTTGTTACACGTCTGTAATTCTAGACTGGTTTTCAGAGAGATGTGGGGTTTCCTGAACTTCCTTGGTGTTTAGAGTCACATGTACTAGTGCACTCGAGTGAGCACACACACACACACACACACACACACACACACACACACACACACACACCATATTCTCTCTCATTTTCCTCTCCATGAGGCCCCACAAGACTGCAGCATCATTGTCAACTTCATTGGTCTCTTTTATTGGGTGGACTCTGGTGCCACAGTGCCTATAATATAATTAGAACCTAAATTCTAAAATTTAAAAAGGAAGTAATTTGTGTTACTGGAGGATGACAGACCCCACCCTTGCAAAAATTCTTCTCACACTAGCTAGGGAACATGAGCAAGGCATGCTGATCTTTACCCCATCCCTCTATAAAGACCAAGTTACTTGCTTTGGTCCACACCTTTAATTGCCACTGCTTGGTGTTACATTCTTGTAGCAGCTAGCGCCAGAAGGCATTAGCAATGTTTTACTCCAAACCCTACATCTTGTGTACAGAACTCATGAATGACAGAGAGCTTCCGGGACAGGGTGAGGTAACATAACAAGTAGTCATTATTAGAGAAGGCCCAGGTCATCTGACCAACCCAATAGGCCTCCCTCAGCGACACCTTTTATCTAAGTCAGAGATGATCATGTCAAACCCTATTGAAGTAATTCCTTCTTTTTTCATAAGACAGGTTAATTTGCTCTTTTCTAAGAAGAAATCATCTCTCTTGTGAACTTAAAAATCATCCCCTATTGAGGTAAGGAATTAGTGAAAATTTTCAGAAAGGTGACAGCATATGTGTTAGTTTGTACAGGCTATCCCATCTCTGTGTCCATTCTCAACACAGTAGGCTGGAGGCCTACTGTTACAAGCCGAGAATTTAGACAATGTCTTCTTGGTATTTGCTGTGTGGCAGCTGTGGAATTGCCTCACACCAGTCACTACGCAAAAACACTTGGTAGGAAGATTGCCCAAGCTGCCCCAATTTGAGCCCGCTAAAGGAAGAATGTTCACCAACACCATTTTTCAAGGACTGTTTTCAAGCCAATAACTAAGGGTAGGAGGGGTACTGGGGAAGGCCATTCCTGCTCTACATTGAACTGGCCTAAAGAAAGGCCAGTGAACTATTTTCTGCATACAGCCAGATAATAAATATTTATAGACTTTTCTAGCCATATTCTGGTACCTCAGTTCTACTAATTCATCATGAGAGCAGACATACACACTTAGACAGTATATGAGTAAATGGATGTGACTACCTCACCACAAAACATTATTTACAATAGCAGGTGTCACCCTGCATCTGTCCTGTGGGCCATAGTTTGACAAGCCCTGTTCTATGAGGCATAAGTATGACGAACTTAGCCTAAGGTCTCCTGCTAGCTGGGCTGAAAGTTTCTCAGATTATGCTATGGGTGTTTTTCCTTCCTTCTCCCTCTTCCTCTCATCATCCCTCTCCTTCTCCCTCTTCCTCCCTTCATCTCCCCCTTCTTCTCCCTTCCCTCCCATCTCCCTTCTCTCCCTCCCTCTCCCCCACAACTCTCTCCATTCTACTGTCCTTTCTTCCTTCCCTCGTCACGTGTGTCTGTCCTGACCATTCCTGTTTTCTCTCTTTGACATTTCTCTCCCCTTCAGTCTTCTTGGCTACTTCACCAAACAAAATCCTTAGATAGCTCATTCCAAGTTGATATCTGATATCATGAGGCAAGACTAGTAATGTTTTATTTATTTTAGATGCCATTGGCCACCAATGAACTCTATCTAAATGATGAGCAAATTGAGACCAGTGAAAGAGCCATTGCTGTATTGGCTCCATCTAAGAGACAAGGGCTAGCTAATCATGGAGACTTGCACAGGACAAGTGTAATAGACAGTAGGAAAGAAGCATGATGCACCAGCCTCAGAAAGGCTGAGACTGGCTCTTACTTTGTCATTATCTAGCTCTATGAACTTGGGTGCTTTGAACCCATCTCTGAAGAGGTCCATCCTGCACTGTCTCCCACAGAGGACTCTGTACAGAAAGCAAAATACTATCACTCAGGTCACTGCCAGTATTTAGTACAATGACCTGTAAAATTTCACTGGGGACTCAAACTGCTGTTTTATAGCAAATATAAGATTGCTCTATGGAAAGAGCAGAAAACAAAACATAGGCACATTCCTAATCCATTTTCCTGACTGGCCCTGCTTAGATGGAGTAGAGTCTTCATGCAGCCACTACTGTGAGGCTGATCTCCTCAAAGACCAGTTGACCTTGAACTGAGCACAAAGAAGGCATCCCTCTACACAACTCTGCTTCGAATACGAGCAGACAAACTGTCACCATTACAGGTGTCAACACTCAAAAATTCATGTATGTTTAAACTAAGGTTATGTGGTTAAGGGAACCCTTTTAAAAGAGATCTTACATAAAGCTAGAATAAATGATAGGAAGGAGCTGGCCACAAAATACCTGAAGGAGGGGTTTGTGTATATCAGTGGAAAAAGTAAATATACAAACCCTAAGATACATACAAGCAGGGACCCTTCCAGGATGTTTGGAGTTCAGTGGATGGGGGGGGCAGGGGCAGAGGAGAACAAAATAAGGCCTGGGGAGAGTGCAGATAAGAGGTGTTGAGTTCCTGATACCCCATCTTGGGCAGCTCAAGTGAAATGAGGAGCCAGGGGAGGCTTTTAATCACCAGATGATACACAGAGACAAGTACATTGGAGGCGTGACTCATTCTCAATGATTTCAGGGTGCCATGCTGACATCGAACCCCTGACACCTGGTCAGTTAAATCAAGCTATTAAAAACAAAAAAGATGCCTAGATCCCTCTTCCACTTAGACACTAACACATGACTTAAGCTAAACCTGTCCTTAGAGAAACCAGCAAGCAGCTGTTTGATTTTCTTCCCAGAGTTATAGCCTGTTGATATACTGACCCAAGCCCAAGGCTGAGATTCAAAAATTACAGCATTCTGTTCAACAGGAAGTTTTTATTTCTGGTTTACCACCAGCCTTTGGAATCACACTCGCTGCAGTGCGACAGCTTAGAATTTTCTCCCTTTCAAATAAACCTCTGACCCATCATTTTTCTGACAACATGTTGTTGTTTGTGGTTTGTTTATTTTCCCTCTGACAAAAGCGGTGGTATAATATAGCACTTCACTATACTTTGCTTTCAGACCGGAGTGATTTTTTTTTCCTGCAGTTTTGTCGGCTGTGGGAATGAGAAAATATATTTGGCCTAAACAAGTTTTCTAATAGAGTGATCCTGGTAGGCTGGATCCATGAGGTCATATTCATCTGCCTAAGCTTCCTTTCCACTTGCATTACCAAGAAACCTTGGCTTGTCAGAACAGAGCCTGGACAGAAAGGAAGGTAATAAAATGGAAAGATAAAACAGGGTTGACGTTTCCTATTTGAGTGTGTAGTTTCCTCTCTATTATTCTGAGGAACTGGCAAGGATGAAAGCTCCATCTGAGGACAGAGGAAGCAAAAATGTGCCTACTTGCTGTGGACAGGCAGGGGCTGGTAACACCCCGTTGCAAATTCAGTTTCACAGAGTAATGTGACCTCCCAGGAATCTGAGGTCCCAAAGAAGCTCTGGAAAGGTCACAGTTCTCCTCTAGCTACATACAGCAAGAGATCCTTGCTGGGCTCTGCCATAGTCCTGTGGGAATGGGAGCCAAACACTTCCTGCCACAATCAATCCTGTCTGGGGGCATTTGCGTGGTTGATGGCCCAGGGCAACTGACGTACCCATTTAAAACACTGTCCCCTAGCTCTCTACAAGGTTTACTCCAATGCCTCTTTCAAGTCAAATTTCCATCCCCATGAACCAGCCTACCCTGTTTTCTCAGTTGAGTTATGTGTGCTTCTGCATCCTATGCATCCCCTATGGGGTTTTTACACCTGGTGCGAAGCATTCACACTCTCTCAACTCTGAAAACAGGGACCCTGTCTGACTCCATAGTTTGAATGTAAATGTCACCCTTTCTATACTGTGATTTCGCATTAAGCCCCAGCTATTTCTGATTCATCTAAGCCCTGTATTCAACAGCAGAATAATCAGATTAGAAATGTCAATTAATTTATGTTTATTGACAAACATTAGTCCTGTGTGGCCAATACTAACACTTTTGAAAAGAAATAGCCATCACATTTAAAATAATCCATTGCCATCTAACTGGGAAAGTCAAGGGAGGTACTATGCAGTTTAGAAAAAGAACAAAAAAAATATTTTCATTGAGAAGCTGTAAAGTTAAATGTGAGTTCAATAAAAAGTGTTATTTTAATTGTTATTTATTTAATTACTTTGTGTGTATATGTGTGTGCCAACTCATCTGTCTGTGCACCATGGAGGCCATAAAAGGGTATCAGACACCATTGGGACTAAAGTTACTGGTGATTATGACCTAATGTGGGTGCTGGAAACAGAATCCAGGTCTTCTGCAAGGTCAGAGAGTGCTCTTAACTTCTGAGCCATCTCTCCAGCCCCAATAAAAGTGTTCTTTAATGATATCCACTTACTGAAGGATTGACTAATGTCCTTTATTCCTGGCTAATTCCCAGAGCAAGCAAGTTCACAGGTTTCTCTCCCAGATGGCCTTGAATTTTTCTCTCTAACTGAACAAGGCAGTAACCAACTTAGTAGAATACATTTATTCTCAAATCTGTGTTGCCAGTTGTTTGTTGTTATAATTGCAGAATTTGATTAAACATTTGGTATATTTATAAAATATAAATAAGAAAAGAGAGAATTTTTATGCAAATAAGTAGAAAGCTGAGAGAGACCCAAAAGATACATCTTCAAAATCCAGTTCAACTAAATCAAGTAAGATAAATGTAAATAAAGAGGGAAAATTTTGAAAAATCTGGAGCCTATTGCCAGTTGCTTCATAAATGTCTTAAGCTTTCCAACTTAATGAGATCAGAATTAGAAATCACAGGAAATACATTTGGGGCATGATTACTCTAAAAAGAAACAACACTTAAATAAGTGGCCATCATCAAAATGACGATTAAGTAAGCATTCACCTATAACTACAATGGCCAAACAAAAAGATACTCATTCTCTATAATTAACAGACTTTTGATTACCTGAGTAACAAGTGATCTAATCTCAGTTGCATCAAGAATGTTCTGGAGGTATGTAGCGGGTATCAACTCTGGCCACTGAAGCTCTCAAAAGGATTGGTTAGAAGAAAACAAACATTAAATCACAGGAGAATCTTAATGACCAGGTTTATAAATGGCAGGAATCAAAAAACTTCCCTAGATCTGCGGAGATCTGGTCACGGAGACATTCTGATTATTCAGTCCAGACCAGTTACATTTTTTCTTTATTTTTGATAATTTCATATGTTTTATATATGTGTTGCATATATGTATATACAATGGAATATGATCATGTGTATGTGTATTCCCTTTATTATGCCTTCAACTACTCCCACCTCCCCCAAACATGCTTTTCTTCCAATTTCATGTCTTCTTTTTTTTTAAGTAGGCATGAAGTCAATTAGTGCTGCCCATAATGTGCATGGGTGTGGGGCTATCAGCTGTAGCACGGGCAACCCAACATTGGCTACACCATCAAAAAGAATAATTCACCCTCTATGCTGGATACAATCTCTAAGGCAAGAGACATTATTCATCCTACATGATGTTATGTGCTCCTCTGTGCTTTAGAAAGAGGAAAGCAAGACATACTAAGAATCCAACTAATATTACTTGCAATAGACAAAACTAGTGTTTCCAAGATAACAGAGGCTTTGTTATTAGCAGAAGGAGAAATACATACTGGAACAAAAAAAAAGGTGTAACAACACAAACAAATAAATAATGACAGGGAACGGGAGAGGCAGCTTTTAATATTGTTTGTTTAATAAAGTTTTACTTCATTCTACAAGTGTTTTCTAAGTACCTACTGTGTGCCAGGCATGATGTTAGGTATAAGACTGTAAAACTAATGACACTGCCCCTGCCTTTCAGGTGCTCAAAAGCCCCTGAAGGAAGTGTCCTGAGTCAGCAGACAGTGCAATCACTGGATTCTTAGCCTTTCCATTGAGAGGTGGCCATTACTGGACTAGCCAGACCATAGCCTATAAGCCACTCTAATAAATCCCATATATGTTGCATATGGTGTGTGTGTGTGTGTGTGTGTGTGTGTGTGTGTGTGTGTGTGTGTGTGTTCAATCTGTCAGTCCTGTCTCTGAAAAAACCCTGCCTAAACAGGCCCTACTGTACTCACAGAAACCATAGGGTGGGATCTCTCCTTACCATGCTACAGACTGCTTCTTTGAGGAAGAGACACTAAGGAGAATGGTCTCCCCTGGGATCAGAGTTTTGGATGTTTGTTCCTCACTTTTTTGAAACTCACAGACATGGTCCTAACCACATCTACATATGACAAAAAAGGAGCAAGCTTCCTGCTGCTGCATCCAACGCTGCCTTTTTACCCTAGGACCAGATGGGACCAGGAGAAGCTCTTACCTGCAGAGTTGGGAGGTTTTGCAAAGCAGGAAGCTATACTGGTGTGACAACTTGCTAGTTCATCTTCACTCACTTATACACAAAGCCCTGCCACCCAGCACTCATATTGTCCTGATTCATTTGGGTTTTTATCTGTTTTGGTTTTGCAACTGAACACAAGCTAGAGTCATCTGAAGAGAGACTCACAATGAAGAAAACAAATCCATAAGATTGGCCTGTAGGTTACTGTCTTGATTAACCATGGATGTGGAAGTGTCCAGCCCATTGTGGGTGGTGCCATCCCTGGGCAGGTGGCTCCCAATGGTGTAAGAAAGCAGACTGAGAAGCCATGTTGAACAAGCCAGTAAGTAGCACCTCTCCCTGGCTTCTGCATCAGCTCCAGCCTTCAGGTACCCACCTGCTTGAGTTCCTGTCCTAATTTCCTTCAATGATGAACAATGATGTGGAAGTATAGGCCACATAAACCCTTTCCTCCCCAAGATGCCTTGGTCATGGTGTTTCATCACAGCAATGATAACTAGGGCAGAAATAAAGGAGAATGTATAACTGAACTGCAATAAATTCTAGAATAGAAAACTACACCAATAATGAAAACATGTTATAACATGTTGGCTGAATAATGTTGAATAGAAGTAAAAGCAAATCTGAGGAGCAAAAACTGAGTATGACATTATACTAACAAAGCTCAAATAATATACTTAGTCAGACATATGCATGAAATCAGAATTTTTTATAGTAAGAGAAATGTAAATTTGAAACACAAAACAGCAGTTTACCCCTAGGAGAGCTGGTGTGTAGAATAGTAGACACAAGTGGATATATATAAAACAAAGCAATTTGTTTAGAATATGCTAGTTTATCAGTAGAATAGCAATTGCAAAAGTGTTCCAAATTTTATTAGCCTTTTTGCTTTATAGACATATTAAATATTTATACACTTTAAATATAGAAATCAATATAATTTTTAAATACTGTGAGGTCTCTTCTGCCAGCGGCACCAGAGCGAATGAAACTGAACTCTCACCTCCAACCACAATCTAAGAACTGAAACTGTAAAATTTTTAGAGCAGCAGTTCTCAACTTGTGGGTTGTTATCCTACACATCATATATTTACATTCTGATTCATAATGGAGCAAAATTATGAGGTATCAACAAAAATAATTTTATGGTTGGGGTCACCTCAGCAGGAGGAACTGTATTAAAGGGCCACAGCATTAGAAAGGTTGAGAGCCACTGCCCTAGAATAAGACAGACATAAATCTTCATAGCCTTAGATTTAGCAACAGTTTTTTAAATGTAAGACCAAAAACACAAGCAATGTGTACAATAGATAAAGCAGCTCTTACCATCATTAAACCTTTGTGTAGCAACAGGTATTATCATACAGGCAAATGAGATGGCTCAGCAGGTTAAGGGGCCTGCTACCCAGGCTGAGGACCTGAGTGCTATTCCTTTCCTGAAACCCACTTAGGGAATGGAAAGAGCCAACTCCTTAAGGCTGACCTATGACCTCTACATATACCCTGTTGTATGAAGTATCAGCAAGCATACACACACACACACACACACACACACACACACACACACACGTGATGGGAAGTTTTTTAAAAGACTGTACTATAAAATTAAAAGATCAATGGGATTTTTAAGATATCTGAAAACTGCGTTTCAGATTAGGTTCTGCTTTCTCATAGATTTCTGTATTTTGTGTTTCTGATATATAAATGGAGATGAGCTTTGCCCCTGTGCCTTTTCATTCATGGCCATTTGTGTATTTCCTTTAGAATATAACTATTCAAAACTTTCATCTTTTTTTTTTTTTTTTTTCGAGACAGGATTTCTCTGTGTAGCTTTGGAGCCTATCCTGGCATTTGGAGACCAGGCTGGCCTCGAACTCACAGAGATCTGCCTGCCTCTGCCTCCCCAGTGCTGGGATTAAAGGCGTGCGCCACCAACACCCGGCTAACTTTCACCATTTTTAATAGGGTTGTTCATATTTTTTTGTGTTGAAATAAATAAATAAATAAAACACTTTAAATGTACTCTGTGATAGAACCTCATCCTATTTCACTATAACAAAGATGGCTTAAAGTGTGACACCTTTAACTGAAATATATCCCCTTCTTCTTTTTGTTGTTTGAAGATTCCCAGCCTTTACTAGGAGTCTTGGATGACCCATTATAGAAACTGCTTCTCAGGAAACTTTCTTAGAAGACATCCTTTCTCTGAGCTGACAGCAGGAAGGAACCTGGGAACCACATACCTCAAGGGATATTCTCAAATTTTCCCCTTTAGAAAGCTGTGGATGACATAACACTTTCCAGCAAGTAGAAGTGACAGATGATTACCAGAGTTAAAGTATTTAGACTTTTGCTTTCCCAAATGCAATTTTATTTCCTGCTTTTCCCAAATGCAATGGGAATGTAAGTTGAACTAGCCTTTATACAAACTGGAAAATACAATCCCAATTTTAATATAAAATTCTATCAAAGCATAAACTAAAAGTAGGTTTCCCTTTGAGGTTTTCCAGTTTTTACATTTATTAAATGAGCCAGCATAGGAATCTTTAGCTCACGAGAAATAACATGATTATAATCGAAAAAGTTGTCTGAGAAACTGCATTAAATTATGAACTGTGCAAATTCAAAGCAATTCTGATGCCTCAAGTACTCTTGGTCATCAAAGTGTGGTCTCTAAAACAAATGAAATTCAAATGTCTTCAAATTCATTGGTGTTGGGGGCTGAGAAAATATTAACCCAATATTGACACTTGGATATGCTAGGCCCTTTGAATGAATGAATCCAGGTTGTTCTACTAGACGAGAAGGAAGGGGCTTTGTTCTGAAGTTCCCTTACTCACCCAAACCCTTGCTCCACACAAGAACAACATTACTGTGGTCAGATATTGTTTATGATTTATTAAAGCTTTCCTGAAGATTCAGAAAGCAAAGTCAGCCACAAGCCATAGAGGCCAGGCACACACCTTTAATCCCAGCAGCCAGAAGCTAGGAAGATGAAGAGATAGGCGGATCTCTGTGAATCCAAGGCCACCCAGATCTACACAAGAGTGAATCAGTATAAAAGAGAATTATAGCTCACACCTTTAATCCCAACATTAGGGAAGTATATTAGACAGAAGCAAGGTCTCAGATAGGCATTTGTTCTCCAGCCATGAAAAGGAGAGGCAGTAGTTTGAGACTTGGTGAAGAGCTCCTGTGTGGATCAGCCCTTTCAGCCTGAGACAGAGGTGAGAGCTAGTGGCCTGCTGCTTTGCTTTTCTGATCTTCAGCTTGAAGCTTGAGCCCCAGTATCAGTCTCTGGGTTTTTATTTTTCTTGTTACATACCACTGTCTTTGGGGTTCTCCATGGGACTGCGTTAACTGAGAAAAGCCATACCATATGTTAACTGAGTGCTTTCTTTTATAGCAGCGAGTTCTTTCTCTCTCACTCCCCTACCAAAGACTCAATATTCATCCCTACTTGCTTTTCAGCTTTCCTCATGTGAGAATATAGCAATGCTACTCACCAGGCCCTAGCACCTTAATTTGACCTCCAGTCCCCAGAACTGTGGAAAGTAAGTTTCTGTTCTTTCTTAACTTAGAAAGTCCTAAAGACTGAGTATGGTAGTTATACTCAGATGTGCTTTCTCACAAGTTCCACAGTCTGCTCTCGGTCCATTTAACTTCCAAAGATAATCACTTACAAACCATCACCTGTCCCCCAAAACTCATTCATTCAAAACTAACAGTGTTTCCCCTTTAATATAGAGAAGAATATACAAATTTCTGAGTTCCTCTGGGTGAGTGGGGGAGCCTCCATAGATGATGTCCCTGCCCATTGATGAATGGCCATGCCTTTTCTCCCAGCTCTCTCTGTTTTTCAGTGAAGCCTGGATACACAGAGTGAAATTTCTCTGTCCTTCTATATTACCCCCAACTCTTTCTCCAGCCATGAAAAGGAGAGGCAGCAGTTTGAGACTTGGTGAAGAGCTCCTGTGTGGATCAGCCCTTTCAGCCTGAGACAGAGGTGAGAGCTAGTGACTAACTAAAACATCAATATAGAATATATAGAAATGTATATATGCCGACAGCTCACATTCCTGGTTAAGGTGTAGACTCAGGAAAGATGAGTGAATTCAAGAAACATGCAATTGAAGCATGATGAAAGAAAGCCAAGATACCTAGTCCTCATTGAGAAGAGAGAAATTAAACTCGTCCTACTTTGTGACTATTTGCAAAGCACAAAGCTCTTTCTAGAAGAAGACAAAAGCTATGGAGCCTTCCCACAATTCCTTCTAATGAAGTCGGACCAACTGTCAATAAGTGGATTCACGTGGATTGCAAAGGATTTCCATCTCCATGCCTACTCCATTAATCTGAATAAGCTGATAAAAGAAAAATTCAGGGATGTCCAAAATCTAATTACAAGGACCAGAAGATGGAAGAGAAGAGAGATATGGGGTAAGCTACTCAGTTAACTTCTGAAGCCTAGTCCACATTCCTGATTGTAGGTTTCATCTTTGGTGTATAATTCTAGGTAATCAATTAGGAGGTACCAACGTATGAACAGCCTTTCATAGCTGTGAACCCAAGCCAATTCTGAAGCGACCCAATACTTTTTTCATGATGGTCTGGAAACATATCTCAGAACTTTCCCTGCACTATATAAACTCTACCCCTCTCATCTATACTCAGTGTAAATGATTTCCGTTCTCCTTCCCTACATTGTCATGTTCCTAAATCTCTAAGTCCAGTGGCCACATTTCCAACTGTTCCCTACAGTTCGTGATTAGAATGCAGGAACTTGTCTCAGGACCTGGTTCTCTTCTGGCTAGCATTCATAATGGCCTGATTATGCCCACGCATAGGCACATAATTTAAAACTAAAAAGTCTTGAATAACTCATCTGTTATCCCTTGAGAAGTCACTCAACTCTGCTTCACAAACCTCATTTGTGTGCTGTGCTCTTCCCGCAGACATCCTACAGCCCCCTTCTCTCCATATGACATCAACAATCCTCACAAGCCTGTTATGAAGTCACCATCTGAGGTTTGCCAGTTTTCCCAGGGCATCTCCTATGTGCACATGAGGTGTGCATGTTAATAAAATTGTCTGTATTTCTCTTATTAATCTGTCTTATCTCCAAAGGGTCCATTCTATTGGGTTTGAGGGATGGAGAGAAAGGAGGGCTCTGGAGAAAGGAGTTTAGTCCTTGTAGGCAGGCAACCCAAAAGAAGATGGTTTGGTTCTGACAAAGTGAGTTAACCATGCTCAACGATTCCCAGAATGGAGGTCCTATACCTCAAGCAAACAGGCTCAGTTAATTTGTAACCTAGCCTTCGTGACAGAGGTAAGGGAAGCAGGGCACACATGACTTAGGCTACACTGGATAGAGGAGGAAACTTTGGTGAAGGTGAGAACCACTGTCAAGCTGCCTGGGACTCTGGGCAGTAATGAGGCTGTGGCCCTGCTTAGGACCTGGTTTTCTGTGTGGCTGAGTTTTCTAACACAGTCTAGCTAAAACCAAGAGAAAAGAGAGAGAGAGAGAGAGAGAGAGAGAGAGAGAGAGAGAGAGAGAGAGAGAGAGAGAGATTGTCAGATACAGCAGTAGGCTCATTTGTTAATATGCTTTTTAGATTTATTATTAACATTTGAACTTCTATGATGTTTGGGCTAGTTGTTTTTTAATGTAAGACAATTTGTGTCAAAGACTATCGGCTCTCTGCCACATGTTTCTAATAAATCTAATAAATAAATAAATAGGCAAATATCAGCTGCATCTCTGATTCTCACTGATCTACAAACCTCTCTTTTGAGCCATTTTTCAGATAATTCCAGAAAGTGATAGTGATTTTCTGGGACCATACAAATGACAAAACAGAACTACACTGCTATAGCATTCCTCTGGAACTCAGTGTAATGAAACTGAACCCTTTGTCAACAGTTAAAAGTATTTCAGACTTGTGAAAGCAATCTAGTGCTAATGCCTTTGAGTTGACTTTATAATTGAGTCAATATGAGGTCTACCAAACACTAGTGTTGTGATAGAAAGTTAATCTGAAGGAACAGGATATACTGGACACATTCTTCAACCAGTTTCAACTTTGTCTGTCAGTTCTAACAGTAAACTTATCAGACTGCTGAATATTTTATTGTTGTATAACAGCAAGGATATTGTGCAGACAGGTAAGATATTTTAATTTTCTCCCCTCTGGTGACTACGGGACCCATCAATGTCAGGAGTGGCACAATGCATTGTAAAGTACATTTTCCTTTGCATTCCAACAGTGACACCATCCCTGGCTGCATTTCAATTCTTCAGAATCACAGTTGCATGTTTCTGCAAAGGACGAACACGAGGGTTTCAATGGTCTTTGAAAGTCATCTCATTTGGATTTGAGTGAGAACTAAATTATATATCTTTCCATGCTTGGAAGAAAAAAAGTGGATTACAGAAGACAGACAACTGTTTGGAATGCAAGTCGTCGTCGCCTTTGCTGGGAATTGAAGGAAGTGCATTCAGAGGAGGCTGAAACTGCAGACTGGTAAATCCTTTCTTTGTTTACTGAAAATGAATCATGACACTTGTGAAAGGAAACAAAGAAATGGTGCCCTGTGTTTGCAAAGGCTATTAATCCTCCAGCTGAAGCCACTTGGCGTTCTGTGGGCCGTTGGTACAGTTGAGTCATGCTCTTAAAAACACCATGGCACAGTTTCAGAGAGAGAGAGAGAGAGAGAGAGAGAGAGAGAGAGAGAGAGAGAGAGAGAGAGAGAGAGAGAGAGAGTGAGAGAGAGAGAGAGAGAGGTCTGTTCAAAGTAGGCAGAGTTGAGTAACCTGATGGGGATGCTCCTGGAGAGCCAGCTTCCTTCCCCATGCCCAGAGTCAGGTCACTGATTTATTCCTCCGGGTCAAATGACAAACGTATTCTTGCTGGTGAAGGTCAATCTCTGTGTCAACGTGTCCAACTCACCATGGAAGAAAAAACTGGAGAACATTTTGCGTCTTTCTCATTGGTTTAAGAATGTGGGCAGAACGGAGAAAACTGCCTAGACTGTTTTGCTGTGAATGGCAGAGAAGGCCCCCTCAGGCAGGGTTTCTCAGCACAACAGCATGAAGATTAACTCTTCATTGAGACACCACCTTGAAAGATTAAAAAGTCTGTAACACCACATTCCCGTTTCCTTAAGCAAACATCGATTTTCATCGGGTTCTTAAACAGTCGGTTGAGAGAAAACGACAGAGCTCATACAACAATTTGAAAGACTTTGCTCTAAAATATATTTAGATGCTAAGATGTAAGACCAGGAATCTTTTTTTTTGTCATTTACTTTTTTAAATTATTTTTTATTTTAATTAGAAAGAAGATTATTTTACATGCCAATCCCAGGTCCCTTTCCTTCCCCTCTCCCCTGCCCCCCCACACCTAACACCCTACCTATCCCATACCATTTCTGCTCCCCAGGGAGGGTGAGGCCTTCCGTAGGGGGTCTTCAGAGTCTGTCACATCCTTTGAGATAGGGCCTAGGCCCACCCCCTTGTATCTAGGATCATACCTTGAACTGAACTGGAATCCAGTTGCAGAGAAGGAGGACTGATGAGCAAAGGGGTCCAGACCAGGCTGGTGAAACCCACAGAAACAGCTGACCTGAACAAGGGAGAAACCAGCATGAGACTGATCCAGATTCCCTGAATGTGGGTGTTAGTGAGGAGACCTCAGAAATCTATGGGGCCCCTTGTAGTGGATCAGTACTTATCCCTAGCATAGGAATGGACTTTGGGACCCCATCCCACATGGAGGGACACTCCCTTAAGCCAAGACCTGGAATCTTAAGCTTCAAGTGAATTTCTTAAGCAATACATGTTAGCCAATAGGTGCTTGGGAACCATGAAAAGGCAAGAATAATCTCTTTTGCCAAAATACTAATATTAGGGTTGGTTGGTTTGTATGTCTTTAATACAAAGAAAATTACCTAAAATACTTTTCAGAAACCCATTTTACATTTCAAAGCAGTCCAGCCCTGTTCCTCCATGACCCTACATTCCCAAGTGAGTTATCTAGGCCAGAGGTTCTTAGCCTTTACAAAGCTTGAGTCTCTCTCTCTCTCTCTCTCTCTCTCTCTCTCTCTCTATCTCTGTGCGTGTGTGTGTGTGTGTGTGTGTGTGTGTGTGTGAGAGAGAGAGAGAGAGAGAGAGAGAGAGAGAGAGAGAGAGAGAGAGAGAAAGAGAGCATGCATGCACACATGCAAACATGTGCACATACAAGTGTCTCACTTAGAGCTGGAAAGAGATGACTCAGTGACTCAGGACTCTGGCTGCTCTTCCAGAGGACTTGAGTTTGCTTCTCAGCACCCACATGGCAGCTTGGCAGCTTACAAACATCTTGCAACTCTAGTTTCAAGGGATCTGATGCCATTTTCTGGCCTCCAAGGGCCAGATCATCTGTGCTCACATGATACAGAGATATACATGCAAACAAAATACCCATACACATAAATTTTAAAAAAAAACAAGAGTAGTAATAATAATAAGCAAATCATTTTTTAAAATGAAAAAATATATAAATATCTAAGACTCATCCCATACTCGCAGTGACCACAAACCTTTATGTTTTTAAAGTGTTCACTTAAATGATTAGGATTCATTGGTCATAGGATTTAAGTTTGGTTAGGAAACTCATGACAAAACTTGTAAACCAGATGAACCTGTGAAGATTTAAATTATATCCTGAAAGTTGCCCTTTATGTTCAAAGAATTTAGTTATCAAAATTTAACCTCTGCACTTACAGAAAGTCTTTGTATCATTCTAGTTATGATTAAAAAAAGAATATGAAGGTTTCCAAAATCAACGTGTAATATAATTAATGACACAATTTAAAGGTTTACACGTGTCAGCAGTTTCATTACAAGTTCGAAATTCGAGTAATTAGAGCCTTGAACCCCATTTAGCCTAAGAGTGCTAATTTGGCCCTGTGTCTTGCTGAGTTTCATTAATTAACTTGTCACCAGGTATTTAATAAGTTCACAATTTATCTAATGTGGTAGGAAATAAATAAACAATGACAAACAAAACTCACTAATGACAGCGTGTGTTGCTGCTATGTATGGCATTCTTAGGAGTCACTCGGAAGATAGGAAACTTAGGCAATTTCCCTATTTATCAGCCCTGGCCTCCAGCCCACCCTTGCATCACTAAAGATAGAGCACCTGCCTCCTTGAAGTCATTATTGTTTTGTCTCTGTTGTAGTCAACTCAACAATGGAAGCTCAACCCCTGTGGTAATTCTGTGCATTTTTAAGAATGTCCCAAATCCCTGCCTATGATTTACATGACTGGTGTTGAGAGTGTTCTAAAAATCTGCACACACAAATGTACATACAATGTCCATTCCATGAGGAAGCAAAGTCCCTGCCAATGCAATCAATGTCCAAGATAATGGAGTATGCTCCCACCCACAGGAGCTCTTCGGGTAGAGATAGGGCTTCATGAGCCTCCTCTTTAGCTACACTGGGATTTTTATTGGCTTGATCTTGTGCAGGTTTTGTGCAAGCAGTTATAGCCACTGTGAGTTCCTGTGTGCCATAGCCCTGCCATAGCCACCAAATATGATTTCACTATGGGCTATATTTGGTTCTTACAATCTTTCTTTTATTATTATTATTTATTTTATTAGTTCAAATTAGGAACAAGCTTGCTTCAGATGTCAATCCCTTCTCCCTCTCCCTCCCCTCCCCCCCAACATCCCACCTGCCCCTAGCCATCCCCCCTCCACTCCCCAGGCAGGGTAAGGCCCTCAAAAAGGGCTCCCCAAAGTCTACCACATCATCCTGGGCCAGGCCTAGGCCCTTCCCCATGTGTCCAGGTCAAGAGAGCATCCCTACACAAGGGATGGTTCTTATAATCTTTCTAATCCCTTCTTTCATGATGACCCCTAGAATTCTGACATGTTGCCTTTTTTGAAATATCTTATTTTTGTTCTCCCACATCAAGAGGAAACCAGAGTATTTTTTTTTTGAGACAGGGTTTCTCTGTGTAGCTTTGGAATCTGTTCTGGAACTAGCTCTTGTAGACCATGCTGGTCTTGAACTCACAGAGATCCTCCTGCCTCTGTCTCCCAAGTCCTGGGATTAAAGGTATACACCACCACCACCACCACCCAGTTAAAATCAGAGCATCTTTACATGGTGTCTTGAACATTGTATCTCATTGGTAAGTATTTAGTGAGCATGTCTGTTCCCTTCTGCAGTGTAATGAAGGCTACAAGCCTGAAATTAGTTTCACTAAGTTGTTGTGGCAAGGTTGTACTTGCTGGACCCTCTAGAATAAATCTAATTCATTTTTGGTGTATTTTTGGAGCTCTATGTTTTGGCTCACAACCCCTTCCTCCATCTTCAGTGTTAGCAAAGAACATCTTCAGATCTCCCTTTCTGTCTGTCCCCTGCATCAAATCTTCCCTACCTCTCCCTTGGAACATATGATTAAACCACTTAGGATCTATGAAGATAACCAGGATACTCTCTCTCTCTCTCTCTCTCTCTCTCTCTCTCTCTCTCTCTCTTAGAACCCTTAATTTAACCACCTTTTTGCATCTAAGGTGGCATTTCACTTCATCTGATAACATTCCTAAGTTCTGGGGTTTAGGATATGAATCTATTTGGGGGTGCATTATTTAGTTAACCAATGAAGGTTTGATGCAGCAGCCTTCACTGGTGCTGCTGATGCCTGCGGTTTGTCCTCTAACTGGAATACTTGGCCTCACCCCTTGACTTAATTTACTTCATCTTGGTATGATAAAATACCTGAGATTTGGTAGTTTATAGATAATAGAGGCTCACTTAGCTCACAGTTCTAAAGGCTGAGAAGTTCAAGAGATTGATGGCAATATCTGCTGAGGGTCTTTACATGGTGCAATAAAGAGTCAAATGTGATAGCTAAAGCCTCTCTCCTTTAAAATTATTAACATCATCATGAGGTCACAGTCCCATGTCATTTAATCTTAAGTACTTCTGAATTACCCTCCCATTTCTAAATAAACCTTAACATATAGCTTTGAATATTAAGTTTCTAATATATGAACTTCAGGATAAGTTCACATTGCACTCCACCTTTACCTGACCAAATGCCCTCTTTCCCTTCGGACTTTACGCCCATTCACCATGATGTGAAGACTTTCCCACATGACCTTCCCAATAGAACCCTGGTCCTAGCTTTTCCTTTGCCTGCAAATACCTAACAGAAATCAGCTTGTGGGAAGAGGTTTCATTTGACTCAAAGTTCAGAACTGCACAGTGCCTCATGGTGGGACACGCATAGCAGCAGAAGTGGCCAGGAAGCTGACAAATAGGAATGCAGGTATTCAGCTGGTTTCCTCCCTTTTCCCCTTTTATTCAATTTGGGACCAAAGAGGATGGGCTGTTGCAGCTTGTATTAAGGGTGGGTCTTCTCTCACTAGTTAGGACTCTCTGTGATGGTCTTTGCAGGCATCCCCAGAATTACACTTTTGAGGTGATTCCAAATCCAGACCAGTTGAAAATAAGATTAACTATCACATTCCTTATCCAGCAAGGCTGTCTGCCAGCTCTTTAGACTCCACTGCCCACAATTTTTCTCAGTTACAATTACTCTTCCCACTTTACATTCTCTCACAGCTCATGTCTTAGTCTGGTGATGTGCCTCTTACAAGTAGCTTAAGGAAAAGGATGCAATTTCATTCCTCTTTGATTCTTTACCCCAAACCCAGGAACTTGTGACTTGAAAAAGAATGATGAATTCAATAAACTTTCTCCTGAGAAGCCTTTCTTTATAACACGTCCACACAAACTATTAGCATTTTGTGAGAAAATAATATAGCCACAGATTAGGACTGCAACTTTTATCCCGATGGACACTGATGTGATACTTCAAATCTTCTAGAAAGACATAGGCTAGAGCTAAATAAACTCAAATATAAAAGAACATAACACAAGAAGTAGATGGATACTTTAAAATATTTTAAATTACTCAACATTTTACTTCCAATAGAAGTAAACATTTAAGTATTTAAATAGTACCGAGTCTGCATTTTCCAAGACTTAAGAAAAATAGAAGCTTATATTTTAAACAATTTTATGTAGAAACCAAGAACATTAAAGTACATTTTAAAATAGCTCGTAAGAATTTCCTGTGTCCTTGAAATATTTGTGTATGCTTTAATGTTATGGGGATTTGGTGTGAATTACATCTGAAATTTCTGTATCATTAAGAAGGCATTGAAAAGAGATAGCAAAGACTTAAACCAAAAAGGAAGTCTGAGGAAAGATGTGATTTAATTTGTTAAATTATACAAGAATTAGAGGAAGTGTTATTGAAAGAATAAAGATGAGAAATAGAAAGCCATTATCTCAAAACATCTGGAGATAAATGATAATCACATCTGAGTAGCATGGAAACCTTCGAGAATAATATTTCAGTGATCATCTACAGAAAGGGAGGGAAGCCAGGAGGTTGTTCTTAGTCACCTATGGAGGCTCCCTGTAAATCAGAAGATAGATGACAAACACGAAGCATTGTTTCCTAATGCTCTGTGGTGTCTCTGCGGGAGAAAGGAAATCATGGTTGATTTTTAAACTTGAGTTTTTAAAGGTTTAGCATATTTTTTTCTAAAATCCTCCCTCATGTCAGGCAATGTATAATCACTCTTTGTTTCAAATACCCTGTTTGGAGTTAACACAGCTGCTTTTCT
The DNA here is from genome assembly GCF_003668045.3 of Cricetulus griseus. Lineage (NCBI taxonomy): Eukaryota > Metazoa > Chordata > Mammalia > Rodentia > Cricetidae > Cricetulus > Cricetulus griseus. The sequence goes on from NW_023276806.1 coordinate 131,297,762, forward strand.
CAAGGACAACTCCTATCGCCAAAACTTCATGGCAGATGAACTCTCTTCTAGAAAGGCTAAGGAAAAATATCCTTGCTCCTAGTCAACCAACCACAAAGCAGGTAAAGAAATGCTTCTACCTAAGTGGTTGGTTGCATCTTTGGATTCTGTTGTTGTGCCTATGCTAAATAGACAGGGTCAATTCAATCATTCCCCAAATGGGGTGAGGCTACAGGTATGACCCTCATCAAGAACAGTGACATGTTCTCAAAAAACTCTTCCCAGGAGGGTGTCAATGGCCATCATTGAGCTTGTAAATTTAAGTCATTGGTAACATAACTCCCCAGCACACTTAGGAAGACAGCATCTAGATTTCTCTTTTGAAGAGATGTCTGAAGACTCCAATGAAGTCTCTTCCTGCATAAAAGAAAATCCAGACAACTCAACCTCATATTAAAGTTTATATATGCTCTAAGGGGACACCTAAAATAAGAGCCTTTGAGAAAATATAAAGAATGTGTGGGCCTTTTTTTGTGGAAATAACACTGGAAACAGGAGACCAAATTCCACAAAGGTATGGAATAGAAGCCTCAGATACAGTTCTGCTTGGGAAAGACTTCTTTGCAGTTCCATATCAGACAGCCAAAGTTCTGCCTTGTGTGTCAAGAATCTCCACCAAAGAGAGTCTCCTTGCCCTAAGCAATTGTTCATTGCTTATACAAACTTGAGACTAGGTATCTTAGCTTGCTTACAGTTTCAGAGGGTCAATCCATTTTCATCATGGCAGGGAGTGTAGCAACATGCAAGCAGGTGCTGGAGCAGTAGCTGGGAGCTACATCCTGATCCAGAGAGAGAGAGAGGGAGGGAGAGAGTGAGGAAGGGTGGGAGGGAGGGAGGGAGAGACTGAGAGAGAGATTGGATCTGGCATGGGCTTTTGAAATCTCAAAGCCCACATCCCTTGGAGTTGGAACTGGCAAAGCAAATAACAGGAACTCCTTGGGAGTTTTCTGAATGAAGAAGTGGGGTATCTAAAAGAAGGTGTAAACCAGTAGCTCCATGTTCTATCTTAGAGAATGCTGGCCAGAATTTTCTCCCGCTCTGATACCTGGATTCATCTTGCTACCAAGAATGCAAAGATAATGGAAACAATAGGCAAATTGTTAATGGCATGACACTATAACCAAGGAGACAGCCCGTTAACCAGGCCAGCTGGGGAAAGGTCAGAAGCAACATACTATAGTTTATTGAAGTCTCTCTGCCAGTTACTTTATAGGATGGGCAAAGATTGCCTTGTCTTACTTTCTGTTGTTTGGAAGTTTTCCTATGTAATTTTCTCCTTCTGATCAGCTACGTCTGGTTTTGTCCAAGGCGCTTTTAAACATCTTGTATAAATTCAGCAATCTCCATGACTTTAAAGAGGAACAAACACACTAAAATGAATGTGGTCCCCAGACAAATTATCACAGGCTTTTGTCATTAAAACTGAAGTAGATGCTATAATGTTCAGAGAACCCTACAAGCCATGGGGAGAAAAAATAAGGGAAAACATGAAATAAGCTATTTTACTTTAGATTTGTGGTTGTCTCCCCACAGGCAGAACAAGTCTGGCTGAATCAAGATCTATGTTTCTCTATGTTAGCTTTATCATCCCAGCCAGACAGTAGGTAAGGCGACAGTCTCTTCTTCAAACAGAACAATGGATAGCACTGGGGAATGTTCATCTTTCCCTTCCAAAGGCTGCCTTTTCACCAGGTCTAAAGCTCTTCCAAAACAGTTTCCACACTCTGCTCCACATTAGAGATGTCAGTATCTGAAACTGGGGAAATGCTCAGTCAATCGAGCACTGGCTGTACAAGCAAGAAGACTAGGGTCTTGCCCCCAAAACCCATGAAAAAAAAAGAGGGGTGCAGACATGGTGGAATGCACTTGTAATCCCAGCACATCCATGGTGGGGTGGATGTGGGAGGGAGAAGGAAAGGAAAAGAGAAAGAAAACCCATACCCCCCAACCAGCAATGCATTATTGTATGTGCATCTTTGAATCTATTTGTGGAGGGAGTCGGGAAATGAAGTAGAGTAGCAGACAACTGAAATCTAGCATCTAACAAGAGGGCTCTAACTATTGTTTGTTAAATACATGTGTAATTCCATGACCTAAGCAGCACTGGATTCTAACCTTGCTTTTAATAATCTTCCCCCAAAATTCTTATCCTATTCTGCTGCTGTATAATTCAATGGTTTTTAAATAATTATGTAATTGCTTCAAATTTTCACCAGCTTTTACTTTTTAACCAAGCATGTTTACTCTTTCAATCCATGAAATTTTGACTAATGGAAATTGATCTTTCTCCCCCATGTCATTTTCTTGCCACAGCTAAGCCCACATCCTTTGTCACTGAGCTCAGAGGTTTCTGATGAAGTATTTTGGGGTATTAAATTTGTAAATGATGCTTTTATTTCTGATACTTCAAAAATATTGCTTTGTTATCTTTACAGCAATATTTCATCTATGTTATCTTCCAGGATTGGAAGAATTTTCACTTTATTCTTCTCTTGAGCTGCAATCTTAATCAGATAATCACTCTCATTCCACAAACTCTGAAACAATCCTTGTGCATGGGTCTTTGGTAGTACTGCTGCCATTGCCATTTATTTCACCAAGCTAGGAAATACTCCTATGTGGAATAGGGTTGGCAGTAGCCTATGGGAAGCAATGTGCCCTAGTCATGACTGTCTTTGGTCTGTCTAGTATATTGTTAAGGAGCTATACAGCCTTAGGCAAATCACTAGACCTCTCTGAGTTTGCTTCCTCCACCTGTCCTGAATTACAGGGCTCTTGAAAGATTTTATTAAGAAAACATGTAACAATTCCAGGAGATGTGCCTGCTGCAAAATAAGGAGCTGCACAGACGTCTCTCTTAGTCATCTGCCCGGAGATCCTGCACTTCCTGGTTCAATTCCATATTCCCTAAGGATCTTCCTGTCAGAGTGGCTAATGATACACTGCCAAGGCCTTGTTAATGAGGAACCTGCAAGGCCTGGAAACATAACACTCAAAGAAAATGAATTGGAGTTAACAGGAGCCATCATTGGGGAGAATTTGAGGGCAATGGTAGCCCCTAGATCCATAAAACTACTTTTTTTTTTTTTTTTTTTTTTTTTTTTTTTGCTTTGGCCAATGGCTTCTATGTTCATCACATCATGTACTTGTTTTCAGAGCTCATTCTTACAACCAGGAAAAAAGAGAACAAAAAGTTGAGTTTTCTAGGATATCTGAGGTTAGGTGAGTCATTCAGAAAAAAAAAAAAGGTTTAATTTCCTGAAATATGGCCACACATGACTCTAATAAAACCAAAACAGCTATTTTTTTATCTTCAAAAATCAAAGACATTTAATATGTCTCTGAAGTAGGTTTCTTATTCATCCTCAAATCCCATTCTCTGTAAAGTTTTGTGGTGGTGATTTAGCATGAAAATCATCAGTTAAATCAAGTGATAGGTGTGGTCAGGCATATCCTACAGCTTCCAAATTCTCCTCTAAGGAGAGTTCTCTTTGAGGGCTTCAAATTTGCTTTACTTTTAGTAGGTATCAGTTCTGCTGTTCAGAAGTAATTAAACTAAAAGAGAAAATGTCAAGAATAATAAATAACTATTACAAAGTTTTTGTTGTTCTAGAAGGCAGTCAGCCCTATATCATGAGATTTTAGCTTTGAGGGTCTCAAAGAAGAAAGCTTCCTGGTATGTTATTTTTAATAAATGATAACTGAAATCCATGTAAGTTTAAGTGGTCCATAATTTAAATATAATCCACTGTGGTCTGAGTTTATTCAAATCATTTAGAATGGCTTGACCCTGCACATGTAGGTTCCTATGTTGCAATGGGGACAAAGTGGTACAATTTGTCATGTGACTAAGAGGAGCTAACTTTATGTCAATATAGGGAATTAAGTGTGGGTTTGTAAATACTGTTTCCTGAGTCAAGACTATCATTATAAAAAAATTAAAAGACTAATATGAATTCCCAAGTGCCTTGCATCCCTGCTGAATTCAAATAGAGCCTTAAAGATCATGAGGAAAAGCATTAAAAGCCAATTACTTCTCTGAGAGTCACATTCTAGACTCTAAGTCTCATTATTTGAGATAATCAAATTTCCAGCTTATTTCTCAAACAAATAGAAGCTATGGAAACAATCAGGATAGAGGCATGAAGAATTTAAGCCCCCCAACAATCGCTTAAACTGTTGTAAGGAAGAAATGTTTAAAATCTAGAAACATAATTCTTAACGAACTTAGAGTTCATCCATGCTAGTCTTTCTTAGACAAGTGTTGTATCATTTAAATGTGATTAAATCCATCATTACCTCACTCCAAGCTCAAACTTTCTTCCAACATCTGGTCAAAAACAACAATCCTTGTAAAGCAATATAGAGAAGGGGGGGGGGGAACCCAAACAACAACAACAACAGGAAAAAAAAAAAAGGCAAGAGAACATGATTCTTGGAGGGTTAGGTGCACAGATTTGCATATGCAAATTGTGGTAGTTTGGATAAGCTGTCCCCCATAGTCTTGTGCATTTGACTCTTGATCCTCAGCTGATAGCTAGGAAAGGCTTAGGAGGCGTGACTTCCTGAAGGAAGTATGTCACTCGGGGCAGGATTTGAAGAGGAAGTATGTCACTAGGGGTGGGCTTTGAGATTTCAAAAGCCAGACATCGTTCCCACTTCATTCTTTCTGCTTCCTGTTTGAGGTTTAAGATGTGAGTCTGTGCTTGCTGCTCAGTCACCATGCCTTCCTGCTGCCATATCTTCCTGCTATAGTGGTGATGGACTCTCACCCCCTGGAACTGTAAACCCAGATCAACCCTTCCTTCTATAAGTTGCCTTGATCAGAGTGTTTTTTCAGAGCAATAGAAAAGTAACTAAGACAGAAGAAAGCACACAAAGGCACTGGAAAAAGTGAACTGTGGGGATTGTGGTATTTGGGGCACTTTACAGACAAGGATCCAAAAGAATCAGGTAGCAAGGAAGGTTTCTTTCTCCAGAGCTTTGAATGGGGGAGCTTCTCGTAGACATGAAGAATAGGAAGGAGAACGAAGTGATTGGAAAAGACTTAAATATCACCAAGGCAACAATAAGGATAATCCTCCACCCACCCACCTGGCAAAGCTCAATGTGTCTCAGTAGGAGACACTAGTTAGCTGGCTGATTTAAATTAGTATCTACTGAAATTTAGGTTAAAATGTTTCTGACATTGGAAAAACATATGAATTCAAATATGTAGTTCAATTAACCTAAAATAAGATAAACATGTTTTTAATCACAGTCAATCAGCATAAAACCATTCAATAGCATGCTGCCCCCACCCCCAACCTCTGAAATCTAAGGACCTGTCATCATCCCCTACCATACAGGGATCCACAGCACCTCCTGATAGCACTATTCCAAGCTTCCAACTTTTGGCACATGTATCATTGAATAGGCATCATGCAAACTTGAGCCAACACCATGATTAAAAGGAATTTTATGCAGGTTCCCCAGCTGTCAGTCTGGAGTCAGTGAGCTCCCACTTGCTCAGGAAAGCTGTTTCTGTGGGTTTTCCCAACATGGTCTTGACCTCTTTGCTCTGCATTAGACTGAACTAGACCCCTAAATGTGGGTGGCAGTTGGGGGAACTTGGGCAAGTTATGGGGCCACTAACAATAGAACCAGTATTTATCCCTAGTGTATGAACTGGCTTTTTGGAGCCCATTCCCTATGGAGGGATATCTGGCCATCCCTAGATACAGTGGGGAGGACCTTGGTCCTGCCCCAAAGATGTGACAGACTTGATGGTTCCCCATAGGAGGCCTCACCCTCTCTGAGGAGTGGATGGGGGTGTGTGGGAGGATGGGTGGGAGAGAGAAGTGGGATTGGTAGGTAAATTAAGATTGTTTTAAGAATAAAAAATAGTATTAAAAAGGAATCTTGTACAGCTTTTTGCTGCTGTTTTCTTTAAATGCCTGATTTATTCAACCCTCTATTTTTTTTTGTTCTTTTGTTTGGAGCATGTGCAGTTAATAAATGAATGAATAAATACCATACACTTGTAAGCTGTAATTGCACCATCTCGTTGATTCATATTACACGTATGTCCAACTAAAATACACAGGACCTTTTTTCTCCTAACTGATAGTGATCATCACTGTGTATGCCCTGCTAGCTGACTTGGGAGCTCCTAGGGATCCCTGCCCCATATCTGTCACATTTGAGAGTGCTGGGATTACAGACACACACTGCTGTCTAGCTTAAGTGTGTTCTGGAGATCCTAACTCAGGTCCTTGTTTTGGCAAACACTTAACTCATTAAGCTGTCTCCCCAGCCCCCAAATCTAAGCTTTTTACGTTTGATCTATCATTTCTGACTTTTGAAATCCCCAGCCTTTTTTTAAATATCATGACTCTATCATTCAAAGTAACATTCTGCCCCTACTGGACATTGCTTTTAAATTTTATCACGACTAGGTTAATGCAGCCTTCAAGTCGCTGTTCATAAGGCATATACCATTTTCAAACACTCATCTGGTGAATCTATGAGCCCATCACCAATACACAACAAAAGATCCAGTTTCCATGTTTTAACAGGAGCCAGAGCTTGTGAACTCAAAGTGACCAGAAACCAAATTCTTACACATTACTTGGAGACTCCCAGAATCCAGTTTGCACAGAGACCAGAAGCATACAAAGATGCTATTCCTACAACCCCTGTCTGCTCTATGCTTCTGGATTCTAGTCCTTCAAGAAGCCGGGTGCGTTCTGGCCCCTTGTTTCCTAAGATAAACACTCTAAGATGATATTCTAACTTCCCTAACAAGTTTGTTCATCGGCAGGGCTGCCCTGCTTCTCTAAAAGTGAGGATCTAGAATAGATCGGACTCTCTCAGAGAAATGCTAAAGCACACATTTCTGGCGTTGCTTCCACCAGGGGTTCTGAATCAGGAGCTCTCCTGTGAGAAGCAAAGACAGCAGTTCCAAATTCCGTAGACACTGCTGTTACTTCTGGTCCAGGGACTGAAGAGAATCCTGCCTACCCCTGGAAGTAGGCCTCTAATAACCCATCATTGTATCCCATCCCCATAATCTCAACCCACTTGCAATTCCTTTGCACTCCACTTTCAAACACATAAAGATTATAGAATAGTAAGCCAAATGTAATTTGACCCAAAGAGGCCTCCAGATTCAAGCCCTGTTCCCTTCTATCATAAACTGCCTTCTAACTTAGTATGTAAACTCACTGAAAGCCTAATTTCAGAGACTGTTCTCTCAATTACAGTTGAGCATCTTCCCATTACAGCTGGTCAACTGACTGGTTCAAGTAAGGCAAATTGTTGAACTGAAGCCATCTCTGGACCTCACTTATGCTTGCTGTTCAGAAATGTCACCTGACCATACACGGTGGACAGGAGTTCTAAGGTTGGGTCCTCTGCTTGATTTCGTCACACACCTCTAGGGCTTGGCTTTTAACAGAGAATGTAGAAGGCTTGCATGACATAAAAGATAGTTTCTAAAGTTTTCAAAAAAGAGCCATGCATCAGTAGCTTGCTTCATGGCTTTGAATCTCCCCACTACAATCAGCATTTATTCTCTCTATACTGTTTAGAACATAAGAGTTTACACAGCCATGTAATGCTAAGCAAGGCTCTTAGAATTCTGCAATAATCACCCCCTGGATGTCATTCTTCCGGTGACATTGTTCAAGTTATTTATTTATTTAATTTTTTTTTGCTAAAGAAGTTGAACTTGGAATTCAACTCAGGTGTTGACAATGACGAGGCAGTGAGACAGCTGGAAGGACTTTGGGTTGTGATCTGCAAGTGAAATAGTGAAGTTTAAGGATCTGTGCTGCCTGTACAGAACTTCAATTCCACTCCCTCACAAGGTTACCCTTGAGCAAAGGGAATGGTAATACTGACTGTATACTGTAAGAGAGACACAGCGGCCGCGGAGATGGGGAAAGGTAGACACAAACGGAAGAGACTTTGTAAGGGCCAATTGCATAGTCCACGCATTTCCCATGTGACCGCCTTACATTTCCTGCTAAGACAGCAGCCGGAGTAGCTTGTAGTTACCAGACAGAGGCAGACATCGACCTTGAAACATTCACTAAACATTGGTATTGGCTGCAGAGGATCATGAGAGAGGGAGCTAGCGAAGCATCTCTGTGTTAATGAGTATGGAGTCCAGGAGGGTGTGCAGACACCTCCGTAGAGGTTGGAGGATTTTCTTCAGCAGTGCGGATCAGCACTGTGAAGGAACAGAGACTGACTGTGGCTGGAGTCCAAATCTGTGAGCAGGAAAGAAGCTGCAGAAACCTCGTCCAAGAGGTAACCTAGGTAACCCTGGGAAACAGGACTGGCAGCCACACCCACAGGACAAGGCTATGCTCTCGAAAGCCTCGGAAATTGTAAATGACAAATGTGTGTTGTTTCGAGCCTCCAGGCTGATGGCTTATTTGCTATACAGCAAGAGAACACTACCATGTGTCTTCCTCTGAAATCCTCAACCTATTTCACACCAGACCCTCCCATGCTTTTACCTCTGTCTCTGAGTGACCGGACATCACAGAACTATCCAGACCCTGACTGTCTTTCTTGACTACATACTTACTTCCTCCTGGTGTCTGACGGCCCATATTTAAATCAGGAGCAATGGTCCACAGCCTCACTCAGATTCTTGCAGATATTTACAACAACCTATTATTCTGTAGTAAATGCATGATGAATCCATTAACTTGAGTAATTCTATCATTTCCCTTCTCCATTCTTATCCTGTGGCCATTGAAAAAGTCATTCAAATATACAAATTAGTGATATTAAAATTTCACAGGCATGGAAATATTTATTTTATTGAAAGCAACAAAAAGGCACGGGCATTCTGCAAAGATTGTTTTTAAAGTAACAGAGAAAGTACTGGTGTGTAAACAGAAATGATAATCCTCCACACTGGAGGGTTGTGCATTAAAAACTCCTTCTTCAAGTAAAGATGCATGAGGTCATCTCATATCTACTTCTCAGGCCTATAAATAAGCATCCTGTTATTCCCAGTGCTCCTGGCTAAGGGGGAAAGAAAGTAAGAATCCCAAGATCATCCAAATCATGTCATAAGGTCCCTCTGGTTTCAGAAACATCTCTAGCCTCCATGTTACTTGAAGATGGGAACTATAACACTCTGGTTTTCTAATTTCCTTTACTGTGGGGTATTTTAGTGGCTTTGGGGGGAATAATGAAAACTTTTCATGGTTGGCAGTCCTTGAGGGTATGAAGGATGCAGCTAACATCAAATACATGTTAGATACCCCTTGTCACAGCGTTCTCCTAAATCTCTGCTGTCTGCTCCCCCACAGATGCTCCTATATACAACATTTCTGAATTTTACTTTTTTCTAGGTTTAGAGAAGGAAAGAAAAGACAGATAATACTGTAAAATTAAATTAAATTTTAAAATACTTGGTTTAAACAAAGTGGTGAATGTTTATAATCCCATCACTTGGAGGGCCAAGGCAGAAAGCTCACAAGTTCAAGCCAGGCTGGGCTACATAGCAAGACCCTGTCTCAAAAAGCAATTGAAGAAATAAACAAATAATTTTGTCTTATAATATTTGTTTAACTACTAAGTAAAAACAATTGCATCAAATGATAAATGCTATATGTTTAAGAAGGCTCTATCCTCTGAATATCAGCCTTTTTCATCATAATATTAGCCTATATTCCTTTTTAAATATATATTTTAATGTCATACTTTTATTAATTCTTTGAGATTTCATACAATGTGTTTTGGTCATAGTCTCTCCTCACTCCTTCCCTAAACCCTCCCAGATCTTCTCATCTCACCACCCCTCCCAACTTCATGTCTATTTTTGTTTCATTGGGGTTTTTTATTGTGGTTAATAACCCACCCAGTATTATTTGTGCTATCTACATACTCATTGGTGTGAGGCCATTTACTGGAACGTGGTCAGCTACAAGGGACAAAGTCTTAAAGAAACTCCCTCCCCCAGAAGCCATCAATGGTCAGTAGGTCCTCAGTTAGGGGTAGGGGTTCATGAGCACCACCCCTCCTTGATAGGATGTTGAGTGACCTGATCTTGAGCAGCTCTTAGCTAGGCAAGTGAGTTCATGAGCGCAGTTGTCCTGTCATGTCCAGAACTTTTGTTCTAGTCCTCCCTGATCTCTGGCATATACAATCTTCCTGCCCCTTCCTCTCAGATGGTCCCCAAGCCCTGGGGCTGGGAAAGAGGATAATAGAGATATTTGTGACTGAGCCCTCCCCTGACACTTAATTCTCTGCACTTTGAAAAAACTCTGAGTTTCCAGCTCCAGTGGTGACACCAACCACTGCATTAATCTATGGGCATAGAGATACAAAGGGTAAATTGATACTATGTCCACTTAGCAGATTAATAGTAGTAGGTCCATTGATGGAGTTTGTGAGCTTCCTAACCACAGGTTTGGGGCTGCATTCACAGAACAAGACATGTGTTTGCTCCTCAGGAGTGGGCCTTATAGCCAATCAGAAAACAGTTGGTTACTCCTGTAACACTTATGGCACTACATGGGTGTATCTTACCATACTAGTCCTCATTGTACTTCACACTGTCAGATCAGGGTACTGTACAGGATACCATAACCACACCTGCTAGGGGCTGGCTACAGGTATGCCTGACCACGCCTTCGAGGGTGTGGTCAGGGTGACGTAGGGAAGGTTTAAGAGTGAGGAGCATGCACATGGAGCTCCCTTCTTTCTTGTTGTACTTACTCCTGTCCTGCCGACTGGCTAGGTCGCTCTGTAAGTAAGGCATCTCCCTAATAAATACCCTTATATTTTTTACCTGACTCTGTATTGGTAATTCCCTCATTAGGGTACCACTGTTGATGGCTTTTTCTTCCCCTGGTAGCCCACCTTGCACTTTTCCAGTACTCTGAAAGCTAGCCAGAAGGAGGCAAAGTTCCTTATTATTACTATCAACTTAATTTCTCCATGCTCTGTGACCAAAGTGTGTAGTGCTATCAGCAATAGAATCTTACCATCAAGTTCTGGTAGACAACAGAGAACAATGACAATAGGTTGTTTGGCTGGGTGGGGCAGGGTGGGAGGACCTCCAGAGCATCCCTGACCAACCATAATTCAAGGGGAGGTATCCCACATTTGGCAGTGGCTTTTTATTTGGCAACGTATGGATACTAGAAGGAACAAGCAAAACTTTCAAGAGGATAAATGGGAGATACAAAGGGGAGATGGGGAATAATGGAGAAGGAGGTGGGGAGAGAGATGGGAGGGTAGGCTTAAGAATGGGTGGGGAAAGGACAATTAACCTTAAAGAGGTTTGAAAAGACCGTATGTTCTACTGTTTTATAAATAAATATACATGCCTACACATGCAATATATTCATATAAAAGGTACAGAATCTTAATATAGAGAGTATTCTTTTGTTCTGTTTGCATAAGTGTGGCATTGAATTTTCTTTCTAATTTCTTAGGTCCTTAAAGTAAATTATTGCTTCTCCTATCTTTAGTATTTCCTCTTGTTCCTTTATCTCTTTTTCTAATGGTTGGTCTCATAGAGATAGCCCGAGGATATCAAAATCTAAATCTAAAAGGTAATTTTAATTCTCTCTTTTTTAAAATAAGAATTATGTTTAGTAGATAATGGACCATCAAACAATGTTTTTAAACATTTAAGTAATGTTTAAAAATGAATACTATGTTCATTTATTCATTATTCCTTCTAGGGCTAGCTTTATGCAAGCTATGAATTCACTTGGGCTATGTTCCTGCAAGAGTCTAGGAAATAAAATTACTCAGTTTTTTTTTTTTTTATTCCCACTGTGTTAGAGGAGCAGTATTTCTCATTGTGCCTTTGCCTCTTCTCCAGCTCTGTGGTTGTGCTCCACCTGTTTTGGTCCCCTGAATGCTCTTCACCACTGAAGTTGATCAAATGCCTTGGAAGAAGCCACTCTTGGCTGATCATCAGGAACCTCCCACACAACCCCAGGATACTTAGACACACCCCAAGCCCAAAACGTATCACACTGGTGACACCTACCTGTTCTCTTGGTTTTACCCTCATTAGACTGGAGGGCCACTGGGATGCTCTGATGCTTAGTGAACTTGGCCCACTGGGATGTTCTGATATCTAGGGAACTTGGCTCACTGGGATGTTCTGATGTCGAGGGAACTTGACCCATTGGCATTCCCTGGTGTCTAGGGAACTTGAACCTCTGGCATTCCCTGATACTTAACAATGGATCTGGCACGTTGATGGTGCTGAATAAATATGGGGTCAGAGAGAAGGGACAACTACAGTGCTGTAAGAATTGAATACACACATAATTTTCCTAAGATTATGAAGTGTTGATGGAAGGCTTGGTAGTTTATGAAATGGTCTAGTGACATAAAGCTAATTTGGGGGAATAAAGGACATTTCAAATAAAATAATAACAGAGTCATTAATGAATGGCTCAGGCTTTGTGAAAATTAATGGGAAGCAGTATCCGTTGGAACCAGAACACCACATGCTGGTACAGTGGTTTGATGTTCAATAGTCAAATACATGCCAAAAATATATAGATCAAAACCAAAACTAAGCAAGCCTTATCCTGAACCCAAGCATCCATTTGAACTGCTCACAGTCCATTTCTGCTCCAACTACTTTTATCGACCCGATCTCTCCATCAGGGGAAACCTAGCATTCACACGCCAAAAGTACAAATCCCAACTATGCAGCAAAGCCTGCTTAATTGTCATCCTCTATATGGCACCGATACTGGCAATGGTGGTGATGATCACTTCTGATTATTGAACAACTATCATGTGCCAAGAATTATTTTATGCTCACTAAGCATTTCCAGTAATCTTGCCAACTCATAAATATAGGCATTGCAATATCCATTTTATACCACAGAGCAACCGCCATGTTTTTATACTACTCTGATCTGTTCTTTGAATATCCTGTGTGCTCAGAAATCACCCAGCACTGTATAAATCATCTAGTCTGTGAACAATGGACAGGTGCTAAATGAAAAATCTTCTAACAGTCATTTTTTTTTTTTAAAAAAACAAGAGTTCAAATTTAACTACTTTAACGACATGCATGATATCAACTTGCTTGAAGTGCTAAATATATCTAAAGCTTGGCCCTTCCAAACTGTTTTTGTTGCTCCTACAGAAGAACAACAAAAGAAATCCTATTATTGGAACGAGGTGTGTTATCTTTGGTCACACAGGCTTAGGAATAAATCCTCCTTTATTCTTATTCATAGAAAGAGGCATATCCAATAGCTCTTTTCAAAAGGTTTTGGTTTTCATCGCAAGCCTCCTCTGCAGCTCTTTTTTTTTTTTTTTTTTTTTTTTTTTTTTTTTTTTTTGAATAGAAACCACAGCCAGTAACCAGCACACTGGTTTCATAAATATACACCAAACATAGCTGATGATTCTTCCTCGTATAGAGGCAAGAAGAAATAAACTCCTATCCATGAATATAAAGCCTCGTGAGTGACCTGCATGCTTCAGTTTTCCTCTTTGGAAATCTAACTAGGGCAGTGGATCTTAACCAAATTGACTTCATAGCTCAGCTTAAGATTCATTCATCACACAGAAATTAAAGTCAATTTAGTTCCCATGGCTGGATGTCTACTGCATGTGTCATCAGAAATAACTCTGCCTACATTGGTGAATCCTGAGTACGGTCGGGTTTTGGCCTTTGTTTTTATATAACTTATTTCCCTTTGGATTATATAAACTAGATGAAATGTATAAAATGAGAATTCAGAGGGAAAAATGACAGTTCAGATATAAAGAGAAATGTTTTTCACTGACATACAGCCTTATTATAGTGATAGTGGTACTGTGTGTGTGTGTGTGTGTGTGTGTGTGTGTGTGTGTGTGTGTGTGTGTGTACACTCTTGCTCCTTGTATCCCATGGAGTGGATCTAAACAAGGTGTCAGTTTTGAAATGAAACATGCATGAGACACAGAGGTGGAAGGAGGCAGCAGCATGGGCCTTGGTTATTAAGAATCCAGTCAGAAGCATGGTCACTTTCTTCTTGGTCTTTTCTTTCTAACATTTTTTTCAGGAATATATATTCATAGTATCGACCTGATTGTAAAAAATTAATTGCCCAGTTTATAACTTTAATCTAGTACCCCACCTCACCGTGCTCAGATCCCATATATCCAGCCACAAAGGAATGACAAATTAAAGAAATTCAAGCATATTTCTTCCTTTGGTCTCAATAATCTGTGTCATTGTCTCAGTCATAATTTTCCTTTGTTAGGTCTATAAGTATGCCCTTGGCACTTCACCAGGATATATGTGAGCATGTAGGAAAGATCTCGCCACTTCAGTGACTTCAGGGTGTTTCATAGGCAGTGAGATGGAATAAAAATCCCACCCCAGAAGATGGAGATATCCCCAGCCCTTATAATAAAGGAGAAACTTGGATGTCTGGGAGAAACTATCAGAGCATGATACACTATCATCATGGATGGATCCCAAAAGGTCATTTTCTATAAATCTCACAGGGGTCTTTCTAATAAAAATTATGTCAGGAGGGAGGAAATATTCTTCCTTTTAATAAAGTCAGATTATACTGTTGCATGAGGGAGCAAAGTCAAAGTATGAATATCCACTCTTTATATACACTAGACTATATAGTATCCATAAGAAGATTAATTCACGCCGGGCGTTGGTGGTGCACACCTTTAATCCCAGCACTCGGGAGACAGAGGCAGGTGGATCGCTGTGAGTTCCAGGCCAGCCTGGTCTCCAGAGTGAGTGCCAGGATAGGCTCCAAAGCTACATACAGAAATCCTGTCTCGGAAAACAAACAACAACAACAACAAAAAGAAGATTAATTCACTATACCATTTGTTCAGCTTTCAGTAGATGAAGAACTTGTCCTATCTGAGTTGAAGTTAGCTGAAGTTTAAAAAGTAACTACTTCTTATCCATCTTGACTACAAGCTGAGACCCACTTTGTAGAAGCCCAAAGGAGCTGAATTTAAATAACAGCAAAGGAATTATCAAATAAACTCATTTATAACAGTCTAAGGGAATAGAATTTACAAGACACAAACAGGAACTAAGGACATGGTCGTGTTCTCCTGTGGAGGAAGGCAGGAGGAGCTGAACGACAGATAAGCTTGCTGGGAGGCCAGTTGGGAAGGAGAATAGCAGAGCCAAGCAACAAGGGAAGTGGGGAGACTATGTCCCAGTCTTCAGACAGGAAAATAAGTGTACTGAAAGACAGTTCCCACGTTTCTGGAACCACTCTGTCCTGGATATCTGCATGAAGCCTTCCTGGGCGTCAACTAGAATGTTATATGAATTTAGTCTGGGAGAGGGATGAATGGCCAGTCTCTGCCTGGAGGTCTGGCTGGGATGAGGAAACTGACCTGGCCTTCACCCACTCTGCCCTGAGAGCACTTCCAGCCTGCAGAGCACGTCTCTAAAGTGGTGATAAGGTTAAATTCCTGATACCCACAACCTCCTAAGATAGAGAAGACAGTTCCGCAGAGGGCAGGCAAGAAGAATAGACTTCCAGAGAGATGTCAGGGCACTTTCCCCAGGGACATGTTATAGTAGTCTGTGCCTGAACAGGTTGAGCCAAAAATCCTTTTGTCCATGTTTTTGAGTTCCAAAATAAATAATGATGATGATGATGATGATGATGATGATGATGATGATGATATCACCATGAGTTCTGCCTGAAGAGTGACCAAGAAGCAAGAGCTTTGTAAACATTCTTTCTAGTCCATCTTGAAGCTAGGGAGTTAAGGGGGAAACTTTCCCCACCTCTGAGAGGTCTCAAAATTACATTCCACTCTTACATTTGAGCTAGAAAGTTCTGCAGCCTCTACTCTATTCTCTCCATCCTTTCTAAAAACAAGTTCCACGTAATACCATGTGCTCTGGTGTCTCCTTTCCCTGTCATCTCCAATCTGGGCTGTAGGTCTTCACTAAACCCTGGATCAAATGTCCATCTGGAATCTCTTCGATCAAAACAAGAAGTGAAGTCATTTGTGGGCATCAGAATCAACTAGAAGACACGTCTGTAAGTAATTATTCAAGTGTAATTCATCATCTAATGATAAATCTATATTGATAGAAAACTAATTATCTCTACTGTCATGAGAGTATAACGTTTATAGAAAAGTTTAAAGAAACAAAATAACCAAGCTACATGTCATATGCTTAGCATATTAATATAAATTGATTTTAATCACTGTGGAACTTAATCTAATCTTGCTTTGTCTTTTCTGAAGGACAAAGACCTCAGTCTCCTGCTCACAATAGCATGGGATGTTTCTGTGTTCACTGAGGTTAGTCCTGCCACTGTGAAGACCTCCTGCAGCTCTTCCCTCAAGTTACCAGGGGAGATGAGGTGAGTTCATTGATTTCTAGGAGATCTGGAAGACTACTGTAGCCCTGAATTGACCCTGGGCAATTAGGCAACTTCAAAACACCTTGTTCTGATTTTCTTCATCACTGGGAGCCTTGAATTTCTTTCCTCTAACTCCAGGGCCACTCAGTTCCTATCAGACTATGAAGACCTGAATCACTAAGACACTGGGGTACCTGTCTTCTCCTCTTGTAATGAACTACGGTCTAGTGGTTAGTAGAATAGCCGTACATATGCTTAATGCTGATCCGAGCAGGAGAATGTCATAAAATGTGTGCTGAGTGCACTCTTCTTGGGGCACCCCTTTCCTTCACATCACATAGCTAAGCCTCCTGCATCAACCAGAAAAGGGGTGGGCATTTCCCAACGAATGGCGGAAGCCATGCGGCTGCTCTCCACAACTCTGTCTGAAATCAGTTCTGATCTTCCTTCTTGCCATTTCCTACCTCTTCCTTTCTCATACCTCCCAAATTAAATCCTTGAGTTCTACACAACTATAGCATCATTTGTAGTGTCTATTAATATGTGTACCTGTAACAGTAAATCACAGCTGAAAAATTTATAAAGCACAACATGCATCCTGAGTAGCTCCCCTCCGTGTAGAGATTAGCATATGGATGCATGCAAAAAGGCATTTGACTGATGGTTTTCTGTCATACTAAGGATTGTGATCATGTGTCTACAGCTCTTTCAATTTTTCTATACATGTCCTTCAGAACCATCTTGCGTTTCAGAAAATGAGTGATCTCTCCATTTCCATGAGTGACTTCAGGTAAATTTGCTTGTCAATAGAATAACTGTAACACAATGACACAACATTTCCCCACTATTAGATTAAATGCCATGTGAGACTGCATGAACCAGATCTACTCAAAAACTGTGTGAGTAATATAAGAGATCTGGTTGTTGAGACAATAGCCACAGTGACACAGAACTGGCTGGTGGGAAGTGGGTGGGTCTACTGTAAGTAGTAGAGTAGCAAATTCAATAAGGAAATATGACTACCAGATAATTCTTCGGCAGGTATTTAAAATATAATGCTTAGAAGCAGTTATAATGACTGCTGTAAGTCAGGATAATGCTGATATTGATATGTCAAGACAAAAAATGATTTTTGGAAATCTGATACTATATAGTGTCACTGAAGTTTTTCTCTGGGAACCAAAACACAAGACAAGGTGACTCTGGCCCTCTGAAATACACAAGGGTCTCTCTCATTCCTTCCCATCCAGCTTGATTGTGCTAGTGCTAGATGAACTCGGTCAGTGCTCATAAATCGGTGTGTTTCTACTGGTTCTCAACCTTCCTAACGCTGTGACCCTTTAATATGTGACCTCGTGCTGCGGTGATCCCCCAATCATAAAATTATTTTTGTTGCTACTTCATAACTGTTATTTTGAATCATATGTTATTAATCATAATGTAAATATCAGGATATCAGATATGGGACACCCATAGGGGGTTGTGACCCACAGGTTGAGAACTGCTGGAATAGACTTTGTGTACTTGAAACCACAAGGTTTTTGCTCTAAGTAATGTTCCATTAACCTCCCTCTTTCCACTGCTGTGCAACCCAAACTCCACATGGGGGTCAGTTTGACCAGTTTGGGTCTCGGAGGGAAGAAAACCTAGGGTGACATTCTCATCTGTTACGATAAATCTTTCCGCCAAAAGCCGCCGAGCCCCATCGCCACATGTGTGCTTTACGCCAGCCGCCCGCCTGAGTTAGGGCCCAAATTAATGCACAGAAACTTGTATTAAGTTCAAATGCTGCTTGGCCAATGACTAGGATTCCTCATCTGTTAGCTCGGTCTTAATTATCATAAATCTATATATTTTATATGACTTATTTTATAGAGGATGCCTTTGGCAGGCGCCCTCTCTTGCTGGTGGCTCACATCCTGCCGCTGGAGGATGCGAAGGGAAGAAGGGGACACTTCCTGTTTCTCCTTTGCTTAAATCTGAGTCTCCTTGCTATGTCACTTTCTGCCTGGATCACCACTTCTCTACTACATTCCCCAGAATCCTCTTTGACTCCTAGTCCCGTCTAACTTGCTGTCTCATTGGCCAAACAAGTACTTTATTCAATAATCAATAAGATGAACATGCACAGTACATTCCCCATCATGCATCTGCATGAGAGGAACAGTATAAAGCTTCAGTTAACTAAAGCCTGGACTGGATGATCCCTGGCTTGCCAGTTTGTTCCACCCTGGTGATTTTGCCTTCAGCACAAGACAGTCCAGACACACCTTATCTCTATAAACAACTCTTCTGATGAATGACATCACAAGTTGACCTCTGACCTCCACACTCACAAGCACAAACATGCACTCACACGCGTACACATAAACGCACAAACAAAACAAAATATAGATTTTTTTCCTCCCAAGGATGCGTTAATTCTGAGTCTGATATAATTTCTTTTCTGGGTCTATTTTAGAAAATGATTGCCTACCTTTAAGGAATCGCCACAGAACCTCAGATAACTTTGTTCAATCCTAAATCCGTCTAATACTGAATGTCAGCTTAAATCGGAGACAATGTCAACATGGACAGAAGCCTTAAATCATAAAGCAATGTGAATGGCAAGCTCCTGGTTGGTGGCACTGGAGTGTGTATAATGTGTGCCACTGCTGTACGTTATAACACACATTATCAACAGATGAGCCTCATTTCATAAACTGCACACGACCATCAGGCATGTTGATTTATATGCACAGCTCGCATATACCATTAGGGAAAGGCAGAACATATTGAAACCTTCAATTAATTAAGCCTTTTCTGCATTCTATTTTTATGAGCAAAGCCAAATACGAGAAAACCCATAGAGAAAACACTTTAAAATCCATCAAATCCTGGAGCTCACCGAACATTAAGGCCAAACCTCTACAAGGGTGGTCTCTCATTAATCCCTCTTTTTAAAGCAATTGTATTAGTTACTTTGGGGGTAGCTGTGACTAAAATGCTCAAGAGAAAAACTTGCAGGAGGAACTATTCCTTTGGTTCACAGTTTCAGAGAACTCACTCCATCGGTCATTGCTGTTCCCGTGTGCTTAGAGAAAACATCATGTCTATGAGAGCAGGAGAGTATTTGTTTCATGGCGGATGGAAAGGAACAAAGAAGGGGAGAGGACTAGGTAGCACCTTCCAAGACACCTTCAAGGTGGGCAAGGCGGCTCAGCAGGTCTCGCTCCAGCACATAGGTCTGGTGACCTGAGTTCAATCCCCAAGTGCCACAAGGTGGCTGGAGAGAATGTCCACACATGCTAAACAGTAGTGGTGCTCACACAGACAACCAAAATAAAAGGCACACCTGTCATCTACTTCCTTCAGAGGGAACCCTTTCCTCCCCAAGTTTCTACCATCTTCCAAAATATCGCCACCACCTGGGGAGCTGAACATTCAACGCATGTGCCTGTGACAGACATTTTGGAGTCAAGCTATAGCTTGACTCCAAAGGCAGGAGTCAGAGAAAGAAGGGTTCTTGAAAAGTAAAACGAAAAGGGGGAAATCATTCCAGGTAAGTGGAAAGATGAGGAAAAGAAGTTCATTCCAAAGCTTCTACCCTCTGGGTCACTCTGGAAGGCCAGAATACACTGTGGAATCAGGCTACATCTCAGTGGCCTAATACAATAAACACTCCCAAGTTGCAGTGGCTCCCCTTCCACATACACCAACACAGTCACAGACAAAGAAGACAGACAGACAGACAGACAGACAGACGCATACGTATTACCATAATGATGGACAGAAAAGAGGGAAATACTCAAACTCAGGAATTAAAGTCTCTACCCAAGGAGGTACCCTTCTCTTGATCCTATCTCATCAACCAAATAAAGCCCATCGCCATCCATTTTTAAGGTAGCTGAGGTGTAAATGGTTCCATGTGTCCCCTAGGTGAATGGGACAAGGATGCAGCGATGATGCCTGACATCTGACAAGAAGTAATGTCAAAACTTCAGCACAACTTAAAATTGCTGCCCCTGGGTCTTTGCCTGCATTACTGAAGAGGAGGCAGTAAATGTAAACATAAAATGCAGTTCTCAGGATAAAGATTTTCTTCCATTACGCTTTTAGGAAACCTGTTAACTTTATTGGGAAACTAAAAGAACTTATATTAATTTGAAAACAAACAAAGCCCTCTTAACAAACAAAGATTTTCAGAATCCCATCTTGGGGAAAAAAAAAAAAAAAACCAAACCAAAAAAAAACAAAAAACAAAAACTAATCAGACTACAATTTACAAATTGTCCTCTTACTCATTATTGCCTGTTTGACTTTCTAAATGAGATTTCAGTGTTAGTTATTACAAGTACAGAAAGACTAAAATACATCAGTAAAAACAGCTGTGGTTGCCTCCCATGCAACCATAGTTATTCAGCCATGCTCAGTGACTTGGATTTACAGGTGTGTAGAACAGAACTTGTGGGCTAGTGCAGCTGACAGTCTTCCTGACTCCCTTCCTTTCCTGGAACAATGTAGATAGAAGTTAAGAGGCAACAAGAATGACCAAAAAACCTCCCAAGTGCAGCAGTGAGAGGAGACAGGTAACTACTGAAGGAGACAGAAGTAAATCTACCTAGAACACATTTCTATTAGTGAGGGGCAACGGCCAGCACTTGGTAATCTTCAGGATGGCTTACCAATTAGCATTGCTAATGATAACCCTAAGGCATAAATAAAATACCTCCATCTAAAAACTGTGACTGTATGATCTCTGGGATGTCATCTAGCCTTATTCGTGTTTAATTTTATTTTAAAATGAAGGTGCTCCAAACAATGAGTCATCACTAACAAATATGGACTAGAAAGCTGGATTTTTTTTTTAAAAAAATTAAACTAAAGAGTTCAAGGAGTTACGAAAGGAGAGAAATCAATAAAACAGACTGTCAAGATGTCAATATAATCAAACACCCTGAACAGATAATGACTCTATTCTTCGAAATTTGGTTGGGGAAAAAAAAAAAAACCTAAATCTGTTGAGGAAGCACCTAGAATGGAGACCCACTTTGTTAACTGAAGCAAAGCTTGAAGTTGCAGGACTAGGCTAACACAATGTCACACCTCCCGCCACCTCCAGGTCCACTCTGTGCAAACAGCCAGCTTCAGGTACCCTCTTACTTGTGGGAAATATTTGACTTATACCACATATTAAATTCACATTGTTCTACAAATCCAAACGTTTTAATAGTAAAAAAGAATGAGATTAAAATATGGCAGAAGTGTAGAAGGTTCTACTAGGGAAATAAGCTGCTACACAAGATTTATTTTTAATGTTGGAGTTGTTTGGGTTTCAGCAGAGTGTAAGAATGTGATTTCAACCCATTAAATATGGACACAGGATTCCACTGGTAAGGCACACTATGAACTTGTGTGTGGACTTAATTTAGATGGGGGTACTGAAACAACCACCTCGCTGACATCTATCCCGATGAGCAAAACCTCCCCCCTTCCTAGAGAGAATGAACACTGTCACTTACTTCCAAGCAAACACTTTTCAGGCCTGTGCTTGTGGCAATCTTCTTGGTTTGTTTATTTGTTTTGGGATTGAAGGAATGATAACACACTGAATTTAATTCCTTACAGTGAAAGCCTGTCTTCTGTTTTATGGTGGCTGGTAATATTAAAAGATATCATTTAGTTTTCCAAACTACACAGTGTTGCCCTATTTCTGACTGTAGAAAAATCATTATAAATTTAATTAATTCATTATTAAAAGTTGTTGTTTGCTTGCCTGCGTATTTTGCAGCATTAGTTGTCTACATGGGAGTTCTAAAGGCAGGCTGTCTTCTGTTCACTTGTTTTTATCACTAAAATAATCAAGTGAGGGAAGCCCACCAGATAAAGAACAGGAAAAAAAAAAAAAAAAAAAAAACCTTGGGCTGATGTCAGAGTAGTGAAATGATGGAGAATGGCTGTCCCGCACTGCATTATAAATGTCTGAGTGAACAAGTGAATGAAAGAGCTAAAAGACTATTAAGTAAGTGAACAGCAGATACCAGCTTGCTAAGTGCACACAGACCTGACATGGAGTTTACTACCAAAGCATCCACACAGAGAAACAATGCAGCAAGGCTCACTGTTCTGCTGGTCAATATCTAACTCCTCACACTGATAATGAGTTTGTGAGGCTGTCCCCCCCCCCCATGTGTGTGTGTGGGGGGGGCAATCTCTGGTCCACATTCTTTTGGTTGGAAATATTTGCTGGTGATTTGGAGTCTATGTTACCAGTAATAGAAAAATATCTCACAGATCTACTCGGTGTGCACAAGAGTCTTTGTCAACAGAACTAGTAAGGAGAGATTCATTCATTAAGATATTTCCAAGTGCCATCTACGTACCTCACTTACTTCCTTAGCCAGAGCTTTCTATTTGGCTTGCTCATTGTCTAGACATTCTCTCTCTCTCTCTCTCTCTCTCTCTCTCTCTCTCTCATACACACACACACACACACACACACACACACACACCTAGTAGCAGAGGATGGAGTTTTACACTCATATCTTTTTGGGTAGGAACACAACTTTCTGAATAGAAAATAGATTCCTCTACTGGATGCAAGCAGCCACCGCTCCTCTTGTCAGGCTTCTAGAAAGTATTCCTCTCCCTTTCTTGCTGCTTAGAAGTCTAAGTCATCATTTCAGCGATGATATGTGAATGCTTCCACTCTGTCATCCCTGTCATCCAGCCTTTCGGCAAAAATGTATCTTGTAAGGCCTTATATACTCCTCATCTTCTACTAAATTAACCTACAATGCTTTCCCATCATCAACTTTTTGCAGCAACAAGACCCATGGTAGTAAGTATCTTTTATCTTTACATGAATTAAGTCCAAATGGCTTTATATTGTTTTTTTTCAACATTGGAAATAGGACATACACATGAAAGCAATTAAACTATTCAAGGTATTACAGTTTGGGAATACTAAATAGATTAACAATAATAAATGCAGTGAGCAATATAATTTAACTTCTCATTTCACGGATTTGGAAACATATTAAGTGTTAAGTCATGGCCCTTGAAATACATCTCATAGAGTAAAATCCTAAAATAACCCACTTATCTTTTGGGCTTTGCTTTTTTCCACCCCAGTCCTGTGTTGGGGTCTGATCTCACAAACTGACCTGGCTAGCCAAGGAAAAATGAGATAGAATGGATGGAAGGAAATATCTCGACAATGAGTTTTCCCGTGTTAGAAAATTTCTTCCGAAATGGAATTGTGACAAGTATCAGCTCCTGGGGACATAGAAAATTAGTTTGCTCAAAATTCCAAAAGGCACACTCCAGAAAGGCAGGTTCAATCAATGCAAAGGCAGGCAGATGGGCTCAATAACCTGCCAGGCCTGTTACCTTCCCTTCTCTGTGTCTCTGAACGTGACCAAGGCATATTAAGAAAACATTTATGTGTGGCTCACCTTGCATGCAAAGGTACATGATGCATCTCCCACAGCCCAAATGGGACCTTTCCTTTTCTGGTTTACAAAGAATAGAATAAAAGAAGAACCCGTCAGCTTTAGGGGGAAGAAAACAGACTCCAGTCATGCAGGGCCCTGAGCTGCTCCATCTTCAGTGGGGAGTAATAAGATACAGGGGTCCCTGTCTGTTCTCAGGCACACAGGGATAGGTTTTTCGTGCACAACGAGAGACTGACAATTGCCCAGACCCTGTAACTTCCTATTTGCGGACCCTGGGCACACCCCCAGGCCTGCTTCATAGTCCATGGATGTTAACCTGCACCATCCCTAGACTTCCATAACCCTGTGTCATATACAACTTCATTGATTCTCATCCAAAATTGTGGACATCAATAAGTTATTTAATCTGAAGTTTTTTTTAAAGGTATTTGTATTACAAACAAAACTGCTGATGGGAAGCTCTGTGCTAGAAATGGTTAAATAGGAATAGCTGAGCAAGGGACCAATGGCACCACCACTGAACCTCAGCAGCTTACCTCCCTGTTTCCATTACCTGACAGAGACACACCTCTCTTTGCAACTCAAGGCATCATCTTAAGCAAAGGAGCGCTCAAATGGTGCATCAACTTTCAAGCATCCTCTGAAACCTTAAAAACATTTTTTTCACGAATATTCTAGGACTTAAAAAAATCCTCACCCTCCTTTTGTTTCTTGAGACCAGGTCTTACCTTGATCATGCTAGCCTGGGGCTCCTGGTCCCCCTGCCTCCAGATCCAGGGTGCTGAAATTATATGCATGCACCCAGCACCCAAGTATTTTTGCAAAAGAGAAGACTGGGGAGCCACATTGACTTCATGAGTTTATGTAAAATCCTTCACATGAGCCAACAGACAAAATGTAACCCATCATTTTTTCCCCCATGATGGGTTTGCAGGCCCGACATGATGCCTGCAAACACTAAATATGTGTTTGGTGAGTAAAAGCATGTGAACAAATAATCACAGTTCAGACATATTGACTTCCAATTGTCTAAATCAGACTTCTCATTTGTAAGAACCAACCTATATATTGAGGATTTTTTTTTTTATTTATCCCAGTAGCTCTGTCATTGAGCAGAGTCTGCCATAAATATTCTGTGGGCCCAATGCTCAGTGGCTATGAACAGCCTTATCCGAGTCTTGACACCATTCCTTTGGGGATCTGTTGCTCAAGGTCTGTGTAAATTTATAGCAGTGAAATGAAAAATTTCAAAGCCCGCCATTTGGATTAGTTCTGATGTTGCATGGAAATCTACCCCAAACATGCCTAGATTTTCAATCTTATTGTTAAATATGCTTACATATTTTCATATTTGAAGTAAAAAAATCATGGATACGATGTTTTGGTTGTTATTGTTTTTTTTTTTTTTTTAACTGAAGCACAAGTTACATTAAATTGGTCACCTGGGGTGTTCTTTTCCACTGGTTTTCAGGAGGGTTACTGTGAGGAGACAGAAAAGTACACCCCTAGTTTCTGTTACTTTGCAGTGTGGGCTATTCTATACCTATAATGACGCTGCCTGAGCAGGCAGTGTCTCAAGTCCCGGTCAGCTCTGATTACTTAGGGTACCATCGTTTAACCTCTAAAGCAGTGGTTCTCAGCCTATGGGTTGTAACCCAATGAGGGTCAAATGACCTTTTCACAGGGGCAGTATACCAGATATTTACATTATAATTAAGAACAGTAGCAAAATTATAGTTAGGAAGTAGCAGTGAAATGATTTTATGTTCGGGGATCACCACAACATGAGGAACTGTTTTAAAGGGTCACAGCTTTAAGAAGGTTGAGAACCACTGATCTAGAATATGTGATATGGAAATCTGTTATATCTTCTTCACCCTTCCCTTCTCCTATAGAGATGGGAAGAGACTTATCTGGTGACCAGCTCAGGAGCACCTGAAATCCATAGGACCCTGTCCCCAAAAGTGAGTTCACAGTATTGAAGCTTCCAACATCCATAGCTCTCAATAGCCACATAGAGCTCATCTAGAGCTCTCATTCTGTCTTGGCTAATGTATCCTTCCCTCTACCTCCAGCTGCACACATTCCCTTTCTCCACTAGGAGGCTCAACACTCAATAGCTTCTTCTCTACTTAGGTCCAGAAGGCATGTTTGAACTGTGGATGGTGAAGAATGGGATCAAGGCTCTGTTAATCTACATCAGCTTGTATAAAGCTCATTTCACACTTTAAACGGATACACATGATGTTATTGTCCCAGAACATGGACACAAGCTGGGTACATTCCAGAAATTTAACACATGACTTTCTCTTAGAGAAAGGGTTAGGGTTAAACCAAGGAATAGTATGCCCAAGTTTCAACATCTGGGCAACATGTTATATGGAGGAATACATACAGTGAGGGTCAAGGGCAAGCAAGAGAATGGCAATGAGCATCCGTAAATCACTGTGGGATGATGTAAGCTGCTTTTCAATCCTAAGGGATCAACACCAGGCATTAATCCAATGATAAGTTTAAAGAGTAAGGTTAGGGAGCAATTTCAATCACTAACAATCACTAAGAAACATGGTCAACAGAAACTTCCTTCTTGGTGATCAGTCCTCATAGGACCAGAAGGTACCATGTGAGCCTCTGGAGAAGAACTGTCACACTCATGTATGGATTTTTTATACAGTACTGATAATCCTCTAAAGATGGACTATTGCAATCATAGCAAGTCTGTTATGGGATAGTATGGTGGCCATTCTTGGTTGTCAACTTGTCTACATCTGGAATTAACTGGAATCCAGAAATGGAAGACACACCTGTGAGGGATTTTTTTTTTTTTTTTTTTTGCTTGAAGTGGGTGAATCCCATTGTAAGCAGGACCTTTGAGGTAGAGGCACACACCTTTGATCAGGTTCCTGAGGTGGGAAGACACACCTTTAATCCAGGTCATACCTTCTGCTGGAAGCCTATATAAGGACATGGAAGATAAAAGCCTTTGCTTGCTCTTGCCTTGCTAGCAAGTCCATTTCTTCGCTGGCACTAGTGCCTATTTCTTCAGGATTCCAGCATTTACTGGAGACAGGCTGAGACATCCAGCCTCAAAACACTGAGCAACTTCTGGATCCCTGGACTTTCTATTCATAGCCAGCCATTGTTGGATTAGCTGGACCACAGTCTATGAACAATTCTAATACATACCCTTTCTATATAAAAAAGAAAGGAAGGAAGATCAAAACATTTGGGTCTTTAAGACAATAAATTGGGACTAGGGAGATGGCCCAGTCAGGAACGGGCCTGCTACACAGCATGAAAACCTAAGTTCAGATCTCTAGCATCCAACTGAAAACTGGACATGGAAGCACATATCTGTAAACCTGGGGTGGGAGCAGAGGTAAGAGAATTGCTACAGTTCACTAGCTAGCCAGTCTACAATTAGCTCCAGTTACAGCAAGAGACCCTGTGCCAAAGAATCCTTATTCTCATTGACCGCTATCTTCTACACACCCACAAGTGCATATACCCAATGACCATATACATCACACACACACACACACACACACACACACACACACACACACACACACACACACACACACGGTGGGGTGGGGGGTAAAGAGCTCACAGCATCCAGAAAGCCCAACCTCTCCTCCAGGAAGCACTGATGATGGTGAGATAGTAGTCCCCCACATCTCTAGCTATGCCAGGAGCAGCAGACACAGTTTAGGAAAGAAACCCACATGTGGACCAAAGGAGAAGACTGTGGTTCCATTAGTCATAGCTCAGAGGGGGAGTAGGAACAGGGTCCCTGAATGACAGGATGTAGTGAAGAGAGCTCCAGCAACTGAGAGTTCACCACAGGATGTGGGGATCTTTTGGTGTGCCACATATTCTGAATCCAGCACTGCACAGGAGAAACATATTAGAAGCCACATGTCTAATGCTTCTAGAAGCCACATGAAAAAGTGAAAAGAGATGTAACTCATTTAACTAAGTATTTCTCAAATATCACTGTTTCAAACACTTAATCAGCATTAAAAATTACTAAGCTATTTCCATTTTTAAAGCATGAATTTTGAAATCTAGTGTGTACTTTCTACTTCACAGTGTATCTCAGTTCAGAAAAACATGTTTCAAGTGCTTAGAGGCCACATGCACCTGATGGCCATGGCATCGGACAATACAGTCTCGAACTATACCTAATAGTCTGGGTACAGTGGGAAATAAGGTTGTCCTGAGCATGTGTATGCGGTGGCAGGGGAGGGGGGAGGGAGGAGGAAGAGGAAGGGTGAGAGAGAGAGAGAGAGAGAGAGAGAGAGAGAGAGAGAGAGAGAGAGAGAGAGAGAGATTTCACAACAGCAGCAGAAGGTCTACGCAACTGCAAGGTGGTGGCGCACGCCTTTAATCCCAGCACTGGGGAGGCAGAGAGGCAGGCTGATCTCTGTGAGTTTGAGACCAGGTTGATCTATTGAGTGAGTTCCAGAACAGCCAGCATTGTTCAGAGACAGAGAAACCCTGTCTTGAAAAAACCTGCCCCCCCCCAAAAAAAGTGTAAGCAACATTTAGTCACAACTGGACATCACTCTCAATCTGTAGGCACTGCTGTGAGTTTCATTGTCTAGCCAAATTAAAAATGTTTTCCTTCCAGGATGTCAATGGATAGCACATTTCAAAATCCACAGCCCTGGATCATTCAAAATTGGCCTCCTATGAGACCACAGTTAATTCCCCCTCCCCTATCACAATTCTGCATTCATGTGAATACTGCAGTCACAGAGTCGCTGAGTCGATGCTTCTCCCAGAAGCAAATCATTGCAACTGAACTGTCTCCCTGTGCCTCAGTGGGCATCCCACAAAAGCTGAGCTTGCAAGTTGCCAAGAAAAACAAAAATCTTTTTTTTTTTGTTGTTTTTTTTTTTTTTTTTTTTTTTTTGGTCACTAAATCATTTTCACATTTCTGCTAGTAGATTAACCAACAAGGGAAAGATTTTTGTCATGAAAATTTCCATCAGCAGATCTGTTTCTGGTCCTTTGCCTCCACATGTGTGAAACCAGAGAGAAATATGGCCTCCTAGTTCTATGAAAATGTGCTCTGGAGAGAAGATGGTTGCCCAGTCTCAAAGAAAGTCATCTTATTTGAAAAATATGCCTCCTGCCTTGCAAAGAGACAGCTGACAGATTAAAACAAAATGGGAAGTAAGTGAAAGAAGCCACATACGTTGACGCCACCCAAAGACAACCTCCCATCGAATGCAAACAAATCACCCCGTTTCCAACAGGGTTTTTTCCTTAGTTACAAATAAATTGCTAATAATTTTTAAGTGAACTTTTTATAAGACCGTACATGGCAAGGATAAATAGACCTCTTTTTTTCATTTCACTCCTCACCCCAATCTTAAGCTATAGCAATTAGCAGTTGCCCAATGATCAATACTCAGAATTGATTTGCTCGGCCACTTCTGAAAGCAGAGTTTGACAGCAGGAGATTAGTGACCAGCAGTGTGCCGGTGAGAAATCACAAATAGAGAGAACTTTGACTAGAGGGCAAATCGACGGTTTCACCAAGTGTGAACCCTGCAATGCTTGCAGATCGTTCCAGACAATGCAGATGGTTGAAGACAGCATCTTTGAAGTAGCCTGACTCTGCGAGCCTGCACAGAACCTATCACCCGTGGGCCTGCAAACCCTTACACCTGCCTTCAAGATCTCAGGATTTCGATCCTCCAGATGGATCCAAACACAAAAGACATGCTCTTATTTCTTCATATGCTCTTCCTCATTCATGCAATTTACCACTGAGGCCCCAGCCTAATTCCCTCCACAGATTGGTATTAGCAAATGGAGGTTAAACTCTTACGAAAATAGCATTGGCATCCTCTCGGAATGGTTCTTTCCAACTTATTTTTAGCCCTACGGCCCTAAAGTCACAACACTTCTAATCATAATTCCCCAGTAGCACTTTCAGAAATGGACTTACAAAGCAGAAAGGGAGAAATCCAAATTATTTATTTTCTACTCGGAAAGTGGGGAGAAAGGATTGGAGGGCTGGGTTTCATGAATTAGACATGGAAGAGGTATAACTCAATCTGCACTTGCCACAGTGATGTTCATGTGTTAATAAATATCAGAGGCTAGATTTTCTGGTGCCATATATCGGGAAATATAAAGCAGGGGTTACTAAATAGCCCATCCAGCTTTCTTTTGCAGAATATCTCCCAAAGGACATCCCCTCTCTGAATCACTGAGAAGACTGTAGGTGTCCGGTCTGTGGACCTATAACGGTGGCCACACCCCCTTGGGTGTGGCTTCAGGCGGACAGAAGTGGAAAGAAAGGAGCTTGAGGCATGGCTTTCCTTTGCACACTCTTTCTGGTGTGTCAGCAGATCTGGTAGGAAGAGCAGGGAAACACTCTGGCGGTTCTTTGTATTTTTCTGTGTAATTGTCCCTAATAAACACCCATTTATCATTCATCTTAGGTCTAGTGATATAATTACATCCTTACCTTCAATTGCCACATGTAAAATTTGCATACCCAATCATCCTCTCGGCTCCTGCCCATGGATACCTCCTCCACTACAAATGCTCCATTTAGTCCTCTATTACCCATCTACACCTGATAGTGAAGATAAAGGGTGAGATCAAAATAACATGTATCTGGTTCTAATCCTTGTCATCTCTGGGTGAATGGGGATGGGGACAATCAACCCACAGCCTGTAACTCCCACGGCTTTAACTTGGGCAGTAGTAACTGGTTATGCTACATAGCATCCTGCAACTTGAGAACGGACTTTTTTTTAAACACAAATAAAAAACTTTTCTGCCCTCATTTCTGTCCTTTAATTATGGCTGAGATCACAGGAAAGCCTACTAAAGTGGCTACAGCACAATCTCCTCGTTATTTGTAGCTATGATTCTTCTGGCTTCATATTGGGGTTCGAAGCATGCCCAGCATCATCAACAAATGCTTTTACTTGGGGCCAGTTTGGATCCTCTTATCTAACTCTCAATTGTCCTGACTCAATATCCTACTATATACTACTTATTCTCAGCCCTTGTCATGTGTGCCAGAGGCTGTTTGTTTAGAAGAGGGTGATGGGATGTTGATGACATGAACATCTCAGCATCAACTGTTCGGATTTTCCATCCCTGTGTTCTAGCTGCCTCCTTGTAGACTAGTCAGTCACTTGAGCTTAAGGCAGACTTTCTGCTAAGGCCCCATCCTCTGAATCATGTTTGGATGGATACAGTAAATGCCAGTCAGCACCAGCAGCTAAATGTATAGCCTCTCCCAACTCCTACCCCAGTCTGTCTATCAGCAAGACATTCCTCTGCCTCGTTTGTGTCCTCTTCCTCTAGGCCAGCTCCTCCTGGTTAGTCTGCCAGAATCTTGCTAACATAGCTAGCAGGCCATTCCCACAGCTCTTTCTATAAAACAGCAGCTTTTAAGTAATATCAGTTGGGGGGGGGTTGTATAGTAGTCAGTAAGTTGAACATATTTTTAAGGTTTATTTTATTATTTGTTTGTGTGCATGTGTGTGTGTATACATGTGTGTGCTGGCAGACCAGAAGAGTAAGCCTGATCCCCTAAAGCTAGAATGGCAGGTGCTGGGAACTGAACGTTGGTTCTCTGGAGGAGAACAAGCCCCCTTAACCACTGGATGCTGAACATCTTTCCCCCTCATCTTCATCAGCAGTACTCTGCCCTTCCTTTTAAAGTAGTTTTCCAGCACATCAAACACATGCATATTCACAAGTTGCTATCTATATTAGATTACCCATGCCTCTGCCTCCTCCCATTAACGTAGTTAATCGGGAACATTACCACATAGAGCTGAGCTGTGAAGTGAATTCTGGAGCAATGCAGGAGTGAGCAGGGCTAGCAGATAGCCTTATAATATTTTTTGACCTCTCATGGTGGTGCAAAGGGGACCGAAAAGCCTCAAATATTCCAAAAGATTTGAAATGGTTTAGGAGGAATTTTATTTGCCCAAAAACCCTCTCTAAAGGGGTTTGCATTTTAAACTGTTATATCACATATATTTTTTATTGCCATTTCTGTTCGCTCAGTCATCCAAACACTAAGCTAGGGCATTGGACCACTTGACGCAAGGAATGAATTCCAAGAAGATTAGGGAACCCAGAGAGAGCAGAGTGGGTTTAATGACTCGTGGGCGAAGCATTAGTCATTGGTCATAAAGCAACGTGGAACCAGAGGTGCTGGAATGAATTCAGGCTGCAGAGCAACAGGCTCTCTCCGCAGGTTCCACCCGACAGCTCAGCCGGCTGACTCGGCACTTCTACCAAGTTCTCGGAGCAAAAGCCCTAGTGGGTTCCTCTACTTTACTTTCAATTCCACCTTTTACAATCAAGGTCTCTTTTAATACACCAAATGCAAAAATAGTGATGTATAGGGAAAAGTGACTCTCCAGAGAGGGAACGGTAACATAAAATGCTCAAATACACACATATGCAAAGTTTGCCTTAAATGAATGTATTGAAATATAACATTAACAGAAGAGAATGCCTGGTGGGCTTTGTGGTTGGTTAAGAACTAGGAATTCTGGTTTTACTTCAGTCTGACCACAATTCAGAATGTAAGGAGCTAAGTGGACTTGCTGTATGCTCGGTCTCCACTTTGGAGTCACACAGAAGGATGTGCATCATTCCAGGACCCTTTGTAGGTCTTTCTGGGGGCTCTCTGGCCAGTTACTGTAGGGGAAGCTGTAGCCACGCCTTCTTAGGGGCTGGTTACAGGTGTGCTGGACCACGCTTGTGAGGGCGTGGTCAGAGTGACATAGTGTGACTGTATTTGCATTTTCGGTCTCTCTTTTGGGCTTGCGTACAGACTGCTGCCACACCGGCTGGCTAGGTCGCTCTGTAAGTAAGGCTTTTCCCTATTAAATACCCTTATATTTCTACCTGACTCTGTATTGGTAATTTCCCACTATAAGTCACCATAAAGGACATGTCACCCACCTGTTTCATTTCTCCATCCACAGCCATTTATGTCTGTGAATGCACCTGTTTTGCCAGCTGGTGCTATGATCACCTTCTACTCAAGTCTTTCTGCACTATTTGGAGGGATCCTCCGTTGTTTAAGGATGACAAACAAGCATAGGCAGGGACATAACTGGTTAAGGCATCTCAAACATAGAAAAGACATAATGATAGAGTAACCAGTACTTCTTAGTGTTTCAGAAATTCTTATCTCGATAGTTATATTCAATTAAACAACCAGCGGCAAAATAGATAAGACAGGATTTTGAGATCATACAGACTTGGATACAAATGTAAACTATGTAAAATATACTATAATTCCTTCACTTAGAAAATACACACCATGTATCTACTGTGTTCCAGGCCCAGTTCTGAGTTCTGGGATAAACAGTAAACAGCACTAAACACACGAAAGAACTCTATAAAGGGGAACATGGGGTAGGGAGTAAGAGTTACCTTAAGGGAGGAAGGGAGGAATAAATAATACAAGTTTTGAAAAGGCCATAAGGAATCATTATTTTATGTTTATTTAAAATTACATATATACAAGTATGTGTGTATGCATATATATGTATGTATGCATATATATAATGAATATATAAAATGAAGTTATGCCACTTGGACTGACAATGCTCCTTGCAAAAGCCATTTAGCAAAATCCCCAGTGTCAGGGATGGTAAACCTCCTTTCAAGTTGTTGGCCAGAGAAGTACCTCAAAACAATATAGGTTATTGTCATTGCCCTTGATTGCCTCTTAGAAATTGAAGGTAAGACCCTACTGCTAAAGACACCACACACTTCAGACACAGAACCTGGAAGAATCAAGCTGGAACTGACCTGGGTGCCTCCTCTCTAAGGATGCTAAGATCTCCTGGTACAAGAAGGAGCACTGTAAACTGGGAAGGGAAATATGCAATCAACAGACTTACACAGCCATGATGCTTACACACAACAACAGTGACCAGAATGGCAAGATAATTCAAAAGGTACAATATTGGCACTTATATCATAGGGTAACCAGAATCATCTAATTGAACTTAAGGCCCATTGTGGGAGGGGAGAATTCATAACTGACACTATCAACCTAGTCTATTATCTGTGGCTGGTAAGGCCAAGAATCCTAAAGGAAAGCCTATGACTGCCATTTCCCTAAACCAGTATAATTTCTAACTGCACTATAATAATTTATCTTTGTACCCACAGATAAATGTAGCCTTCACCCCTCACCAAATCAACTTTTTTTTTTGCAGCAGCAGCAGATGGAGACCATTACAGAAACCCACAACTGATAGAAACCCAGTGAACAATTAGTTATAGGGTACCCTGTCCCAGTTGATAACATCTACAACAACACAACCACCAGACTGAAGACTTGGGGAACACTGAAGAAGAAGGGGCTGAAAGATGGAAGACCAGGACATCTGGCACAAAATAGTGTCTTCTATATATGACATGGAAGCTGTACCAGGAAATATCAACAATAAAATCTCCTAAACAAAACCTGAAAAAAATGACAATACCCAATGATGAGCCAATGTGACTGGGAGTAGGGGGGAGATCACAAGACCCCACCCCTTGTTGAGGAGATACAGACAATTACTGCTTACTGTGAGGTAGAACTAATTAGTCTTCTCCAGGGATAAGTCCCCTGATAGGTTTTCCATCCCCAAGCAGTCATCCCTAAATAAATATACTTAAGAGCAACACTAAGTGAACTCAGAAGACAATGTTCATAAATGTATATGTATGCATTATTAATGCATATATGTAAAAATAATGATTAAAGAATAAGAGGCCATTAATATTAGAAAGAGTTGGACACAGAATTTTCCTCCTCCTGGGAGGAGGAGGAAATTAAATTACAAAAATATAGTACTCTTCATATATAAAGTTCTCAACAACCAAAATTTTAAAGGCATGAAAAAAAGCAAAAACAAATAAATAAATCTGTTATTCATAATTTTTGTAAAAAATTGAAAAACTGTGAGTCTGAAAGAAATTGTAAGAACAGCATAAGTAATAATTTTCACTGTATTACTTTCCAACTTAAGGAAAGGAAATCATGGGAAATTAAGTATTTTAATTTTTTTCTACAATAGCACTAATAAAATGGCTCAGGAAGTAAAGGCACTTGCCCGAAAGCCCAATTACCTGAGTTCAGTCCCAGGGACTCATGTGGTGGACAGAAAGAACTGACTTCTACAGCTTGGCTCTGACATTCACATACATGCTGAAGCATGAGGATACATCCCAAAATAAATAAATAGAGTGAAAAAAATTAAAAATATTATAGAATTTCCTATAGCAACATGATAGTCAAATCAAAACGAGAATTTAAATTTCCTTTTATTTAAATTTTAGATTTAAATTAGCATATGTCACAGAGGTTTAAAACGTACTGGTTTTAAGCATCAGTCCGTATGACACTGTCTTAGTCAGTGTTCTACCTCTGTGAAAAGACATCATGACCACAAGCAATTCTTATAAAAGGAAACACTTGCTTACAGTTTCAGTGAGTCAGTACTTTATCATCACGGCAGGGAGAGTGGTGGCATGAATCATGATGCTGGAGAGGTAGCTGAAAACTACATCCTAATCTGCAGGCAGAGACCGAGAGATGAGCATGGCATTGGCTTCTGAAACCTCAAAGCCCACCCTCAGTGACATACTTCCTCTAGCAAGAGCACATACTCTAACAAGGTTATTCCTTGCAATCCTTCTAATCCTTCTCAAATAATGTTACTCCCTGGTGAATCAGCATTCAAACATATAAGATTATGGAAGCCATTCTTATCCAAACAACCACAGACAATTTCTAAATGGAAATTTTTAATTATAATACAGTTCTTTTATTATGTCAGTAATCCAGGAGGCAGAAACAAGGTATCCCCAGGGCAAGCTGGCTAGGTAAACTAACAAGAATCTGAGAGCTCTGTGTTCAGTGAATGAAGTGGAGAGCCACCAAGGAAGACACTTGTCAACTTCAGGCCTTCACACATACATGAACATACATGAATGCGCACCAGCAGACACAGGTACACCTGCACATGCAAGCACATTTACACACGTTCATGCCCATCACATGCATAAACACACAAATACAATTAGCCCTTTGAAAATTTTCATGTTGCCAATCTAAACAGTCATAGATACTCTGGTCATGAATTCCACTCCAGGAAGACTGACAGAAAGTTGAGTTTGGCTGTTGATGTATAAATTAGATCTGGCCATATTCAGTATATATTGTATCAATTTCTATGCAAAGCATGGGAGAGTGTCAATCATGGCTGTCAGTGGGCAATATCCATGTCACCAGTAGTTTTCCTCAGAGCAGCCTGGCCAGCTTTTTCAGAATGGAACAGCTGGTATGTCATAGGACAACTCATTCACCATTTACTTCTGAAAGTCCATATACTATACTTATGAAAACTGCTTTTGCAGGAGCCGTTTTCCCACATGCTTTAGTTACTTTTCTGTGGTAAGACACCATGACCATAAGACACTTAAAAAAGAAAGTGTCTAATTTGGGCTTATAGTTTCAGAGGATTGATGCCCATAATGGCAGAGCAAAAGCATTTTATCAGGAACAGCTGAGAGTTTCAATTGTGATCTACCAGTAGGAAGCAGAGAGAGAGACTGGAATTGGCGTGAGTCTTTTGAAACCTCAAAGTCTTTATCCTCGGTGACACACCTCCTCCAACAAGGTCAAACCTTCCAATCCTTCCCAAACAATTCCACCAACTAGGGATCAAAATTTCAAACATAGGAACTTATGGGAACTTTCTCATTCAAATTGCCACACCACATAAATGAAGAATGCAGGTAGAATTTCTTGCAGTGATACATACGGCCATATTCTGAGTGAGCCCAACCTATAAAATCACAGATAGCACCAGCTATTCAGATATACTCTAGCCAGGTTAGGATAACTAACAATGGTTGCATTCTCTACCACAAGGTATGTATCTATCTGATGCTGGCCCAATACAAGCAATTAAAAAGTGAGTTTTAGAATCAGATAGACCTGAGTTCAAATTCTAGCTCTGTCACCTTCAGTTATTTTCCTATAAATACCTGGTTTGAATAACCCTAATCTTGGTTTTCTCACTCTAGGAAATATGATATCTTTATTGACCTGTAATAAAAATACTTAACGAGTTTGCCTACCAAATGGACCCTTGCACCTGTTAGCATAGTTAGTCCATTGCAAAAAGTATTATATGTTCACCTATACACTAATGGGCTTTCTTTTGTTTATGTCTCCAGCAGTATAGAGTGTCAGTGTGTCTCCAAGAATTCCTAGATATTGGGAATGTTCCTCTTCCCTTATCCAATTTTTAAAAATAGTTTATTTAAGTTCATTTTATTTGCATTGGTGTAAAGGTGTCAGATCCTCTGGAACTGAAGTTACAGACAGTTGGGAGCTGCCATGTCCCAGGTCCTCTGGAAGAGCAGCCAGTGCTCTTAACTACTAAGCCATCTCTCCACCCTCCCAGCCCCATTCAATTCTTAACAACACAGAAAAGGGTAGAGCTATTGTCTGCAACTTTTGGTTAGCATCCAAAGCAACTGTAGAACTGAACTTCAAAACACAAAGGCACTGATAGGAGATCTAGAATTCGGCCAACCCCGTGAGCTTTTAGTGTGATCTTCAAATAATTCTAGGACACTCTACTAGCAGCAAACCAGGGGTAGAAAATGAACATAGAGTCAATCGTGTTGAAAACAGAAGGTGGATATAGCAAACCCTGGCACGAGTCTGTTTCTTTACAACCAGAAGATGTTCGATAGTGGCAAAAGTAGAATCCTAGAAACAAAGTTTTATGGACAAGAGGGAGCTTTAGCAACCATCTGGTCTGTATATTTTCAACCACTTTTTGATCGTGGAGCCCTTGTTAAAGGCATGGCCCTCCAAAATGTTCTTTTACACTTCAGTCTGCTAGATGAAGCAAAAATCTCACTTCTTGTCACCGTCTATGCCAACTGTTTCCAGTGAGAACGAAATGATTTCTGTTAGATGTTATTTTAAGACCAGGTGTGGATGGACATGTGCACTTGTGCACAAGCGCACAAGCAATCATCGGGGGTAATTAATTTTTGAGCCTCAGAGTATGAGCCTAAATTACTGAGAATTTAGTTCAAATACATTTTAATGTACATGCAAGTCAAGGTAAACCACTGATCCAGACAGAATCCTCACTGATAACCAGAGCAATTACTCTCGGAGAGGAGAGTTAAAGCCCTTTGCCTACCTCTTGGGTTTCCTCGCCTACTCCCTGGCCCCTGGGAGAATGCAAGGGAAACCCTGGGGATTCCAAACGGGCAAAGAAGAGAGTCTGCTACTCAGACTCAGTTTGAGTTGCTCTTCTTCTCTAGAAGTAAACTAGAGTTAAATTGGGGAGTTAAATCATAATAATAATATTCCATAAAATTATACTCCACACATAATTAATATATGCTTTTCATATGTAATGACATTAGGCTAAAGCAGCCTGTGAAATCTATCTCCCAGTAGTGGGTGGTCCTGCAAAATTAGAAACATTCAGAGCCCATCGGCAAACGACTCTCTGCACCTGGAAGGTTCTTGGATATTTGCCAACAGTTATTTTAAGTTTCTGGGTTCGCTGCTGCTGCTGCTGCTGCTGCTGCTGCTGCTGGCCAACTGCAGTTCCTACTGACAAGTTGTTCCTTTAAATATGTTAATACAGTTAATCAGGTTATATAGTCCAGGTTTTACCGACTCCACTCTCAAAAGTGACTTTCATGTCTTTGTCACAGCCTGTTAGGTGCAGAGGACACTTTCATTCACTTGGTTTCCAAATCCTGGAGCTCACTGTCCTGCCACCCCACCGTGGAGACTTTCTGATGTTCAAATGCTTGTCCACAAGCCGCTCCTGGTCCCAAGCACATCTGAAGGACACGGCCAGACTTGGCGAGGACAGGACCACATGCATTATGCACTCACCTTGCTTTTCAATGAAGCGAATTTTCATACACTTAAAACTTGTTTCACTTAAGATATCATTAAGGGGTAGCATCAAGGGACCCATGAGCCTCAGAACCCATAGCAGTGTCAGAGGAGGCCAGAGCTTCAGGCCCGGAGACGCATCAAGGGAGACACCAGCCTCATACCTGGGACCTGGGAGCAGCATCAGAGCCCAGAGTCAAAGGGAGGCTAGAACTCCAGGCCAGAGCAGCATCAGTGAGAGGCCAGAATTCCAGTCCAGCAGCAGCTTTGTAGGAGAAACTGCAGCCACCAGCCGGGTGCCCAGGCCAGCTCACTTATCCTTGAGCATGCACAAGCACTTCCTCCCTGAGCCAAGCCTGCCTCCATGTCCAGAGACTGCTGATGAAGAAACACCTGACCCAGAGACACCAATGAGGGAAGGACACGTGGTAGAGTCAGCCGCCTGAACCAATAGGCCTTCGGGAGGGGGTATAAAGGCTGGCCTAACTTTCTTAATAAACGGGTCTGCAGCATGGCTCCCAGAGTCTGAGTTGTTGGTGCTGCATCTTCGGGTGTCTGAGCAGGGTAATCTGCAACAAGTGGGGAAAAACATACTTATGCACTGCTATGGGATGTTAAGAGATGTAGCCACTATGGAAGCCAGTGTGAAGATTCCTGAAAAACTAAAACCACCATATGACATAGTAGTGTCAGTCCCAGGTATATATTTGAATGGCTAAGTCGACATACTATAGAAATACCTGTAAGATTGTTATATAAAGATCGATAATACCATTATATGATATAATGATGAAGATGTGAATTTACTAGGAGTGTACAATTTTAAATATATATATGAGTCCAATGCTGGAGCAAATTGCATATACAGAAAATATTAATATGTGCCATATGTAGATTTTAATATTTAAGGAATAATAATATGAAAATAATATGGATTATGGAAACAATTATATTAGAGTGCTATTAGAAATAAATAAGGAAGAATTTGGAAAAAATCATAAATAGTTGGAAATTAGAGAATATTCT
This sequence comes from Cricetulus griseus, assembly GCF_003668045.3. Classification (NCBI taxonomy): domain Eukaryota; kingdom Metazoa; phylum Chordata; class Mammalia; order Rodentia; family Cricetidae; genus Cricetulus; species Cricetulus griseus. The sequence goes on from NW_023276806.1 coordinate 131,337,565, forward strand.
GTTGAACAACCATCAAGCAGGAAATTTGCAAAGAATCTCCTAAAACATCTCAAAATAAGTGAAAATGGAACACAATGTATCAAAATCGATGAGCTACGGTAAAGTCAGTTGTAAGAGGGAAGTTCATAGCAATAAATTATTTTTTCAAAAAGGAAGGAATCTCTCAGCTAAACAGCTCTACACCTGGGAACCTGAAAAGGAATGATAGACTAAGGCTGAGAAAGGAAAGGAATTATAAAGACTAAAGTAGAAATCAATGGACTAGAGACTAGTAAGGCCATAGAAAAGATATGCAAAACTCAGTGTTCATTATTTATAAAGATCAGCCAAATCAACACATGTTACCTAGACTAGGGAAAGCAAAGTCAAAAGTAGAAGGAGAAGATGTTGCAACTGATGCCGGGCAAGTTCAAAGAACCACAGAGACTACTATGAAAGATTGTGTGGCTGCAAATCGGACAACCTAGAAGAAGCAGATAAATTCTTGGAGACATGTGATCCATCAAGACTGAATCAAAAATAGAAATCTAAGCAGATCAATTATGAGCAAGGGAGTTGAATCAATCATAGGAATTTTTTACATCAATGAAAATCCCAGAAACACATGACCCTGCTGTTTAAAAATAACCCACTGCACTTTTACAGAAGCAATGACAGTCTTCATACTCTTCTAGAAGAATCAGAAAGGGAATGCTATGAATTCTGTGTACAAGGTCAGCATTGAGCTTATGCTCAAACAAAGGCTACAGAATAATAAGACAAAACAAAACACTGGTCAATAAGTCTGTTGCTATGATAAAGATGAGGAGGAAAGTGTTTACTCCAGCTTACAGCTGTCAGGGCACAGGCCAATACTGAAGGAAATCGGGGCAGGAATTCAAGGCAGGAATGAAAACAGTAAAGAGGTCCTGAAGGGCTCTTTACTGGCTTACTTGTCAGAGCTTGTTCACACTGTTTTCTTATAATACCCAGGACCTCCTGCATAACAGTGTCACATCCCACAGTGAGCTGGGCCCTCCCACATCATCAACCAGGCTGTCCCACAGGCCAGTCTTGTGGGAGCACTATCTCAATTAATGTTTCCTTCTTCTTCCAAAAGGACTCTAGCTGGCGTCAAGTTGATATAAAGCTGGCCAGGACACATCCCGAAGCTATCTTTCTCACAAGTAGATTTCTGAAAACTTAAAATCTTTATGGGCTTACTGAAGAATTTAATTAGCTAAGACATCTGAAAAAAAATAAAAAAGAGAAAAGCTTTCAGAAGTGTTTCAGTAAATGATTTCAAAGCCTATTATAAAGCCATAGCAATAAAAATAGTATGATATTGGTATAAAAAAAACAAAACAAAAAAACCAAGTACACTGACCATAGATCAGGACAGATCTCAAAATAAACTCACATATCTACGGTCAATTGAGTTTTGTGAGACTTGCCCAGAATGCACAATGGAGAAAAAGGAAGGGCTGTCTCTTTAATAAATGATGTTGGGGAGACTGTATACCCACAGGCAAAAGAATGGAATTGGAAAGTTATCTCATATCATACTTTAAGAGCCAGCTCAGAGTGGATTAAATGATTAAATTTGAGACCTAAAATGATTTTTAAAATATTAGAAGGAAACATAAGGGAAATATACTTCATGGCATTGGTCTGGACAAGGTCTTTCCAAATAAGACCCCAAAGTATAGACAGGAAAAGCAAAAATAGGCAAATGGGACTATATTAAACTAAACAGCTCCCACACAGCCAAAGGAACAGCCCAGAAAGTGAAGAGATCATAAAGGAGGGGAGATGTACAAGCACTTGGCAAGTGGCTGATAGCTAGAACACTTAAGAAACCCAAACAGCATAATAAAAAGCAAACACTCTGATTTAAAAATGGGCAAAAAACACAAATAGATATTTCTCAAAAGAAGACACACAAATCAGATATTGTCGTGTGTGGCTGTAATCCCAGCAGCTGCCGGGCCAAGGCAAAAGGATTTTGAGTTTCAGGTCAGTCTGATTTCCACAGTGAACTTGAGGCCTGACTGAAATAGACAGCCAAATTCTTTACTAAAACACCAAGGGGGATGGGGCTGGGTGGGGTGGCATTCAAATAGTCAAGGAGAATATGTAAAAATGCTCAAAATTACTAATTATTAGAAAAATTAAGGGAAACTACATGTTCTCATCCTAATTAAATGGGCATTATGAAAAAGACAAAAGTGTTACAAATACCAGCAGTGCTGTGGAGAAAGAACTTTATAGGATATAGACAAAGATAAAAATAGCTCCTAAAACAATTCCTCTCTTGGGCATATACCCAAAAGATGTACATTCATACAACAAGAACATCTGCTCAACCATGTTCATAGCAGCATTATTTGTAATAACCAGAAACTGGAAGCAACCTAGATGTCCCTCAACTGAAGAATGGATGGAGAGAACATGGCACTTTTGCACAATGGAGTACTACTCAGCGGAAAAAAACAATGGGATCTTGAAATTCTCAGGCAAATGGATGGACCTAGAAGAAACCATCCTGAGTGAGATAACACAGTCACATAAAGACAAACATGGTATGTATTCACTCATATATGGATTTTAGACATAGAGCAAAGGATTACCAGCCTACAATCCACACCGACAGAGAAGCTAGGAAACAAGGAGGACCCTAAGAGAGACATACATGGTCCCCTGGAGAAGGGGAAAGGGACAAAACCTCCTGAGCTAATTGGGATCATGGGGGGAGGGGAGAGGGAGCTAGAAGAAAGAGAGGGGGAGAAGAGGAGGGGAGAGGAGGACATGAGAGAACAGGAAGATTTAATCAGGAAAAGAATAAAGGAGAGCAAGAAAAGAGATACTACAATAGAGGGAGCCATGGGTTTAAAGAGAATTCTGGCACTAGGGAAATGTCCAGAGATCTATGAGTTTGACCCCAACTAACAATCTAAGCAATAGTTGAGAGGCTACCTTAAATGCCCGTCTCTGATAATAAGATTGATGACTACCTTATATTCCATCCTACAGCCTTTATCCAGTAGCTGATGGAAACAAAAGCAGACACCCACAGCTAAACACTGAGCTGAACTCCTGGAATCCAGTTGCAGAGAGGGAGGAGTGATGAGCAAAGGGGTCAAGAGCAGGCTAGTGAAACCCACAGAAACAGCTAACCTGAACAAGGGGGAGCTCATGGACCCCAAACTGGAAAACCACCATAGGACCAATCCAGAACCCTGAATGTGGGTGTCAGTTAGGAGGCCTGGGCAATCTATGGGGCCTCTGGTAGTAGATCAGTATTTATCCCTAGCATACGAATGGACTTTTGGGATATTCTGTCAGCCTAGACGGGAGAGGGTCTAGGCCCTACTCCAAATGATATGTCAGACTTTGAAGATCCCCATGGAAGGCCTCACCCTCCCTGGGGAGCAGAAAGAGTTTAGGATGGGGGAGCAGGGGAGGAGGGGAGGGCGAGGGAACTGGGATTGACATGTGAAAGAAGCTTGTTTCTAATAAAAAAATACTAAAAAAAATTGGAAAGCCATTAAAAAGGCTGAAATGACAAAAAAAGATTCCAAGTAAAATTCCCATGCACACATGCAAGTGTGAGCAATGGGCCATTCAGTACCTGCAGTCCCATGTTTAATGGGCATCAACCTAAGTACCCACTAGTGGATGAATAGACTTAAAAAGGGCCATTGAACATATGAAATCTAGCCATACGTTGTTATAATACTTAACTATTGTGTATTATGTTTGATTTTTCAACCTGATAGGATTTATAGTTACCGTAGAAACAAGTCTCTGGGCATGTCTGTGAGGAATGTGAAGGAGACGTCTGAATGCTATGCTCACCTCACCATCATTCATAACAGCCTACACAGAGTGACTGTGTCCAATATTGGATGAATGAGAGTGGCCATTATTAGCCTTTTAAAGGGGAGAATTTGATATGTGCTATAGCATAGATGGACCCAGAGACTTTGGTACATGGGGGAAAAAACAGGCATGGAAGGGACAACTGCTATGTTATCTTATTTATGCATGGAATCTAAAGGAGTTGGGCTTAGAGACGGAGAGAACAGAGTGAGTGTTGACTACGGAGGTTGGGATGAGAGGATCACATTAGGAAAGGTTCTGATAACGGGGGTACAGAATACCACTTAGGTCACATTATACAGGTCCTTTGCAGAGAATGGCAGTAACAACACACTACATACTTAAAATTTGCTAAAAGAGAAAATGTTTAGAGTGTCTTTGTCATGACAACAACTGGGAGATGATGGATATTAGCTTGATCATTCCATAACTTCAAGCATGTATAAAACACTACATTGTGCCCTTTAAATATGTACTTTATTTGTTAAAGACAAAGTTTTAAACTCCTTAAATAAAATAAAATTTTTGTTAGTAGTGTCAGTCTGGGGGTATGTGTGAGAATTAAATGGGATAGATTATATAGAGAACTTAATATTTCAGGAACCAGAGTAAGTGCTCAACAAAAGTCAACTTTTACAATAAATTTGTTTGTTGTCACCTAATCTAATAGTATATTATGACAACAGTTTATGTTGCTGCACTAATATATTTCATATGCATAGAACATGTTTATGAAAGCTATATATATTCAAGTCTGGGTTTTAAAATCAAGCAAGCCAAACACTTAGAGCTACAACATAAAAGTTGGAAGAAGTGAGGTACACACAGATCTACAGAATGACATTTATTTCTGGGATTGGCACAAAAGTAAATTAACCTAGCTGTCTCCATTAACTAGTTAATGGACTCTTGATGACAAAAATGTGGTAATGTAGCTAATTTGAGAGGACTTGTGGCTTTTTTTAGTATAATTTTATAATTAAAGTACATTTTATGATTTGGAAAAGGTTTGTAGGATTTTACAGCATCATTAAATAATTTGGGGATTTTTTTAAAGATAGTCTTTGAACAAACTGGTTCAGAAAAAGTGTATCATTCAATCAAATGTCCTTAATTTTAGCTCTGCATGTGTGTGTGTGTGTGTGTGTGACTTAGTCAGGGTTACTATCACTGTGATGAAACACCATGGCCAAAGGAAAGTTGGAGAGGAGAGGGTTTATTGGGCTCACGAATCCTGAATCACAATCTACAGAGGGAAGCCAAGACAGGAACACAGACCAGGCAGGAACCTAGAGGCTGGAGCTGATGCAGAGGCCATGGAGGAGAGCTGCTTACTGGCTTGCTCCTCATGGCTTGCTCAACCTGCTTTCTTATAGAACCCAGGACCACCAGCCCAGGGATGGCACCACCATTAATCACTAATTAAGAAAGTGCTCTACTGTCTTGCTTACAGTCCTATCTTACAGATGCGTTCTGTCAACCATGGCTTCCTTCTCTCCAATGAATCTAGCTTGTGTCAAGTTGATATAAAGCAAGCCAGCACTGTGTGTGTGTGGGGTGGGGGGTGGGGAGGGGGCGTGTAAGGATTCAGGCATTATGTTGACCTGGCCCTGTCACCTGGCAAAATGCACTCAGGCAGTACACTGGTCAGCCCAGGTGCAAAGAACCCCTTTAAAGAAAGACCTCTGTACACTTAAACACTCTTCTTCCGGCTCTCTTTCATACTGTTCCCTATGGGGCAGACAGAACTTTTCCTGTCTCCCTCTTCTCTTCTGTCTTCTCTCTGTCTCTGTGTCTCTTTACCTCTTTTTCTCTTTCCCCCTCCCTCCCTTCCTCCCTCCCTCCGTCCCTCCGTCCCTCCCTCCCTCCCTCCCTCCCCTTTCTGATAAAACTTCTCACTTAAGTTCTGTCTGCCTGGCATGTTTGTCCCCTGCCTCTGTCACCCTCGCCTGCCGTGGAATCCGCCAAGGTTCCCCACAGAAAGGTCCCCTCAAGATTTATCATAACAGTGTGTGTATGTGGATGTGTGTGTATGCATGCATGCATGTGTGTGTATGTGTGTGTTTGTACATGTGTGTGCATGTGTGCTTCTTGATCACAGGGTACTTTAACGACACCAGGTTCAAACTGCAGGGATGATTACTTGGAAATAAATATTAGCGTTAATATATAAAGGAAAGGAAACAGACATGTTGAGAATATGATGGAACAGTTAGGCCGGATGGTGGTCCCTGTATTGATGGCCATGGAGACAGAAGCAGCAGGTAGTACTGGCACGTGCATGCCTTCCTTGCAGGGTTATTTATTTACCAAATAGCAAAGAAAAATGATACTATTAAGAATTTTGATTGGGTAGCCCTGAATTAGAATTCATATTTTTGGTACTAAATAATCCTCAGAAATAAGTTAAAGAATAGGCTAATCTTTATCTAAAATCAAAATGAGATTTTCACATTAATGAAACCTAATTTATAAAAGCCAATGAAGATGTGCCTACAAACTTACATTGTAAAGCCTACCCCAGGGCCATTTAAGACCAGTGCAAATAGTCTTCAGGGCTGTGTTTCTAAGAAGCACTTCCAGTGCTTTGCCAACAAAAGGTCAAAATTGAAGCCACTTTGTTTAAAATGAGTAAGGTGAATCATTAAATCCAAACTTTGTTTTCGTTCATTTTCCACCATGCCATGTGCATTAAAGAGGAAACGTAACCACAGTCTACTAAACTGAAGGATCCTTATACTTTCTTTTAATAAGCTTTTTTGTATTATTTATTTTTATTTCATGAGTGTTTTGCCTGCATGCACGTATACCACATGCATGCCTGGTGCCTGTGGAGGTCAGAGGATGGTATCTGATCCCTAGAACTGGGATTAAGGATGGTCTTGAGGCACCGTGGATTGGAACCAGATCCTCTGTGGGGGTAACAATTGCTGTTAACCATCTCTCCGGCCTTACAGCTTTATATCTTCATAGGAAAATGAAATTTAAAATAATGAAATGGAATTTTGCATTGTGGGAATAGTGCTAACTAACCATGTGCAAAGTTACAGCATTTATTTGGTAAGACTGAAATCACCATGGGGGATACAGAATGCATGCAAAACCCAGCCAAACAGGTGCATTTATCACTGCCACCAGGACAAATGGAGGCAAGCTGAAAACATTTATTTAAATGACCTAAGCAAGGTGGAGGAGAATGGTGGGCAAAGATAAAAAGTGCTGGGGGGAATTTATAGGCCTTTCCCCCCCTCACCAAATATCAAAGGCATTAGGACAGAGACAATGGGACATGACCAGGCTTATTTGGCCTCGTTTCTGACAGAGAAGGGAGAAAGGGGACAGCGGGTGCCCTCTTCTTAATGACCTCATTGTAAACCTATTTGTTGTAGAAAGGGCAATCTGTTTTCAATGTGTCAGTCTAGATGAGTTGGGTAATTACCAGCCCCATCACTGTGAGTGATCAGATGGTATATTATAAGCTGGAAACTTGCCAATTCTTGCCTGAACAGAGGTGGTTAAAATGTCTAATAAATAGAATATACCTCATTGGTGAAGGCTTAGTTTGAATATTAGTCTGGGGAGCAGTTTACTTATTTGAAATCCTACAAGTTCTAAAAAACAGATTAAATTCAAGAATGAATGCTAGTGGGCTTGGATAAAATATGGTTTGTTCATATTCAGAAGATTATTGTTTAAGCTGAATCGACAAAGAGGCCTCTGTTTTCTTTATTAGCCAAGGGTTATCAGAAAATTAGCCTTAATCAATTAAGTATACATGAGTTAGGAATTCAGTTATATAGAATTAGCTCTCTCTCAGAAGATATGTAATTTGAAGGGTGTATGTGGGGGTAGAGAGAGGCAACTGTTGACCCGGAGTTAAAGTTTCAAAAGAACAGTCTCATGGGGTCTGTCTCCCTCTCAGTCCCCTCATGACACAGGACCATGGGGTCTGTCTCCATCCCAGTGCCCTCATGACACAGAACCATGGAAATCTGTAGTAGAATTGTAAGCAGCACTAGAATAGAATGACAACTTATTGTCTTTAAAGATATATTTGTTTATTACTCATTTTACATGTCTGTGTGCTCTTGAGCATTATGTGTACCACATGTGTTCACTGCCAGAAAGAGGCCAGAAGAGGGCATCAAATCCCCTGGTACTGTAGGAAGCTGAGGGTTATGAACCACCCAGTGTGGGTGCTGGGAACTAAACCCAGGTCTCTGGAAGAGCTGCAAGTTCTCTTAACTTCATAGCCACCTCTCCAATTCACCAACTTTTGTCTTCTTTGAGTAGCATACAAAAGTCTACAGGCTGATAAATTTTAGACTTCCCACTGTAGGCTCTTTTGTTGTTCCTGACAAAGGGGAGTTAAGAGGGTGACATATAGATTTTAAGAAGTGATAATACAGATTGTGTTAGTGTAGATGGCACAAGGTACCATAATGACTGGGTGAGTTTACATTGAAGTTGACCTCGTGAATTGGAGGCCAGTCAGTGGGAAATCAATGCCCAGGTGGGGTGTCCATAGATGGAAACAGGGATATTGGAGATCAATAATCTTTGACCCCTTCTAATAACTAGATGAGGTCATCCATGGATACTTTCATGAGTGTCCTTCTCCACACAGCTATCAACAAACAACATCCCTCCTGCAACTCACTGACACCACAGGACTCTTTCACGCTTGCTCCATTTGACTGCTGACTGATGTCCAGGTGAAATTAGAAGAACCAAGACATGAATTTCTGACAGATCCACAACAGATCCTTCCTCAGTCGTGTCAACTCTCCACAGAGTTGCATGACCATCACACACACCTCACTACTTCATAGCCACCTCTCCAGTTCACTACCCTAAGCAAAGGCAAGTGCCATTTTGGTAAAGCTGTAATCCCACTTCCTCTTCTTGTATTGTTTTCCAAGCCACCCTTGTCCTCTGTTTTTGTTGAGACGCATTTCTGCACACAAAAGAGAGAACAGCATAAGTGCACTTAGCTGGGAGGCTTTTGAGAGTTCAGTTCCTGTTTGTCTGCAGGAGCATCATGCACTGTTAACCACTGCACTGTCTTTGTCTCCCTTGAGTTTATACAATAGTAAACATTTACATACAGAAGAGAGGATTTTCTTCCCTTGGATACATGTACAAAAGAGAAGAAAACAATACCCATCTTTCAGTGGCAGGTTCCTCCCGACATTGGTGCCAAGCTAGATCTCCCAGAGACTTGTGTGTTAATGACCTGATCCCCAGTGTTAGTATTCAGGCTTCTGTACTGACTTTTCCTTGGGGCTCTGACAGGATATGCCCTCAGCTGCAGCCACTAAGAGTACCACCGTTGCACATAACTACATTCCCTTTTAAAAGGGTCCTGACCACCTCCCATCTTCCTCTCTCTCTCTTTATCTCCCTCTCTCTGTGTGTGTCTCTCTCTCTCCTCTCTTTCATCTCTCCTGCTGCTCCTGTCCCTGGAGGTTGGTCTCCCCTTAACCTTTTTACAATTCTTTTCCCTTAATAAAAAACCCTCTGTTTAAACTCTGTTGCATGGTGTCTTTCTCTCTGGAGATACTTTTTTAAAATTACAACACCTAGGGCAGTGCTATTGGGAGGCATTATGGACATTTAAGGAGTGAGTTTGTTGGGAAGTCATAGATAGCGATGGATGGTGTAAGCCACCCTCTTTTCTTCCTCCTTCTCTCATCCTGTACCCACCCCCTTTCTGGCTTATGATATGAGCTCTCTCCACTGTACACACCCATCGTGTTGCTCAATATGGGTCTATCCAATATGGCTGTGTATTCTTTGACTCAAACCTCCAGAAGTATGAGCCACGATAAACTTCTCTTTCCTCCATAAGTGGTCTGTGGTCCTGTGACTGGCATTTTGTTATATTGATGCATAGCTGACTAATAAGGACACTTTGATGGTTAAGACATTTCCATTTGGAAAAGACATGATTGACTACGGAAAAAGTAGCTCATGACACCTCTGGATGGTGACGTGAGGGTGACTGAGTATCCTCTGGATATTTGTTTGAATTGGAAAGTCAGAAGAATTAAATCAAGCCTCAAAGAATTTACTGTCTGAATTTAATGTGGCCGCAGCAATTGCACCGCTTATCTGTGGTATTGCTATTATTTTTTCCTCTACATCCTTGTTCCTCATTAACAACAGCCCTCTCTATTGTAGTAGATCCTGGGGATTAAGAGTCATTGGCTTGCTTTTTACTTAACCAGATACTTTATGAACTATACAGTAGACTGTATAGTTCAGTGCCTCTCCATGCAAAAGGTTTATCATCCTAGTTCTTTTTAGTTTAGACAACCATGTATTTCTCAATAAATTGTGAGTACCACTGACATGTAGGTATCAGTTCCAAGAAGAGGCTTCATAGCTACAGGGTGTAGTGTTGGATTCTTTTTTCCATGATTCTACAAATTATGAGAGCCTGTATCAAGAACTAGATTTAAACAAGAACTTTGGTCCAATATCACACATACACAAGGGAAAATCTTATTTGTTTTCAAGCTGTAGAGATTGTGGGTGTTTGTTCATGATCTATGATGGTGATTTTAAAGGTTTTTAAAGGAATATAATAGGTGAGATTGTAATTTAAAAATAAGTTATTCTTGTTGCAATTGTAGGGCAAAGGCCACACAATTGTAGATATAGTCTCAATTGTAGATATAGAATTATATCCAACTGGTATACTCAGAATGCAATTGAAATGTAAAAACTCAATATATTTACTTCATCTAAAGTGACAGTTCTTGTGTCAAGAATCTGGGGAGGGGTGGTTAAAAGACCCTTTCACAGGGGTCACATAAGAGCATTAGAAAATACAGACATTTACATTATGATTCATAACAGTAGCAAAATTACAGTTATGAAGTAGCAATAAAAATAATTTATGGTTGGGGTAATCACAACAAGAGGAACTGTATTAAAGGGTCACAGCACTAGGAAGGTTGAGAACCACTGGTCTAAAGTAAGATGTTAAATCATATTCTTCCAGATATTCCCCATTCGCAATTTTGAGGTAAATTTATAAGCAAACCTCTGAAAAAAGATCCCCAAATCTCCCTTAACCAGATCTCCTTTTAAAACGAGTTTACATCTTATCATATGGCTGTGGTCTCAATGCAGTTTCTGATATAACAGAAAATTAATATATGTACTTTCAGTTAATGAATCATCGTAGCAAAAGTACAATCTGGTTGGACTGTACTAGATTATAATTCTGAAATTGTTTTGAAACTTATACTTCTGTAATTGAGGCAATTTGGAACCTCCTCTTCCTCTTCTTCTTCTTCTTCTTCTTCTTCTTCTTCTTCTTCTTCTTCTTCTTCTTCTTCTTCTTCTTCTTCTTCTTCTCCTCCTACGTTTGGATGCATGGTTCAGTGTCCATATATGTTTGTATGTTGCTGATTTTGAATTAAGTGCCATTGCACAGCTGTCTGGACCTAGCTCACAGTGTGGAAAAAGGGTCTCAACACATAGGTAGCCTCTGCTCCTTTACTCAGTGGAAATGAATGTGCACTCTAGGGTTTGGTCCTCAGGAGTGATTTTGTAGCTCTCAGCTCCATTTTCCCTTTTATTAGTATCCTCAGGTGACCTAGTGCATGTCCTCTGTTAGCTATTTTGAAAAATATTCTGCCAGAGTGATGTTCCTAAACTCTAGCTTGCATATCTATGTCCTGGTATTCCTGCTAAATGCAGATTTTGGTTGAGTACTGTCAATCCCAGTTTCAATAAGTATTCCCTTGTGGTTCTGAGGACTCCTAGGACACACATTGAGTATTAAAACAATAAAGAAAAGCACATTTCATACTCCGTGTTTATGCATAGGATTCATCGCACTATGTTATTGTTCTACTTGTGTGTGTGAGAGAGTGTGTGCCAGACCAGAGTGCATGCTGCCTGAGGCCACAAATAACACTAACCACAATTTTCCTCAGGGTCTTCCACCCCATTGCTCACCCTTTGTTAACGGGTGTTAAAGACGTGCTATTGCTGAAATGTCTAGTGAGCCACTGTGGAGTGTCAGGGAGCATATAATTACAGGTGACAAAATGTCATTCTTACAGAGTATCTTTGAATCAACATCAAAATATATTTTTCAGGGAAAACAAAAATTGACAATATATGTTAAAAATTTTAAAAACATGTATTTGATTTGGATATTGCAATCAAACATGCCAATAAATCTCTATTTCTCCCTTTGTGAACGGAATGGATTGCAGAGCTCAATATAAAGTTATAATTAAGAATACCCTAAAACTTTTATGTCACATATGAAGAACACCTTTGTTACAACAGCATAAATAATATGCACCTGTTGAGGAGGTATAGTTTAAGAAAATGATCTTCTTGTACACTCTAACTTTAGGGATACTTTGGTTTAGAGGATAAATTCATATTCTCTTTAAAGATTTATTTCCTTTATAGGTGTGTGTGTGTGTGTGTGTGTGTGTGTGTGTGTGTGTGTGTGTGTACCATGTGCATGCAGTGCCCAGGAAGGCCAGAAGAGGGAGCAAGATCACTTAGAACCAGATAACTTGTGAATTGTTTGAGTGGGTGCTGGGATCAGAATCCAGATCCTCTTCTAGGACATCAAGTGCTGTCAGCTACTATTCTCTCCAGCCTAGATTGCATACTCTTGAATGAAACTAAGCTATGCACTTTATCACCTGTTGGGTCTACTCCTAGAATATACACATTCACTCATTCATTCTCTTACTGTTACACACCTCCTATGCTGATGCTTTAACAGTGGTATGTGCTTCTGCCCTGGACCATTAGTCTCCATCAAAATGCAATGGACTAGGCAACTATAATGAGCAGGAAGAGTTACACTATAGGAGATACAAGGTGACAAACAATCATATAGAAGGGACCCCAGGCATCAGGCAAGTTTCCAGGAGGATGAGCCATCTAGAGGGAAAAATGATCGTTGATACTGTGCTAAAGAATGAACAGAGGATAATTCCAGTGGGGCCCTGGATAACATTTCCCTTGCCAAAGGACTACATGTCCAAAGCCCTGGAGACAGTGGGTGCTACATAGACCCGTGGACCTGAACCCCATGTTTCAGATGCCATGTGTGAGGAAGGAAAAGGTGGGTGTTGTTAGAAGCTGCTCAAGAGCCAGATCAAGAAATCTAATTGAAAAATTACAATATTGCCACTTTAAATATATTACTAAGTTGCTGTACTTCTTCCTGGAATCTGTGTTTTAAATGGGAGTAGCATGTTTGTGTTTACAATTCCACTGTTAGGGACTTTTGTACCTTGGTGATGACATACATTTAGTTCTTTCAGTCTTGCTGTCCATGTTTTGATCTATTTCCTGAACTAGACTATGACTTCCCACAAAGTGAGTGGCTGTTTGGACTTGCTGCCAATTTGAGGATGTGGCATGTGCCAGTGACATGTTGAGCACAAAGTTCTTACATGAAGTAAATGTTTTGTTTTCTGCGGTACACTATGAAAATTCTCAGGGACCATGCAAAGGAGGGTGCTGTTAAATATGGAACTTAAAAACACTAGTTGTTTCCATAGCCATGGATGTTACTCAGTTGAAACCATTCTTATCTTTGGGAGAAAAACTCCTACTTGTGACTATGTGCATAATGTTACATAATCATGGCACAACAGACCCGCCTACAGTAGTCATGCTCACCTGTTGCAGTGACCCTGCCCGGATACCCCATGGGGGAGGGGGTGAGAAGACACAGCACTGGAGTCAGTAAGGAACAGAGCATGCTTCAGACTCATTTATTAAGGAAGTTATGCCTGCCTTTATACTCCCTTCCAAGGTCCTATTGGCTCTGGTGGCTGGCTCTGCTGCGTTGTCCTTTCCTCATTGGTGTCTCTGGGTCAGGTGTCTTTTCATCAGCAATCTCTGGGCATAGAGGCAGGCTTGGCTCAGGGAGGAATGCCTGCCATGCATGCGCATTCGGGCTGACCTGGGCACCTTGGACAGGGCATTTGTGGAAGCCTGGCTGCAGTTTCTCCTACACTCACCCTGCAAATCCAATTCAATTTCTCCTTCATCTGCCATGCCAGGAAATTAACCAGACGAAGCAACTGGGGTTTGTGGTAATAATAGTTTTCAACACTTGTGCAGCTCTTTCTGGTTTCAGTAAACTTCATGTGTACTAATTACTTAATCGCCAGGTTCATTTTGAGGTGAAGAAACAATTATAGTCATCCCTATTTCACGGATAAGGAAATTGAAAATACAAAGCGGGTAAGTAGCTTGCTGCAGATTGGTTTGCAGGTCAATGCTAAACTCAAGAGTAAGTCCCAGAAGGCTACTACACAGACCATTAGCAACGTTTCTCCTGAAGGAGAAAACTAATTCTGGAGCCCTGAATGAGACCGAGCTCAGAATTACTGTAAGAGAAAGCAAATGTGGCCACCAAGATTGGTCCCTCGCTTCTCCTTTTCCCCTTGGAGCTCAGAATCAATTTCATGGATCCCCAAGACCATACATTAACTTTGGTGCTGGCACCTATGCAAGAGTGACCTGTCCCCCAGGTGTAAATGAACTCCTCTTTGAAGGCAAATCATTCCTTGAGGATGCCAAACCACAGTTAGACAGAGTTATGCTACTGACCCCTGAAAGATGCCCTCGTGACTGGAAACTTGGCTGTGGATAGGGTTGACTGGAAAATAGACATTTACCATTCTCCCCTTTCCTGGCATTTGTCAGCTGGTCATAGCTTGTAGCATGATGTGGTCATGCTTATTCCAAAGTGGGAGTTAGAAAAAAGGCTCATTTTTGGATTCAGCTTATTGGAAAAGCTTGGGGTGACTAGTTAGATAAATTGTTATATAACGCACATAGTGTTCCAGCTTTAAAATTACAGGACAACAACTAGGAATTGAAAAGGCTCACCCCATGGTGAGCTGCAGAGAGGTGCCCATAGGCAGATATGACGTAGGCTATGAAGTAGACAGGGTGGGACATTCGGCAGCCCAAGACTTGGAGTATGGCCTGATGATACAACCCTCAGAGTTGTAACCAGCCAGGTTCTTTGCTATCCATGGCCAATGCTAATTGAATATTTAATATGTTCTACACTTTGGGTGATTTGGAGTCAACAAGACATCCCCAGAAATGAATTTGGACCTGTCCCTCCAGGTGTAAACTTTGTTGTAGGTCAGTAAACTGTGTAAGGGTTCCTTCTTAGGTATTTTTTTGTCTAATTTGGCATTTATTTCTGCAATTTCTGTTTATGCAAATACTTCATAGGAAGAACATCATGGAATACTCCCCATTGAGTCCCTCTGTAACTCTGCCTCCTTCCTTCAAGCCACTGCTCTCACAGCATTCTGAGTCCGAAGAAAGGAGGCCACAAGCAGGACTGAGCTGAGAGATGAGCCCAAGTTCTGAGGCAGCAAAAGGGTGACACCAAACCTGCTTCTCAATAGAGACATAGAGGGCATCAACAAACTGTTCACTGAGCCATACCCTTTGTATCCTTTATACACACTATCTTATCTACTAATTATCTTATCAACTAATTACAACCATCACTCTGAAAGGATTAGAAGTCAAAACACTCAACTTTGCATTTCCCCCCCCAAATAAGTGCCTTCTAAATTTGTTATAATTAGAGAACAGAAACCATCCAGCCAGTCCTACTTAATTGGGAAACCGAGGCTTAGGGAGGTCACACTGATGGAGGAACGCTAACTCTACATCCTCTGGCTCCCTGTCCTTGCAGTGGAATTGGAGGGCAATGGACATGAATTTGGGATCCCAAGCGTCAGCTTTGTCATTGTCACCACTAGCTCTGCCATTCAAAGTTGCCTTTGTCCTTCGTGCGTGGGGGGGGGGATAGAGGCAGAAGCCCACAGAGGATGCTGGGATCTCTGCAGACTGCAGCTACCTCTCTACTATGCTGCCTTGCTTCTAAATGGTGGTTTAAATGAGAAAAAGCCAAGTGTGCACCCGCTCGAGGAAGGCTTTTACTCTTTGCATCCTAACCACTGTCTTCAGGTTCTTATTAGTGTTGAAAAGACTTAAAAAAAAAAAAAAAACATAAAACATGCTATCCCAGAAGCTAAATCACAAAATCACAGCATTCTCACAAGATGAAAATTTCCTGGCCAGGTATCTTTGATGTCAAGCTCATGTAAAATAAAAGGTTTTAGAGTATAAAAGACTTCTGATTTGGGGCTTTAAAAATAAATACCCAGAATTCCCAAAGAAACGGGAAAACTCTGGCTCCAAACTATACAGAGACTGAAATTATCATCCAAAACAGAACAATCAGGTCTTTTGAGAAACTCCCATGCTGCTTTGCAAATAAGAGGCTCCACAGGAGAACTTGGGTGCCTCCCTCAAACTCCCATGGTGCTTTACGAATAAGAGGACCCACAGTGCGGGGAGGGGCATTTGGTGCATCCCTTGAACTTCCATGGTGCTTTGCAAAGAGGCTCCACGGGGAGAACTCGGGTGCATCCCAGATGCCGGCAGATGCGGGTGGTTGCTGTCCTTCCACTGTCTCCTGAGATAGCCCTGCAGTGACTGTGGGGCAATCACTCCAGGACTGCAGATGTCCTCGGGTCTAAAGTGGACAGTAACAAGAGCTGAAGAAAGAGCTGTTCACTCTGGCAGCCCCAGCCAGAAATGTCAGACACCACACAGGGGTGGCTTTGGCTCTAGTTGCCTTCATAGCTTTTTAGACCATCCCTCAGTGTTCATCTGTCTAATATTTTGTTGCTAGCAATTTTTCCCCCAAACTACTATATATCCTTGGTTCTGTACTCAATTGGCACTGTTGATTCACAGACTTAAACTCAAATGTCACACCGAATAAGCACAGGAGTGATGGTTAAACTTCTCTCACAAAACTTCCAGAATTTCTTTCAACTGGTGTGTTTGGTATTAAAGAGGCGTGAGTTAAATATGACCACTTTAGAAAAGATGCCTTGTTGGTGAACATATAGGTGTTTATTATATTGAGAATATTGTGTTCTTTGATAAATCTTACCATGAAATATTTCAGGCTGTCTTAAATGGTGGCATGAAAAATAGAGCTGTGGACACTGAACAGATGGACTGAATTAAGAACAGCTTTACTGCCAAGTTCAGCCGTGCCTGAATGGTGAAAAGAGGTATTCATTTAAAGGCCTGTTATTATTTTTTGAGAAAAAGGTAACTTTTTTCTTCTTTCCTTTTTGTCAACAAAAGAAAATTTAACATCTATGATACACACATTCTGGGATCTGGAAAAACATGAAATAAAATAACTTAGTCAATCACTAAGAAAATAAATTTAAATGGAGAATAAGTTCTTTATTTAAAAATGACCAATTTCGTTAAATTTTAATAACTATTGTAAAAATTGGTTTTGAGGCACACAATGATTTTAGGGGTACATTTATTTAATTTTAATAAAACAAGGGCAACTACTTTTAGGAGAAGCTGTTTTGAAGACAAAATGAGATATCAAATAACAATTGCAAAATGAAAGTCTGAATTAATAGTCCGAAAAGAAGAAACATGCTTTTATCCTTCTGTAAAATATGTACAGCTTTGTAAAGTTAAAAACAATTGCTCTTTGTAAGTATGATTTATATTAAGACAATCTCAAGTATTTGAAGAGGTTTAAGCTATTTGAAAAATAAAGCCCAGGGCTGGGAATTTAGCTCAGGGTAGACTGTGAGCCCTTTATGTACAGGGACATACTGGTTCATTCATCAAGCCTGTACCTCTCCTCCAACACACTAGAGTGAATAAATGAATAAATTAATTAAGAATTGAACTGGACAATGAGAAGTTAAAATGCATATTAGAAGGAAGAGTAGTTATTGATATAGCTATTTACATTAGAAGAATATAGGAAGTCTGTAAAAGGAATGTTTCTCTGGAGGGAGACTTGGTTGATATTGATTGTCCAAACAGGATACAATCTGCTTGGATCTTACCCAGGTCAGTGTTGGGATATCGGAATCTTGTTCTTGTTATACAGACACTGGTGTTGTTTCTGTGTTGCCCTGGAAATATCATCATAAAATGAGCTCAGTTCACCTTTTCCAAGCTGAAAGAAGCTAATCCCCAAGTTTCTGCTTATCAAACTGGAGTTTCTTCCTCCAGAGAGAGCATGTGTTCAGAGCCTAGAATCCCTCTGAAAGAATTTTCAGACGAACCAATGCCATTTGTAAGCATAACTGGTTGCTTATGAAGCTGCCTAGCCATCAAGCTATAAAGGCCAAAGATGTTTTCTTCTTTGTGTTTTTGAGTATTTGTGCCATCAAAACACCAAAACCAGTTCATTTTACTAACCTGTAATTTTGATGTCAGTGCTATCCTCTCCTTGAGATTATGGTAGAGATTTCTTGCTTTTGAACAAATTTCCCACATAACCAATACTTTTGTCCTTGCTGTGGCCTTCCTTGTCATGAGCACTGATGAACTGGATTTAAATGGTTGTTATCCAATGCTTTTGATCCCCACTGACTGGCCTCATCTACCCCCTCTTTGTCTCAATGTTACCTTTAACTCATTATTCAAGAACCCAAACAAATTCATTTTTTCTTCATTTTGAGTTCACTGTCCCAATATGATGGACAATGCTCCACATAGTTCTTAACCTTTTTAACCTTCCAAATGCTTCGACCCTTTAATACAGTTCCTTAAGTTGTGGTGGCCCCCAACCATAACATTATTTTTGTTACTACTTTGTAATTGTAATTTTGCTACTGTTATGAATCATAATGTAAATATCTGTGTTTTCTGATGGTTTTAGGTGACCCCTGTGAAAGGGTCATTGCATCCCAAAGGGGTTGTCACCCATAGTTGAGAACAATTGACATAGACTCCCTGATCAACGCCCATCTCACCCCGTCACTTTGTTTATCACTATATCAAATGCAGAACCATTTCCTCAAGCTTGCTTACATGATCCCTTTAAAAATTCACAGAAAATTACAGTTGTTAAAAATATGACTGTCTCCAAATATGACTGGATTCCTAATTTTTGAACATTTGAAAAAAATTATATTTTTTATTAGTTCAAATTAGGAACAAGCTTGTTTCACATGTCAATCCCTTCTCCCTCTCTGTCCCCAAACCCACACCCCTCCTGGCCCCCCCACCTACACCCCACCCCATTCACCCTCCACTCCCCAGGCAGGGTAGGGCCCTCCACAGGGCCTCCACAAAGTCCACCACATCATCCTAGGCCTGGGCCCTTCCCCATGTGTCCAGGGCCAGAGTGTATCCCTTCACATGGGATGGGCTCTCAAAGTTCCTTCTTACACCAGGGAAAAATACTAATCCACCACCAGGGGCGCCCTAGAGTGCAGAGGTCTCCTCATTGGAACATTTGAAAATTTTTAAGCACCATTTTTTCAAATGTTCTAATTGAACAATTTCACAGCACATGTCAAAATATGAATGTGTCAAATCTCACTGATGCTAATTAAATGCTGGTGTGTTTTGTACATGGGTCCACAAATTCATTGGGAAAAAAATCTACTTTAAAGCAAACATAGAAGTTGATAGCTTTATAAGAGCTAGTCTAATTTACTTACTGCAAGATAACAATCCTTTCTATAATAGCTTCAACAGATGTCTGTCTGTCCAGCTCCAACTTGAACCCTGAGGACAGGGACTTATGTCTTCCCTGAACCACCTATTTCATTGCTTTCAAACAGTACTTGTTAAATGAACACTTCCAAAGTGGTATATCTGTAAAGTGCTAGATAAGATAAAAACTATATGCCTCCAAGTAAACAGATGCATTATTAATTTCTGATGGAAGGAATGACAGACGGGACACTGGGAAGTATTAGTGGGAACTGATTTCAATAAATACCTCGTCTTAATGGATCACTAAAGCTCTACTTCTAGCATGAGAATGCACATGCTTCAATAATATGAGGTTGTTCAAGTGAACCCCAACTCTCACTCTAATGCCCTGGGCTGTTAAGAGTGACACCCAGGAAGAAACCTAATGGAAAGGTGACCACAACATTTTGGTGAGCAGAAATAAAATCAGGCTCCACAGAGTACATTTTTATTCTTCATGCTTCATGTTAAATATTTCTGAGTCATTAACGTTTGCCTATATTGAAACAAGAGTGGAAAGGTATTAGCCCAAATACTGATGGGCTTACCTCAGATGGTGAGCACAGCAGGTTTGTTTGTATTAATCTTTTTCCATTTTTTTTAACAAAATGTGTGCTTTAGCAGCGCACACAGACACACACAAAGAATCTCATCTATAATAACAAAACGAGCTAAAAGAACACTTTCTCTTGGCCTTTTCTTTTAGTTAGAAAAGAGATAAGCAAGGCATAATTACATTCATAGCCGTAGAATACTTACTGTCATAATCCTGCCATGCTTATTTGGTGGCCAGTCAAATGAAGAGGTGTTTGGCTCTACAAATAACTGCGAGAGTCCTGCATTGAGCTTGGCACATCTCTGCAAGTTTCATCTTAAGCTGGCCGTGCCTGTTAGGGATAAAAGCTGTGTCCTCTGATACACACAGGCACTCTCAGTTCTGCCTCAGCTACCTGGCACTGTTCTTCCCCCTGAGAACTGCCCATGGTGAACACACATAATCCATATGCCGTCTGAGCTTCCAGTTGTCTTTTGTTTGTCTTTGTTGACCTCAGAACTCCAGGAAGGTCTCTGTTGAGATGGTCTGTTTCTCTGCATACTGGCCACTCCTTTGTCCAACTCCAGTTATTTGCTACAGTTGTGCATTTGGACCAAACTGTAAATGTCAAATGCATTCATTATCTCTGGTAGCCCAGTAAACTCAGAGCACCAGCTGGAAGTGCCATCTTCTTTGCCAGGCTCTGGCTACCAGAGGGACTACATGAAATGAGGTCAAAACTGCAACCCCCTGATGTGTTTGGCAGGCGCATGCTCTTCTAGGAATAGCTTACTGTCACTCTCATACTGAGCCACAGTGTTGACAGCCCAAGTTGAGCTACATTGGGGTGACATTTAAGCTTCAACTAGACGGACATGAATGAACACTACAATTACCTTACCATATAACTTACTCAATTCATTGACGCTCTCCCATGCTACCCTCCACCTCTGTGTCCTGATACATGCAAAGACGTGTTTGCCAAAGGGGTTGCCACCTACAGGTTCAGAACTACTGCCCTAGATGAGGCTTCTATTTCCCAGGGGGCATTGTGCTTCATGATCTTTTTCTCCTTTACACCCGTCTGTGCTCTTCAGTCTTCATCCTTTCTGCTGCCTACTCTATGTGCTTCCAATGCCCTTCTTTTCTTCATGAGACTACTCTACTGTTTCTGTTATCCTGACTTTTTGAAACGATCATGCCCCATGAAGGCAGCTTCTAATCTGCCATCTTCCTCGATTTCTTATGACTATTTTTAAAGATGGCTTCACAAGTACGAAACCCAAAATGGACATTTAATTTTGTTGTTTTGGTTAGGTTGATGAAACAAGATCTAGCTATATATCCCAGACTGGCCTTGACCTTACCATGTAGCACAGGCTGAATTCAAACACACAATCTAACTTTGGTCATTCTTGAATTCTGGAACTGCCTGTTTAATAGTACATTGGTGTTGCTTATTGGAGAAATTCCCTTAATGCCCATCTTTTCCTTACATGGTAGAAAATCCAGTGATGATGAGAGAGAGAAGAGAGACAGAGAGAGAGACAGAGAGGGGGGAGAGAGAGGGAGAGATATTTTCCCTTTATGAAAAACTTGTGGCAGAAAGAAGTTAGTTCATTCTTTCCTGCAAAGGTAGGGGGGAGCCACAATCAGGAGGCTGATTGCTAAGCATGGAACCAGCAAGATAAATCGGCAGGGAGATGTAGGATCTAGGATCAGTAAATGATGACAACCTTCCCTTTGGTTGGCACAAACATTATTGGTTTTTGTCCTCTGAACAATGTCAGAGAAGCTGTCAAAAGGAAAGTCAATTTAACCATGAAAACCAAGTGCTCATGCCTAACAGAGTGCCATAGCAGATAGCACCAGTACTGCCTACTACTGGTTAGTCTCAGAACTGTAGACAGAAGAGCAGACATGGGCCATCTATTACTACATTGGACCCCCACAGCAATTGTGGGGATTAATAAAAGAGTAGAAATGTTGAGTGCAAAGATTCAGCAATGCCCTTAGTTTACCATTTTGATAAGAGACCAAACTAAGCCAAGGAAAAGAAACCCAACTCTACTTGAATTCAAGGACCCTACACACAGTCTCGGTGCGTTTGCTGCAGGAGGTGAGCAACAGTGACCTTACAAACTGGCTCTTACCAGTATCCTGCTATCATTAGCAGTTAAAGGAGCAATTATTGCAGTTAATAAAACCACATTTAACCATATGACAGATAAAGAAAGCACAATGGGAGACGTTTAATGGGCTGTATTTCCCATCAGGTTTTATATTGGGTGTTGGATTATTTATAGGACATATGTTCTCGGGAAGCAAATGTCTAAACTGGAAATGAGCAAGTTTGAACATTTGCTTCTTTGGAATCCCATGGTTTTACATGATTCTGGTCATTTCTATCTGCTAGGAAATGTGTTGTCTTGTCTATTCAAGCATGAGTGGCTCCCTAAACAGATTTTTATGCAGCTACATTTTACTTTACAGGAAGAAATTTCCATCTTGATTTGAAGCAAGTCACTTCCATAATGTTAGTGATAAGTGGAACACTGTCCACTGACACACTCTCTGTGCCCAGCTCTGCTCCACTCTCCCACCCTGCCTACTTTCTTACAATCTCCTGCCTACACTGAACTACTTCTGTATGTTGACACACCTCAAGCAGTCCTTCCTAAGAATTTGCGGCTGACTCTAACTCACCTTTCTCCTGCTTTTACTAGTACTGTTTCAGTTCTCATGTACCCTACGAGGATTCTAAGTGGCACTGTGATGCTTAAGGGAGTTTGGAAGTTGAGGTTAGCCAGCTGAAAGACTCAGAATTCCTGCTTGCTTACAAGGAGGATGACATTTAGCAGTTCACCTCTTTAAGCCCTGGGCTCCTCAGATATAAAACAAGAATAATAGCTATGGTGAAGATTGTGAGGGTTTAAACACATCAGGTGACAGATCCCGAGCCATGCCTGAGTCTGAGGAGGAGTGCCACAGCAAGTGGCTAGGAAGGGGTGCTGAAGAGGAAGTCCTGTCTTGAAGGCACAGGGGCTGCCTGCTTCCTGGAGACCCTGGCATTCGATGCTCGGTGCTGCCAGCTTTTCTTGTTCTCTCTCCTGAGTTGCTTACATGGAACCATATCACTGCTCTCCAGCACAAGACATCTCTGACTGTGTATACTTTACCTAGGAAGCTCGGTGGTAAGCATACACCGCCCTTCCTAGTCACTCTCATTCCCTGGCCCCACACCCTTTCTGTAACTTTAATTGGCTATTGTTTGATAATTTCACACTTGCATATATTGTAGCTTGATCCAATTCACCTCAATTCCTTCCTCTCCTGGTTCACCTCCCCTCCTCTACTTTTCCCTCTCAGCATCTTGTGCTCTTTTGTTATGAACCCACTGAGCCCTCTTACTGCTGTTGGTGTGTACATGAGGGCTGGAGCCTGGGTAGCTCCATAGGACCCTCATACTTGGAGATCAACTCTCCTACCTCCCTCAATTGCCATTCTTTGCCAACAGCTCTCATCCAGGGTTGAGACTTCACAAGCCCCTCCCCCATCCATGCTGAGATTTTGTTGTCTTGATCTTACATGTCTTGGCATCTAGCCATAGCCCTGTGACTTCATGTATGCCACATCCCTGTCATGTCCAATAAACTCTCTTTCTCTTTTCCTCTCTTTCTCCAATTGTGGGGTTTTGCTATAGAATTCAGGTATAGTGGCTGGTTTTGTGTCACCTTGACAGGAGCTAGAGTCATCAGAAGAGGAAGGAGCCTCAGCTGAGGAAATGCCACCATGAGATCCAGCTGTAAGGCATTTTTTCATTTAGTTATCAATGGGGGAGGGCCCAGCCCATGGTGGGTGGGGCCATCCCTGGGTTGGTGGTCATGGGTTCTATAAGAAAGCAGGTTGAGGAAGTTAGGGGAAGCAAGCCAGTAAGGAGCACCTCTCTGTGGCCTCAGTATCAGTTCCCATCTCTATGATCGTGCCCTTTGAGTTCCTGTCCTGATTTCCTTTGATGATGAACAGCAATGTGGAAGTGTAAGCCAAATAAACCCTTTCCTCCCCAATTTGATTTTTGGTCATAGTGTTTCATTGCATCAATAAAAACCCTAACAAAGATACTGGACTTGCCTCTAACTCAACACAACCCTTCTCAGCCTCTGGAGTGTTGACATTACAGTTGTTTCCATCACACCCGGCGTGAGTTTCCATTTCTGAGATAAATACTCATGGAGGCGATTGCGAGCTTGTATTACAACTGTGGTTTTAATCTTTAAAGGAATTTTGAAACTTTCCCAGAGTGTATTATTTGCTATGCTGGTCATATTTGCATAACTCATCATTTTAACATTTGGAGTGAAGAACAGAAAACTTTCTCCCTTCACATACTTTCTCCTTCCCTGTTTGCCTCACACATTCACAGTCACATCTATAATGCAGACTGGTATAATCTTTGCTTCAAGCTTCCTACAGGATTTAGAATTTAAATTTTAGATGAATTTTCATCTAAATTTTAGATGAAAGAAAAAGTTATATTTCTATTGTCACTTACCTTCTCTTTTTTACCTTCTTGGGTGTGTCAAATGTATTTTTTTAAATTAATTTTATTTTCTTTTGTAGAGGGTACCCTTTAGCTGTTCTTTGTAGGCCAGCTGGAAACAAATTCTTTTAAATTTCCTTCTTCTGAGATGTCTTGATTTCTCCATTCCTGAATTTTCCTGAAAGAAAACCTATATTTTTTTTTCTTGGAAAAGGAGTCTTGATCGACTTTAGGAAAATATGACAAGCATTGTGGTGCTTCCTGCTGGTGTTCATGGTTTGTGATGAGAAACCTGCAGTCATTTGAATTGCTTCTCCCTATAGGACATGTCATTTGCCCCTGGCTGCTATATAGAATTTATCCTTTGTTTTAAAAGCCTGTGGTATGCTTCTGCATGGGTTTTTTGGCTTTTGCCTTATTTTGAATTCTTCCCAAATTGGGGAAGTGTCTGATTATTTCTTCAAGTGGTATTCTCTTCTCCCCTGGCATTCTAGTAACAAAAACCATAGACCTTTTGTTTCTGTTCTGCAGTGTCTGGTGTTCTGGGATTTCTGTTAACTGATTGAGTTCACTTTTAAGATCACTGTCTATTCAAGACTGCTTTATTTCTGTAATTCTGTCTTCTAATTCGCTGAATTTTTTTCTATTCTTCTCATTTCACTGTTGATACCATCCCCCAAATATCTGTGAATTAAAACCTTGGTCCCCATGATGGCAGTATTAGGAGGTAGGTAGGGCCATAGGGGAGATTCTTAGGACCTTGTGGGGTAGCATTGAATGTCCCCAATGGTACTCCATCTCTATTTCCTGGCTTTTAAGTTCAGTGGACTGATGTTACACATAACACACACACACACAAACACACACACACACACACACACACACACACACACACAAACAAACAAACAAACACACACAGCCCACTGCCATTCTTTCCTCAACAGAGGCCCAAAGCAATAGCACCATCCAACTTTGGATTAAAACACCCTGAACACTGAACTAAATAAACAACTCTCTTTGTAAGTTAAATGCCTCAAGCATTCCGTTGTCATAACTTGAATTTGACTAATACTCAAGCCTTTGTTGGGTTACTAAAGATCTCAAAGCATCCAAAGATATAGAAAATAGCAAATATGAATAATACAGATGAGGACAGTGGGGCATGTAGTGGCTAATGGACAGACCTTTGCTGGCAAAGGGCAGGACCTGGACATGAGCCAACTCAAACTACTTGTGCAGCTCCTGAGAGACCTTGACTTTAGGTCTCTGACCGCAGCCCTGAAGCCACCATGATCTCTGACCCAGGGACTGAAGAAACATAAAACATTCTTTTAAAGAGGAAGGGCAAAAATAAGAGCAACACCATTCAATGGAGACCCAGAGAGATAAACCTAACAGAAACTCGAGGCAAGTTTGTGAGACAGTGATATGCTGCACTGTGGACAGCAGAGGCTCACGTCTGTCTCCACATGAAGGACTTAGGGCAGAAATAATAAGGTTCCTGAGAGCACTGTGACAGTGATGACCTGCCTGAGAGGATGAGACCCTGCTCCTCCCAACCCCCAAACATCCATGTCTATCTACTGCCTCCATTTTGTCATTGTTAGGAAGAAGAGGGCAAAATGGCATTATATCTTCAGGACCCGCCCTTTTATATTTTCCTTCCTTAAATAAAAGTTGTGATGGGTTTATATTTGACTCCATTACCCTCCAGTGCAATAAGTAGCATGATGTGTTTCAAATCATTTTGAGCCAGATTTCATATAGCTAATTATCAGGGTGGTGAGAAATTGTGACCAGTTGTGGGGCATTTGCCTAGACCCAGACCTTCCAAGGCTCAAGTGGTAATAGAGTTCTATTTGTTTCTAAAAGTTTTAAAATTTTCTGTATTCAATGTGATGGGAACACAAAAAGAAATCATTCAACATGCACAGTCAAAACAAGCAGAGGACACTCTTCTATGTACCCTTGAAGTCTAGTGGCTTGACTTCACCTATGCCAAGGAGCAGAAGTAGGCTCCTGATGTCTGCTGAAGCTTCATGGTGGCATTTACAAAGGAGTCAGGGTCAGTTCTGTTGCTCTATAGCATACTACCTTCCTTTCCCAGGCTGGTAGAACC
Organism: Cricetulus griseus; assembly: GCF_003668045.3. NCBI lineage: Eukaryota > Metazoa > Chordata > Mammalia > Rodentia > Cricetidae > Cricetulus > Cricetulus griseus. Next base: position 131,364,202 of record NW_023276806.1, read on the forward strand.
CCTGGGCTGGCAAGATGGCTCAGTGGCTAAAGGCACTAGTCTCTAAGCCTGCTGACCTGAGTTCAATCCCCAGGACCCACATAGTGGAAGAAGAGAACTGATGCTTACAGTTTGTCCCCTGACCACCACATGTGCTCTGTGACATGCATGCCTGTGTACACACACACACACACACACACACACACACACACACACACACACTTAATAAATAAATGTAATTTAATTTCTTTTAAGATGTAGAAATATTCTTCCTGTTTTCCAACTCCCAAAGACCTTCTTTCTCCTTCCCTTCCTTTCATCATACTAGAACATTCTCAACTCAGAATTTTACAGTCAAAAGTAGAGAAGGGAAGCGAGCTATTATTGAGCACCTTGGTCCTTGAATCCACTAAATCCAAAAATATTTTCTTATTTTAATTAAGGAATACAGAAATACATTGAGGTCAAAGCACAAATCAGGATCTCAATAAGCTACCATACCCTGGCTCACGGAGATTGAAGGTTGTATATTCTATACAAACAAGGTGCCACAAACCTATTCTTACTGAGACCTCCACCTAAAATTGCCATCTGCCAGCATCCTGCTGCTTCCTATAAAAAGCTTTGTAACTGCTAGAGACCAGCTGGTCATTTCTCTCATTATTCCATGCAAAGATGTTCTAGAAAGAGAGCACAACATGAAATAACATTTCAAAATATAATGCCACATCAGAAAAAAAAATCCTAAATGTCGACAGAATGCGTTTTTTGGCCATGGGACTAAAAACAGCTTGTTGGAACTCATTCTGTTTGCTATAACTAAGCCATTCTGGAATGATTTCCTCTTTTCCAGTGTGTAATGGTTCATTTCATGCATGGAACAACTGTAATGAAAACAGCTCTTTGCTAACTCTTTGCCTTTTGGCTTTAAATTGCAATTAAAATAACATTACTCAGATCTCGGCTATCCCCATCACTACCTCTGGTACTTAGGTCCTGGTATCTGTCTAAAATTCTTTGCCTCATTCAGAAATCAATTTTAATGAAAGAATGTATGAGAGAGAAAGAGATAGTCATCCCCAAACTGAAGGGCTGCACAAAGCTTTTAAAGAATACCAACAAACAGCGTGAAATGAATGGAGACAAATGAAAGACTTGGGAGGCAGCCAAGACATATAGTTGCAGGCAACTAACTAAAAGGTGTTAATAAATTTACAACCTATTATGGGGACAGTCAAGGTTATGTGTCATAGCCAAATAGGAAATATTTGAAAATGAAACAGCATTCCTGGTGCTTGAAATTGGGGACTGGTGAACTGTGCTGTTTTGTGGATTCTGGGACCACACAAAACTATGCAGGAGGTAGCAGCTAATTTACCATTCTCCAAATGGACCAGCATCTGGGACTCTTTCCCTTCCCGAATCTCAGTAAGTTATGGAATCCATGAGTTTTCAGCAAGTCCAGAAACCAGGTAAGCAGCTCCAGAGGTCAGGAGAGACCCAGGCTCAACCATCATTTTTTGGAATCCTGGCTCTCAGAGTGATGCTTCCTCAGTGTTTTCTTCTCCTTTTCTGTTGTCATCATCACTGTCTATCATGGAGACAGGCCTAGTCTCTTCTCATACTTAGCTGTTCGATATCCTGAAAGCATCTCCATCTATAATGCAAATATGGGCATCATAATATATGAGCATCACAGTATCTTTCATGTTTTCTGGGTTGCCTATAGAAGGAAACCCACACGACAATGTGCATTTTTTTATGTTTTCATCTGTGATCTCATTAAAGACTACGGGTTGGCCTCCATCTTTTGTTGGGAAACCTACTTGTGTGTACTCTGGTAGCATGCCATGTATTACCTCTCTTCAAGAGTCGTTCAAAACCTCTTTTTATTTTTATGTCACTCTACGCCCTTTTCCATTTCCTGCCGGCAGGGAGTTTTGAGCTGCAGAGACAAGCCTTTTCATAATCTGTTATTTTTCTCTTCAGTCTCATTTCTTGCCACTTCCAATTCTTTGTATTTAGTCCTGTCCTATCTACATGGAGCTCACTAACTCCTTCTACTCTTTTCTCTTCAGGTGTCCACACCTGCTAGTCCCTCCTTCCAGTGCAATCCTCCTCCAGGCTCTAGGTCAATATCATCTCCTTCAGGAAGCCTTTGCTGTTACTGGAACAATGGAGCACCTTCTCTTCATGGTTGTGCTTTTGTCCCATTGACATGCTCATCTTTCTTGAGTTGTTCTTCAGCTGTAAGTTCCACGACGACAACGACACAGAATGTTCTTTTCATGATTATTTATCAAGGTGGAAGACAGAAGAACTGGTAATTATTTCTTAGTGAGAGGACTATCAAGTTAGTTTAGCTGTAGATGACTTACAAATACATGCATGCCCCACCCTACAGGCATGGGGTGGTAATAGTTAATGAGACAGTCTTGAATATTTGTGCTGGAATGAGTTCTTTCTGCATTAAGCTATTCACATATTCCCTTCACAACCTTTGACTGCTTTCGATTCACACCTGTGCTTGAGACTATTTTCAAAATTTTAAAGCTGCTTTCAATTAAAAAAAAGTTGGTTATTTTAAAAAAGCAAATCTATGCCACTACTGTAAGCAAAAAAGCAATGTTTGTCATAACTATCAGTACAGATTGGTGCAAATTAAAAACAGTATGCAAATATTGAGTCATGCATGAGTATTAATATTAAACAACGTGCATGTACTTAGAGCGCATTCTTCTGCTCATGCCACATGTTGGAACCACATTTTCATCCTTTTGGAATCATCCATGGTTGTCATACATTCTTCTGAGAGCTGTTGTGGTGGACAGGAGACATGAGTAAGCTCTTCTTATGGAATAAGAGGCTCCCTCTGGAGCAGATGGCTGCAGGTTGTACTGTTTCCATTGGAGCGGGGGTCATTGGGAGATGGATGAGCCAGGGGCAAGACTCCGGGAGAGTCCTTCACTTGTGACTCTTCTGGAGAACCCAGTTTACTCACAGGCATTACAGAGACCATCAGGGCCAAAGCTATTCCAAGAATCAAACCTTGTCAGATTGAAGAGCTGAGGATGTTTCTGTATCGATACAATCAGGACTTCAGTCTCAGGCAATGTATCAGCTGTCAATTAAACTCCAATACCCATAGAAAAGTTTATTTAAAAGTATTTTTAAGTATGAGTATGTTTGTTCATCAAGGAAGAGCTTGCAGAAAGCCTCAGCATTCCTTAGCAAGTGTGCCCTAAACACTCCCATTACACAATTCCAGTCCCATTTGATTTGTGTTTGGAACACAGACATCAGTATGGGTATTTAGGTTTTTTTTTTTTTCCTTTAACTGACATACAAAGTGACATATTTTCTTACGGAATTTTTATCCCTATTTTATTTTGGTTAATATTCCCCATCTCTGGTTTAGTTTCAAGTTCTTTTATTTTAATGACATGATGAATGCCGAAAATTATGTTCCCCAAACACAGGGCTGAACATAAACAAAGACTCCCTTCCACCCACCTGTGTGCTGCCAACCACCCTTCTCCCCACCCCTTTTCTCAAGGCAGTGGCTTGATTATGCTTTCTGCCACAGTTTCATGGTGTGTCCACATGTGTGTGTATGTGTAAATAAAATATGCAGCTTTGTTTGGAAACATACTTTTTAAAAGAGCATCAGGCTGTGTAGTTATTCTGGGACCTTCTTTTTGCATTTAATGGTATGTGACTAAGGCCAGTCCATATTGTTGCATGTAGTTACAGCTAATTATTTTCATTGCTAGTTTGTGATGATACAAAGGCACCATGCCTGCTTATGTTACTTAAAGCAAATTCTGTTTTGTGCTGTGGTTGACCATGTGAAACAAAGTGAACCACCTAAAATAAGAGTTTTTCTGAACAGCAGTGGGGAGACTTGGGTACTAGTTACAAACTGTCCTTGTCTTGGTGTCTTCCTTCTGTGTCCTCTGTACCTGTGATCATTAATATTAAGCAATTAGTCGCTTCCTTATAACATGAGTGAAGAGAGTGCTTTGCAGGCTACCCTTTTGGGGGGGGCACACAATGGAAATGGCATTTGTTTAGGTCTCCACTAGAAAAACTATTCAAATATATTCTGTACTCATTTAATTTTGAAAATAGTTTCCCTCCACATGAAGGCTAGAAAATGTGATTTAAGAGGAGAAAAATTCTCTTAAATTTTGTTACAGCTTAGCTATACTTGTGGGGTGAGTGGCTTTTAAAAGATTGGTGCTCATGCCACTCTGCAGGTCCATTGAATCAAGCAACACGCAGTGGGTTCCCAGTGTCCATAGGAGTTTTACAGATCCTCAGAGACTCCACCTACAGCCAAGCTAGCTCTCTAAGCCACAGGATGAAACGACTGCAAATGGCTTCTAATTCAAAGGAGGCTATGTGGGCTGGCTACTTTGAACCTTGGAGATGAAAACAGTGTCAAGCGAATATTTTAAAAGGAAGCATGAAATACAGACTTAAAATCTGCAACAGGTTTAAAAAACAAAATGGCTTACTTAAAACCAAATAAATCTTAAATCACCCTTATTTTTTTTATGGAAAAGTAACTAATTCTACTTGAAACCCTCATTCCCCACCTTTCTGTTTCTGTCTTACCCTCACTGTCTTCAGTCTGTCTACTCAACTTTAGTTGGCCATCTCTAGAAAGTTCTAGAAAGCAAGTGTGCTCTAGAATCTGGATTTGCTGTCTAGAATCCAGATTTGCCCCAGCTCCCATCTCCTTGCCTTCTCTTGTTTTCCTCTTCTGTGTCCTTCTCACAAATGGCTCTGCCTTTTACGGCACAAACAAGACTGTCTGAGCACTAAAGCAGGTCAATTGCCCTTCTGTCAGGCAAGCTTAATGCATAGGAGTCCCTGGCTCTTGTGGAGCTGGTGTTCCATGCTCCGCCCTAGACTGGGTGCTGAGGGTACTGAGGGGATAATATGATCGAGACACAGTACACACCAGGTGGTAAAAATATACTTCTGAGAGAACAGCTTAAGTCCTGGCTTCTTCAGTGTGGAAACAATGTTGCATTCACATTGTTGGAAAGCCTCAAGTACAAAAGGAGGAAGTCTCCTTCCCACTCCTGCCCTCAGGAAACGCCTGCTCTTCATCCTCAGTCCTTCCAGGGGCTCTCCCCCAGTACACGTTTATTTACCAGCTTCCTTTTCCCAGATGTCAGATTCACACACACATTAAGATGTTCACTTCATGTCATGTCTTTAAGACTTTTCTCCATAAACACAAAAAATCTTAACTCTTATTTGATATAGTACACTTTCACTGTGTTGTTATTCCATCACTAATTTTTCTAACCTAGAGACATTTGGATTTGTCTTTTTCTATGATGATCAGGGCTTTCCAAATAGGTCATTGCATCAGCACATGCAATTCATGTAAATCTAGGATAGACCCCCAGCAGTGGGATGAATGTAGTTGCTGAGCTGGCATTTGACAGCTAATGACCAGCTGTGGTGTAAAGAAAGCGGTGTTTGCCAGCAATCTCTTACCTCATTGGAAACCACATAAGGATTCTCACCCAAATCCAGTGCATTTCCTTAACCAGACTTGAAACTGTCGGCTGCGATCAGGAAACCTTCTAGTTTCCATTGTGCCTCTCTGCTTTGGACTCCTATATCCTTGGAGATGTTTTCTATCTACTTGGTGAACTTGAGCAAGATACTAATTCACTCTCATTTTCTTGACTCGTGTCCTGAGACCTCACCTGAATGGAGTCTTCATTGGGCTTAGGTGTCAGCACAGCCATTCCAGCTAGAGCAACTTGAGAGGCATCCTTCACAGGTGAGTTGGTCAACAACTGATGGGGAGTTCTGTGCAGCTTTCCCTGACATGATCTTTATTTATATAAAGTTTGTGACTACCTCATGTGTTGGCATGGTTCTTCTTTACTCTAAGATAAATTAACACAACTCTGAAAGAAACCTTTTGCCTCTCATCACCCCCCTCTAAGTGTTTTTATAAGTGAACAGTTGAATCAGAACCCTTCATGAAATTGCCAGTCTGGTTTCTTGGAGCCCAGACACAAACAGTCCCCACACACGAGCTGGACCCCAACATCATCGTCCTCTCCCCGAGGTTCTTTTTCCTTAGCACTCAAAGCTGTGTGTGCTTCCTGCTTTGTACAAGGGCATGCTGCCCTTTATCTTGGTGTTAGCCTCTATGGCAGCAACTGATAATTTCAGAACATATCAATGAAGGAAAGCAGGAGTTACTGGGGGCAGGAAGAGTGGCCCCTCTGCTTTGTGTTCTTGGCTGTGGAACTTTTCCTGGAAGCGTTTGGTGGTTGGGAATGGGCTCTGGGTCATTCTTCTGTGGACCTTTAAGAGCCAACTCTGGCTGAGCAACCAGCTCTGCCTCCAGATAAGCCAGCTGCCCCCCAAACAGAAAACCCAGACCTGCTTGCAGCTGCAGACTCAGCAGGTGCTGGTGACAAAAACAAACATGACTTTATGGAACTTTATAAGAAGATCAAGCTGTGCAAGTGTATTAAATCTGAGGTCTTCCCTTTCACTTGATAATGAGCCCAGTTTTGCCTGTGTCCAGCTTCAGTAACTGTTTTACACCTTTTCTTCACAACACTCATTTTGTTACAGTCCAACCACCCCCAAATTCTCTCTCCTTTAGTATTCCTTTAGAACCAAGCACACACTAGATAGATTTCTTCTGCATTGAGGCCCCAGTGGCTCTGAGACGAGCAAGTCTACACCGTGCACTGGCTCCTCCCCTGCCTACCTCACTCGTTTTTATTCTTTTTATGCCTCCCATCTTTCTGTTTCTGCCATCTTTGCTTTCCTCTTCTAGCCTTTAAATTTTCCCATATTTCTCACCTGGAAACAAACAGAAGGAAGACCTCTTGGGCCAGCGCCCAGAAGCTTTCGCCCTCACAGGCCAGCCTCTCTGAATTCAGCCTCTGTCTGCTTTCACTTCCTCTTCTCACCTCTGTATTTTCCTGCCCTGCCCTGTGGAGCCCATGGAGCTGTTTCCTGGGGCTGCTGGACTTCCTTTTTCAGTAGCATTTAACACTTACCCCTCCCAACATTCCTCACCGCTGGCTCTAAGCCCCAGTGCTTTCCAGTCTGTCTCCACCCCTCTGGAATCTCTGAACCTCTTTTCTTTGGCCAGGTCTCCATTTCTTCGGTCTATTAGCATAGGAGTTCCTCAGGGACCCTACATCCTCTCTCCAGTAGTCAGTAGGTCTTACTGTCCTGTCCTCCTTGTACGTCCTTCCAGACTTACTAAGATGAGAAGTGAGATGGTACAGAACATCTGCACTCAGATCCCTTATAGCCAGCACTTCCTTCACCAAGAACTTAGCACCAGTACCTCCCTCCCGGAATTCTGCTTCTCTTCCTAGTCTGTGAAGGGACACCCAGCTGAAACCAGAACCTTGGCATTATCCATCTTCTCTCATCCCCTATCCTGGAATATTGCAAGGATCACTCACTTAAACTTTTAAAGTTATTTCTTCTGGTTTTTGAGACTATAAATATAGTTATATCACGTTCTTTCCCTTTTATACATATTATATACGCATACATGTATATGTAAGAATGCCTAAACATTTTAAACACTTCTTCTTCCATCCCTGATGGCTCTGCCATAGTCCAATCACTAGTTGCTTTTCACCCTTGCTGCTAAGAATCTCTACCTGCCCCGTCCACCATCACATCACTAACAAGCCTGCCCTGTCAGCTGTCACTCCTGCAGTCATTCAGTCCACATCCAGCCAGTGCCCACTGGACACATCCTTCTCCCCTCCACACCCGTCTCATGCCTTTTATTGAATCCAAGCGCCACTACTGGGCTTCTTCTCACATTGTCACTATGCCTCTTGTCTCTCTATGCTTCAGAGCCCCACTCTGAGATTTTCTTCTTTAATCTTTCTTACCTGCCAGGGGCTGCATTGAGGATTCCGGCTTTTTTTTTTTTTTTCTCTGTGGCATATTACTTTCACTTTTTTTGTGTGTGTGTGTCTTCATCCTTTTGATCATAAATTCACTAAGTGTGACTTCCTCGAGAGCAAGGGTCTTGTTTACCTTATTCATTGTTATATTTGGGGGTGCTTGTTGGCATATACTAAACATCTGTTTGATATTTATAAGATAAAAATTGGTGAGTATATCCAAATTACTTGGCATGGATGTACAGTTAATAGTGTACAGTAATTTAGAGGTGTGAGAGAGAGGGGGTCAGCAGTTATCACTTGCTGGTTTTGCAGAGGTCTCCAGTTTGATCCCCTAGCACCCACATGGGTAGCTTACAACTGTCCCTAACTATACTTCCAAGGGATTGGGTAGCTTACAACTGTCCTTAACTGTACCTCTAAGGGGTCTGACACCATCTTCTCAGCTCTACAAGCACTAGTCATGATGATTATATATTATGTAATATATATTAATATTTATAATTTATTAATCTAATAAAGTAAACAAACCTCTGATAAATAGTGTTTCCTTTTCATTCCTCACTTGGTTCCCAGAAAAAATTTTTTAGAGATATGGAATGGATTACCTAGTCTTAGAGTGATTTCAACTTTTATGCTAAACTCCAGTATTATTTAGAGCCAAAAAAATATGGAATTTTTTATAGCTGCAGTTGTCTTGTCTATAGTTCAATGCCTCATGGAAGGACTGGAATCATATTCTGGAGTAAACTGAAGTCTGCTGGGAATGGACAGAATGTGTTAGTCACTGAGTCACTGGTCCACACAGTGACATTTGGATTGATTCTTGACATTCCCAGTTGGAAATCCAGTCAGTTCTCAGATGAACTCACAAAAGAAAATAATGAGGATTGTTATTAGCTATGGCAAAGAGTATCTCATAGGTGGATACATTCATGACTTTTGTTAAACACATGAGTGCGTGTGGGGATCTATTTCAATTGGCATTCACTGGGATCCAGAGACCCCATGCCAGAAATCATATCCATATAAACTATAGGAAAAACAATAATAGCATTTCTGTCCTGTTTTCCAACTTTCATGCCTTAAAATGGTGGTAAAAATGATGCATGTCTGTGTTGTCCTTCTCTTATGTCAGAGCCATACAGAGAGCTCACACTGAGTAGGAACAAATGTCTACACTCTTGAGAAGCAGTGAGGACCCCAAGGTCACTCACACTATCCTTTTCAGTTCTCCTCTGTCAGCTGGACCCTCTCCATGTCCCGCCTTCCACCACTCCAGACTGTGTACAGCCCTATAACCCATCCCTCCTGGTATTTCCCATATTTTTACCAACCAGGTAGGGCTGAGAACACTTGGCTTCCCTCACTGACTTCCTTGTGTCTTGGTGAAGTTCAGTGGCTGAAAAGCCAAGTTCTCTGTCACCCAGGCTCCCATGGGCTCAGTCTTAACAAGAGATAGATAGCCGTATGCAGGACTGTGGGAGGAGGTCTGGTCCTTGTGCTGTTTCTAATGACAATGAACTATGTTGGCTTGAGTGTTCAGAAAGCAGCACTTTGCTGCTCTTGCTCTTACATTGACATTTGTGTTATTTAAAAAAAAAACAAACCCTAGAATGTCTTCATCTATCAAATGCTATCGTTGCCCACTACAAAGGTGGATGTTATTTGAATTCATTGATCAGATTCATGATAAAACACCTACACAAAAGCCTTTAAACTCCAAAGCTTTGTGGTACTTCCTGCTACTTAGCAGATTAGTGTCTGAATGTTTTGTGAGAAGAAATAGTTATTCTTTCCTGGGAACGTCATGAATGCCGTTTGAAAACCTAGGCGGGATGATGCATTGGGGAGTTTTACAGCGGCTGAGACAATGTGAAGGAGAACAAAGACATCATTTGTTCCAGGGATGGAGCCCAGCACTGTGCAGAAGATATCACCACCAGACATTCTCTTCCTGACTGCTGGACCTTGCTTGCACCACAGCCTCTTGCATCCCAGCCAGTCAGGAAGCTGAAGGGATGAGCAGGAGCCAGAATCAGGCTGAAACCTGAAAATCCCATGTCTTGGTTGTCAGTCTGCTCTATGGCTCCTTGTTCAAAAAATCCCATGATGTCCCCCAAACTGTGCCACCAACAGGGAACCAAGCGGTCACGAGTCTTGGGATAAAGGACACCAGTAGATGAGCATTAGGCCTACCCCTGAGTGCAGGGTCAGTGTTACCAAAGATCCAGCCAAATGTGATGGAAAGAAACCAAGAGCACCAAATTATTTTATGGCTGCGATACTGAATGGGCAGTGAGGAAAAAGTGGAAGTTCGCGTATTGAGCAGGAAGACCTGCCTGGTCGGTGTTCCGCTCCAGAATGATGGTGAGAGGGCTTGGGTGCCTCTTCCACTCCCATGCCCAGCAAGAGACAAGTGTGCTGTAGAATATTATTTTAAGGTGCGTTACTTTTGTTTATGCTCTTGAACATTTGTTTAATGATGCAGAGATGTGTTGGATTAAATAAAATTCACCTGCGGTCAGGAGGCTGGGTCAGCTACTAGCTGACAGGAAGTTGGAGGGAGGAGCAAAGTGGAGAAGGGTTTATAATGAGTGGCAAGGAGAAGCACGAGGGCTTCTGAAGCGATGAGAGGAGGAGGGAAGTGACGTATTTGTCATAAAGCCTGTCTGAAGCCTCTCTGAGGAGCAGAATTCCACATCAACCTTTGAATCTTGAGTTCTTTGGAGGGACAGAGATTTAGATAAGTTCCCTTGTGAAACAGTCGGTGTCTGCGGGGACAGAATTCCCTCAATCTGCCGCTCTTTGTGGCCTAACCGCTGCAGATAGCCGAGTTGCAGTTGCTGATTCAGACAGCCGTGGCATAAAAGGCAGAAACAATTTAAAAAGGGCACAACACAAGTGTTTCCTCTGAAACACTGAACATTCCCAAGGAGAAGCTTCGCGGATGCCTATATCTGAATCTCACCAGTGAAGAAGCCTCAGGCCACCTCCCTGCTCAGACAGCAGCGAGGACAGCCAGCCTACTTTGCAGAGCAGAAATGAATGACAGCCAGAGATCACCTAGTATCTGAGGAGAGACACTGATAAAGGAAGAAGACACGTAAGTGGAAATAGACTCACAGGGAGCGCTTAAAATGTATGTGTGGAATACAGCCACATTTTAAAAGTGCTAAAATCATTATACCAAGAAAGTTGAGTAAAGACTTTTCTAGAATAACTGCAGCAAAGTGCAATTAATTGCTGTGGAACAATCTTTGTACACTGTATTATGTATTACTCGTGCTGGTTAATAAAGAGCTGACTGACCAGTAGCTGGGCAGATAGAAGTTAGGTGGAACTCGCAGACAAAAAGAGAGCTTGTAGAAGAAGAAGGGAGGAGACTCAGAGACGCTGGAGAGCCGCAGAGGAAGCAGGAAATGGACATGCTGTGCTGAAAGAAGGTACCGCCACATGGAAGAGGGTAGATAAAAGATAGGGGTTAATCTGAGTTGTAAGAGCTAGTTAGAAACAAGCCTAAGATATTGACCATGCTTTTATAATTGGCATTAAGTCTCTATGTGGTTACTTGGGAGCTGGCTTGTGGTCCTAGTGAAAAACTCTGTCCACAATTAATGGTTGCGGATTTTCATATCAGGAGCCATGAAGAATGGCGATATGCTCTTTCTTTCCAATGAGAATAAGCAGGTTGTATATGAAGAGTTGGAATGAGGAGGCCTGGAAGATGGCTCAGCAGGTGAAGGTACCTGCAACTAAGCTTCCAGGGTCCCCAGGATCTGCCTGGTGGTGGAGGAGAATCCTACACTGGGTCCTGTGACTGCCACGTACACTCTGAGATACAAAGGCATGTATCCCCTTCACACACAAATACAAACTGTGAAAACAGTTTAAATAGATTCGAGGTGTGATTGTCTATACACTTGTTTTCTCAACACTTAGGAGGGAGAGGCAAAAGAAAAGAAAGTTCAAGGCCTGCCTGTACCCCATAGCAAGACCCCTTACCTCCTACCCCAGGAGGGATTCAGTTGTGAGAAAATGATTGTCAATCTAGAAAACTTTACTTAGCTTAATTGTCAATCTGGTATGAAGATAGAATGAATATATTTTCAGAGAAAAATGCAAAGCTATAATTAAAAATAACCACAGAATACAATTTTAAAATCTTTATTAAGGAAAATGTGGAACACATGTAAAATTAGAAAAATAATATGTATGACAGCACCACTTCAGTCACTATCAGCTCTTTAAAAATTATCATTCCTTAGGAGGGAAAGCCCACATTTTTATCCTTCTAGACCTTGAGTCCACAAATTCTCTCTCTGCCTTTCCCTCCTCCTCCATTCCCCTCCTCTCTCTCTCTCTCTCTCTCTCCTCTCCTCTCCTCTTCTCTCCTCTGTTTCTCCCTCCCTCCCCCTTCCTCCTTTTTCCTTGGTAGTACTGAGTTTGAACCTAGTCCCTTGGGTATATTAGGCAAGCACTCTCCTCCATCTTCAGACTCAACAATAATTTCTTGATTCATTAGTTCCATTCTCCCTCTATTTTTTATTTTTGTGCTTTTAAAAGTTAGATTTTAAACAATGACCATTCATTGAACACAGTCACCTACCTATTTTCTTAATTCTGTAGGTTTACCATCAATTTATTTTGTGTTCTTTTTACTTATTTGAACATATATTTATACAAAACAGAAGTTTTTTTTTTCCTGTCAAATTCCTGAGTTTGAATTTTGCCCTTGTACCCATGGCATTATAGAACATAGTTCAAACTCACAAATATTTTAACTTTGTGCTGATAATGTTACCAAGAGTATTTTATTGATTATATGTGGGAAAAAAACAAACACATTAGATTGGAAGTTGTAATTGTGGGAAATTAATTAGCAATTATAACAAGAAAACCAAATACATGTCTTAGAATAATTATACAACAGAGTACAATTAAGTATTGCTTAATTGCATAAGTAAGAAATTATTAGTTTCATATTTAAACTATGCTGTAGAAAAATAGTAATTGTTAGTGGTAAGTTTATCTTTACAAATATATTTGAGGTGAGAAATTGTAGTATCACTACTTTACAAACTTTTGTGAATAGGTATATCATAGGTCACCAATGGCTACTAATATCAAACCTGAGGGACATACATCACCTACAAAGCCACTCTTATGTCAAAATAAATCAAGCCAAAATCTGACTGAGTCTTAACAACCCATTGTGAATACATAAGTTAATGTGCAAAGTATTTGAGAGACACTAGAAATTTTAATTTAGTCAAAAACTATGATGACATTGCATCTGGAGAGTAGAGGAGGCATAGGATGCCCTGATTAAAAGTAATAAACAATATCAAACTTAAGAAACTGGGATCTATATATTATTTGTATGGGAAAAACTGCTACCCATTAAATGAGTTAAAGGGTTGTCCCTGGTGACTAGATAAAACAAGAAAAGGCCAGAATGTCATGGAGTATTTGCTTTATGTTTGGGGATTTAAAATATTACTGCTTTGAAAAAATAATTTAAAATAAAAGAAGTAAAATAACAGAAAGATAGGCATGACTACCAGGTGCCTTATCAAAACAGAGCCAACTGCTCTCAGGAAGTACTTTTTCCACATGTGTTTTGTGTGTGGTATTGTTATCTAGTCTCTGTACTCTATGTCTGTGGACAATGTGCTCACTCTTTGCCTGTATGTAAGGAAGCTCACCCGGCATTCTCCACCCCTACACAGCCTGTGCCCTCTCAAGAGTGTTCTTGCTTCAGAAAAAAAAAAATCTTAGCTCCACTCTAGAAACATTTGTTTGTTCTATTTGTTTATGTATTTATTTATTTGCTAATGGAACCTGTCTCAACATCTCCAGCCTATCTGGTATTTCAGAACACAGTTGACAAGGAGCTCTCACCACCGGAAGTTCCCCTGTGCTTCCAAGTCAAGCTGATTGGCTGGGAAGTGGAAGTTGGAGAGGTTGCTCTCAGGGAAGTCCTCTTTCAAAACTGACCTCTGGGGGGTCCCAGAGAAGCAAGATGGCCACGGGATAAGTTATGTTTGCAGCTTTCCCGTTATCCCCTCCTCTCGAAGGTTCAGTTGGAGATCATGTTACGATTTCACATCAGTCCCTTCTCGCTTGACTGAGAAAACCCCTGATTACAATGGGCATTCAGCCTCACAAAGCCAAAATGGCCACTCAGTATCACAGAGGCTGCCAATTCCTGTCAATGTCCTCCTTTCTTTCTGAGCTATTTAAACAACAGAGCATACCCGTTTATTCCTCTGAAAGAAATATAGAGCTGCCGCCCTATGAAACAAGACTGCATATATAAACTTCTGAAATTGGGAGTGCTGAACAAAAAAGCTACTTTTTAATTATTTCTACCTAGTATTTATTATTCTACCTTGCAGAAGATTAGGTAATGTTTTAATGGTTTGTTGCTATTAATCTTGCATTATTCATGTCAAATTTGTATAGAAGCCATTTAAAAAAAAATCAGTAGAAAATGATTGTTGCCGGAATGGGAAAGAAGTATATGTCAGTCATAACACATCATTGTCAAGGAGGTAAAGGATAGATGCACTCTTCTCATTGTTACCACATGCGTTTCGAGTTGTCATCAAACACGTGGCTCCTGATTACTAATCATTTACGAAGTTGAGCTTTAATTATCCTTCAAACCAAATGTGAATTTTTATTTTTGTAAATTCTGCCTTGGCAGGCTGATTTTTTTTTAAGTTAAAAAAAAAATACCCTTGTTTTAGTTGAAGGGCATTTGCAGAACTTCTCTGTTGCTCTGAAAATGTAACCCCTTTGCTGTCGCATGGCTTAATGTTCCACACATGTTTTCTCACTTAAACTTTGCCTCATTTGGCTGTGGTTTCTTTCTGTAGCCTTTGAAACCGTTTCTAATGGAAAAATGCAGCTGGGAGCAAGATTTCCTAAAATGTACATGGAACTAATTTTCCAGGCGTTCTGTGCAAGGGTCGAATGTATCTGAAGGAGAGACTTTGCCAAGAGGCATTTTCATATAACCAAATGAAAGCGAGAGATGGCAGGATGGTCAGCTAAGGGAGTGAGCAGTGAGCCTAGCTGTGATTCGGAGAAGAGTGGGCGGGCTGAGGGAGGAGGAGGAGAAGAGAGCTAAGTGTGAAAGATGAAACAGGAACAAAGAGGGAGAAAGGCAATGTCCCCTTGGGAAGGAAGGAGAGAAAGGAGAGAAAAAACTAAGAGTTCCTGGAAGGGCGGGAAGGGCAGAACTTAAAGAAGATGCTATCTCCTGGAATTGTCATAATTTTTAAAAGGTCTAGTGTGTGGGTACAACCCTTTCAGTCATTTTATTTACTGGAGAACCCCACTGTTCAGCGACTACACCCTCAAAGAAAGTTACTTCTCCTCCCTAGCTGGCGACTGCCGGTAGCATCAGTTTCAAACATCAGTCTCCCATCTGTGTCTTCAATAACTTTGTTTTCTGTGAGATGAATGAGAGTACAGTCTATTGGAGATAAATAAATTAGTTTCAGTTAAAACATCACTTTTTAAAATAGCATTTTAATATCACTGTTAAAATTCTTTGCTTTTATCAACAGCTTCCTCTGTGTTTATAGACTGAAAGGTTAAATGCTGGGCCTTCCCAAGGCACAGTTGCCGAACTGCGCATGCTCAGGAAACTGGGGAAACACCAATGTGAGTGGATGACTTCAGACAGTGAAGACTCATCGCAGAAAGTCTGCTCTTCCTGCCTGAGGTTCTGTCTTTTACTCAATAAGTTCTCAATGTCAGTGACGAAAAATCCAAAACACAGACAAGAGATAAAATGTGTTCTTACTATTAATATGGAGTTTTGGTGGCGCATTTTTCCAGAATTCCTCTCTGGAAGAGCATAAACTTCAAATGCATGACTAGTGTAGGTTTTCTGGTATAAAATATCTACTATGTTGACATTAATAATTTGTGACTGTGGGATGACGTTCTTTAACTGCTCCATGTTTATGATTGTTTTACACATACTCTACTGATATAGGTGGTTTTACAATTGACCAAATTGGCATACTTCCTAGGCCCAGCACAATCAAGAAATTACCTTATGACTTGAAAAAAAATTCATATTGACTTGGCACTTTCTGATGTAGGATGCTCAATAAATAGCCATTTCCTTACTTTAAAAAAAATTACTTTATGAGGATGTAGGCTGTGTAAATACTTAAATAAGGTTATTTAAATATTGGAGGAGGCTGCACATGGACAGAGAATAAAGTGAAGACCATGGTGTGACTGGTTTAAGTGAAATAAACACAAGTGATTATGTTTACAAAGTCGTTTCCAAACTATTTTTTGAACAGTATCATCAAAACTTGAAGTCGAGAGAAATCTTTGAAATATAGCTGAACTCCTTCAATGAACTCCTGCCAAATATTGAAAGGTGATTGTCATGAATACCCTCAATAATCCTAGTGCAATTAAAGTGCCACAAACTATAATAATCCACAACTAGACATGGTTTGAAAATATGTATAGGCTCTGAAATAGTTTTGATGATTTCATGGGGGCAAAAATCAGGCTGAGAAACTATCCATATTTACTTTCTGTCTGCCTATTGCCATGTCCTCAAAATTTAACTCTCTGTAGTTACTTTATTTGACATTTTTGTACATGGCTTCACTTTCACTCATCCAGCATTTTGGCTTATTTTGATTGTTTGACACTAGTGTTTCTACAGCCAAGGAATTTAGATAATATGATCACACTGTGAGATATTCACGGGCACGGCTGTGTCTCCTGCAGAATAATAGCTCATCCCAGAGGAAGAATTTGTGCTGGAGTTGTAGCAAATACTGATGTGCTGAGCTCGGTGCATCACGAAGTCCCTTTTAAAGCTGGGTTTTCTTGGTGGAGGGAGTGAAAATGAAGAAGTTTATGTCGGTAGCTAGGGCTACCGTTCTTTAAGGGTCTTGTGTTCACAGAACTCATTTGTCTCATGTTCTATGGGGCTTGGCGTGATGTAAGAGAAAGGAAGGAATTCTTAGTGGAAAGAGCAGACCTAGGGCCTTTTATCCCTGCTTCCTTTTCTTTTCCAAGGGAGACAGGAACAGATATCTGATCACCCAAACACTGGTTCACACAATGGACCAAAGAAAATACCAGACCTAGGTCCAGCTTGATAAACCAGTGAGTGTCTTGAAATTACTTACAGGAGCTCATGACTCAGTCACAAGCATAACCAAAAAGCCCACACTAGCATGGGTGATGACCTCCTGAAGCTGCCTCGATGGAGCACCCACACCAGTCAAACTCCTACCCCCTTTGTGTCTAGAATCCCCAAGGCAATGCACAGCTTGAGCAGGCTTGCTTGCCACCAGGGAGAGGAAGGCAGGAGGGAGGGAGAGCCTGGACTCTCAGCTGAGGGTTTGGTGAGCTTCCTGCTTTCCTTCTGTGTGGGAATGCCAATGGTGCTGGTCTCATGAGGGCTGGTGCTGGTAATCTCATGCACACCAATGTCTAGAGGACTATGGCCCCTATTGTATTGACTGCCTCGCTAGATAGGGCTTTGCATAGTCCAGTACACCTGGCACAGTCTGCCTCACTCCTTTTTGCCCAAATATCTGTCTTCCTGTAGTTTGTCACTAGATATCCAATAGGCTGTTCTCTCAAATACCACCTTCTCAGGGAAACCTATCCTGGCACCTGAATAAATGCTGCCATAGTTCTCTCCAATTCTACATGACCCTC
This sequence comes from Cricetulus griseus, assembly GCF_003668045.3. Taxonomy (NCBI): domain Eukaryota; kingdom Metazoa; phylum Chordata; class Mammalia; order Rodentia; family Cricetidae; genus Cricetulus; species Cricetulus griseus. Next base: position 131,381,832 of record NW_023276806.1, read on the forward strand.
CTCACCTTCTTCAACCCTCACAGCTTCTGTTCCCTGCAGCCCCTCAGCTCCTACCTTGCTGTATGGTTTGCCATTGTTACAGTTTAATTTCTCTCCTTTCCCATTACAAACTCTCTGAAAATCAGAATGTCCGCCCATTTTGTTTTTGGATACAAGTGCCTGGAACAACATTTGGCCCATAGAAGGCACACAAATATTTCTGGAATGATTGAATTTAGCAAATCTTTGTTGAGTGTCTGCTTTGTCCCAAGATTTGTGCTTAGCACTGGGAATAAAAAATGACAGCAGGGCACAACTTCTAACCCACAAAAGTTTATGTGGCTCCCTTCCCAGGACACCTACCACAGTTTCTGACTCAGTAGACTTTGGATGGAGTCTAGAAATTTGCCAGTCTGCCAGATACACCAGAGTTTTTACTTGGTTTCCCACTGTCCTTTCTGGCAGATAAATTATATTATCATGGAATCTTAGACATAATACAAACCTGAAGCATAGCTGGTGTTGAATAACCCACCCTCACTGATGAAAGGATCATGTAATAAATAACATGTCCTTCCTGTTTTCCAAAACTACAGACAAAAACGTCCATGCTAGGCCATTGCTCATGTCTTCTTGCAAGCACTTCTACCACGATAGAAATGGATGCCCCAGCACTGATTAGGGGAGTAGGTGGGTGTGAAAATCAGAACACTTCTCAGGAACATTCTTTGGAGATTCCCACAGCCTTCATCTCAACATCCATATTTTAAACTGGGTGATAATACGTCTTTAGATTTTATTTTCAATCCTTATTAAATACCGTACTTGGCATATGCAGAAAATTTGCTTTTGGAGGATCACTTTGCACTGGGGTAGTGCAGCTGTTCCTGTAGAAGTGATTGGCCGCCTCAGATTCAGAGTATCCATGTGTGACTCTGTGTGTGTGTGTGTGTGTGTGTGTGTGTGTGTGTGTGTGTATGCACCTGTGCCCCCTTATCAGATTTAAAACCCTCAAGGTCAGTGTGCACTGTCACTTTGGATAGTCTTACACAGCTTCACTGACAGATTTCTGCATAGTCACCAAATCAAAATTAACTTCAGTGTTTTCTTCTTTCATCTGATTCTAGTACCAGAAATTGTGTTGATTGGTTCCAAAGGGTCAAAGGTTAGGAAGGAATGGAAAGTTTTCATGGGTTGTGATGTAGGGCTACTAGAGATAGATTTCAAAATAAAGCCTGTCTTTATCATTTGGAGCAAAAAGAATGGTCATTTCATTTTAGCACAGATTCATCTAGAACATGGTTGATGAACACAGTGTGTGGCCTACAAACCCAGATTCTACAGGAATATGATTAAAATCTGTATCTGTGATATATAGCTAGTCTCAGGCAAAAACTCAAAACAAGTCGAGCTTATTTCTATAGGCTCAGGTCCCATTCCATGCATATCCTTTAAAAACATCTTTACTAGTTCTTTGAGAGTTTTTATTTTTGCACAACATGGTTGGATGATATTCACCTCCACAACTCTACCCAGATTGATCCACCCACACTCCTCTTTCTGACTTGTCCCTTAAAAAAGAAGGAGGAGGAGGAGGAGGAGGAGGAAGAAGAAGCTTTGAGACTAATTTGTACTGTTCCAAATATTCTTGAATGTGTGATCTTCCATGGGAGCATGGTTGATTCACCAGAAGACACGCTCTTAAAGAAAAATGACCCTTCCTTTTCCAGCAGCTGGCAACTGCCAGTTGATCCATGGGTGTATGCATGTGGGGTGGGGTATTGCATGTCCACCTTTGTTGCAGGTCCCATTGGCTCAGGCGGCTGACTCTGCCATGTTGTCCTTTCCTCATTGCTGTCTCTGAGTCAGGTGTTTCTTCCTCAGCAGTCTCTGGGTGTGGAAGCAGGCTTGGCTCAGGGAGGAAGTGCCTGCTGTGCATGCTCATGCGGGCTGGCCGGGGCACCTGGGCACAGTGATTGTGGCTTGGGTAGGCTGGCCACCATTTCTCCTATGCATCTGCCTTCTCCTTTGTGGCTTGGGTTTGTACAGGGTTTTGCATGCTCTCATAACTGCTGTGTGCTCATGTGTGCAGCTGACCTGCTGTTCCCAGATGTTCCCTTGTAGTCACCCACCATCTCTGCCTCTAGCTGCTTCCTCTTAGCCCCAGTTATCCCTGAGCCTTGGGAGGAGGATGTGGTGTGTGAGGGTGTATGTGTTTCTCGAAGTGCTGAACTATCTATGGCCTCTTATTCTGTCTCCCTTGGACATTCCATGTATATCTTTCCCAGCCCACTATTTGCCCCCCTCGGACAAACATCCAGCACTTTAATTTCTCTCTTGCTGTCTTGGAACAGCCCCTATTTTCTGGAAATAGCATTGTACCAAAAACGTATGCCCTATTGTGCATTTGTCAATTGGCCAGGTAATCCAAACACAATCTATCCCAAATATATTTGAACAGTAGGGATTTTTCTAGTTGCTAGTCAGAATGTCTTTGCCAAATGGCACAAATTCCAAAATTAGGTGATACAAACTATCCACGTTTTGAAAACATGCAGAAGCTGGGTCACTGAATACTTGCTATGTGACAGGCAACACACAGGTCCTTCAATATTCAGCATCCAGTCCAGTCATTATGGAGGAAGGTCCTCTGTGTTAGACAGTATTGTACCCTGTCTAAGGATGAGAAAACTGAGGGCCAGTAAGGTTAGTTTACTCCTCAACATGATGAGATTCCATCCGTGATCTTCTGAGACTATCAAGCTCCTGACTTTGCCCCAATCAGCCACTGGAACACAACGATGTGGCAGCTCATACTGTGGGGCCCGTGCCAAAACCAGAACTGAAAGGGATGTGTCTGGAGAGAGCTCAGAAGTTAGCAGCATCTGTTCTTGCAGAGGAGGGGGGCTCAGTTCCCAGCTAACAACAGTCTGTAATTCCAACTGATGCCCTCTTCTGGCCTCTTGGAGCACTACACACATGTGGAGCATAGACATGCATGCAGGCCAAACACCTATATACATTTTAAAAAAGTTTTTTAAAGTAAATCTTTGTTTTAAAAAAATGAAGAGGAAAAGCAGAATTATAGATATATATTTGACTGTGAACACTTTACCTAAAATTATGGAGCTAAAGTCTTCAGGTCCTTCAGGTCATTTGGAAATCTTTACCTTCCATGCCACAGTCTATGGCATTGTCAAGTGGTAGAAAATGAATATTTACCACATATTCAAGGACAAAGCTTGGTGATGACCTTTGAAAAACTCTCTGAATCTAGTGACAAGAATTGCATTGTCATCTCTATTTTGCTGTCCAAATTGATGAGTCTATCTTCAGCCATGTGTCTTAATCTTGATCCCTTTATTGGATTGTCACTTCTATGATAATCTGCAGTGCCATTCCATTCCTTTTTATAACTCTGGGTTTCCTTGCATTGCTATTACCGTCTTTTCTTTCTTCAGTTATTTTCAAGTTGATTTGTTTCAGTACCTGTGCAGGTGTCATGCACCACTAAGCTACAGGATTCATTTCAGCTATTCCATTTTTAGTCTACACATATTCCTTATATATAGACTCATAGGTTCACTTCTTAGCTGTGAGAGTGTATACTGTGGGCCCTCAGCTATTCTGGCAACCTTCTGGGGTTTAGGGGAAAGGTCCCTAGGTACAGGTTTTTGGGTCGAAGTCTTAGTCACTTTATATAATCTCTACTTACTTTCTAATGATATTTCTCTGTAAATGGAGTTTTTTATTTAAATTATTTAATTACTACTCATATTTACATATCCATCCCCCCATTCCCTCACCCTCCCATCCTCCCATGTTTCCTCAACAACCCCAGCCCATCCTCCACCTCCTCCCCAGGGATAGTGAGGCCCTCCACAGGGGACCTTCAAAGTCTGTCATATCATTTGGGGGAGGGTCTAGGCCCTCCTTGCCGTCTCTGAGCTGCAATACTATCGCTCCATAGGGAATGGGCTCCCAAAGTTCATTTGTGCTTTAGGGATAAAGACTGGCTCCACTGTTAGAGGTCCCATAGACTGTCTTGGCCTCCTAGCTGGCACCTACATTCAGAGAGCTTGGTTTGGTCCAATGTTGTTTCCCCAGCTTTATGACTAGGATCTCCATGCTCTCACTAGGGCAGGTTAACTGTTTCTGCTGGTTTCTGCAGCACCATCTTGGCTCCTTTGCTCATCCCTCCTCCATCTCCACTACTGGATTCAGTGCTTAGCTGTGGTTGCCTATTTCTGCTTCGAACAGCTACTGGATGAAGGTCTGGATAATAAAAAGCCAGAGTCAATTATAGAGAGAAATGCTGAAAGATCAGAGAGAAGGAGCAAGCCACAGCACATCTTACCTCTGTAGCATCTCAGCAGACAAGAGAGCAATTTCCTGTTTCTCCCTGCTTATATCCTGTTTCTGCCCACCTACCTTACTTCCTGTCTGTATAGACATCCAGACCTCCGGTTAGCTAGTAGCAAGCTCCATTCTCTCACCCCCAGACAGGCTTTATTTGTTCAAGTAAGATATTGCCACATTTCTCAGAAAAAATATATTTTTATTAAACAAAATCTACTGCTACCTAGTCCTAGTGAATATGGAGAAAATCTGAAGTTTCTGTACATTCCTGGAGGGAGGACAAATGTTGGAACTGAGTTAGAATGGAATCTGGAAAGTTTGGTTTTTTATGGTTTATTTTTATATCAAGTTAAAAATATGCTTAACATATGACCCTATGATCTCACACTTAGTAATTTACCTGAGGATATTTCATGCTCTTATTAGAAAGATAGAATCGTGGCTCTGGGTAGGTAGAGAAGGAGTGGACAACAAAGAACAATGTGAAGGAGTTTTGAATTGAGCCATCTGCATCTTGCTTGTGGCAATGCCTCTACTCCTTTCCCAAACACCGAATGTATACCCAGAGTGAATTAAAAGTAAATACATCTTTTTTTTTTTTCAAAAGTAGAAACCATCTATTTGGATAATTCTTTGCCGTTCTCACCTTCCAGAGACTAAATGTATTATGAAAATTCCGGAGACTAAACATGTTATGAAAAATGCCTTGCAATATTTCATGTTTTAAACTTTAAGAACAGTCCTCGCCTGCTGCTTAGTCATAAAGTCGAACCTGAACTATTTTCATTAGATGTATTTAAAATGTTTAATAAGCACTAGAGTCTGAAGAAAAACATTTCCATCCTCATTTTTTTTATGCTGTGCCAACCCCTGTGTCTACGTGTGCGTGTGTGCATTTGTGTTTCAAGACTGATTTGTTTTCTTAACAAGCTCTGTTTAGAAGACAAAACTTTCAGTTCCTTTACCTGACTCCCCCTGCCCCCCGACACACAATTCCTTTGCATATTAAACTTGATGGAGACGAATTAGTTTAAATGCAGGTGGCCCCGGAAAAAATGACGAAATCCTGAGATCAGTTCCCACCCAGGGCTGGCTGGCCCTTTATCCAGTTACAGACAGAAAACACCAAGGTGACCTCATGCCTGTAAAGGCGGATGTGAGTCCTCTGACACAGGTGGTAGAAAGAACTCAGACAATCAGAGCTGATGAAAACCACATCTGTTCCTTTTAGTCTTCACAGCTGCATGAGAGCGCAGCAAGACCCTCAGCTCTGTTTGCAGCAACTCGCTTGCAATGATGGGCGTGCAGACTGCACTTGGAATTTTGGTAAACACACCAGGGTATCCATTCAAGTCCAGCATTCCCATCTCTCCCTCCTTCACCTCTTTAGTCCTGGTGCTATCATTATCTTTGGTAATTCCAGTAAACAACCAAGGGACAAATAAAATAGGGCTTTCTAGATCTCTAAATAAGTGCCTTTCCTAGGATTCATTGCTTTCCTGTGTGTCTTTTATAGTATGGAAATGACATCTTATATTCTCATCTCATTTTAGGATGTTGGGAATGAAAAAAATTTATTATTAGCATAAAGGGATGTAACCAGCTGGGGGTTTTAAGCTACATGACTGCGGAGAGACGTCTACTTTGTGACCGAGTCAGTCGTGACTCTCATTATTCCCTCAGCCTTTCTGTCTACCTACGTGTATTTTCTTCGATGTTCAAAATGATATCTTTATTTGCAATCTTGGCTCAGCCAACAGGTGACTTCTGCTTGCAGATCCATGTTGCATTTCAAAGAAGATGAAATGGAGTTCCATTGGCTTTGGGGTTTCTTTTTCACATCACTCAGACTTTGCCTAGTGTTAGAATCTTTGCTTCAACATGGGTGGGAGAGAAAGAGGGAGTAAAACACACACACACACACACACACACACACACACACACACACACACACGCACGCACGCACGCACACACACACACACACACACACACACAGAGAGAGAGAGAGAGAGAGAGAGAGAGAGAGAGAGAGACTTGGAATTAATTAAAGCATTTAACACAAATCCTACTCCCTGTGGTGACTATTTCTTATCATCCTGACCTATCCCATCCATCCACTGCTTGCTTTTTTCCCTTTGAGAGTAACTTGGTTACTTGAAACATCCCCAGTGCTATGAGCTCAAAATTAGAAATGAAAAGAGCAGCCACGGGGCACCCTGGGATGACTCCACTCCAGACAGCATGGCTGCCGTTGCCACACGTGGCCCTAGTCATTGCGTTGGTCTTTGTCCCAAGCTGGTCCTCATGACATGGGATGGTTTTGCAGGTGCATCTGCTTACTGTTTGTGATCTTCAAGCATTACTAAATGCCTCTGCCTTTCTCTCCTGTTTGCATAGTCTTCCCTGGAAAATTAGAAAATCAAAAATTGACATTCCTGATGTTAATGAAGAATAATGAAGCTGGAAGTTAGAACGTCTTCTTCCTTTCCAAAGGGAGGGAGAGGGAGGGAAGGAGGAAAAGATAGAGGGAAGGGAGGGAGGGAGGGAGGAAGGAAAAAGGAAGGAAGAGAAGCAAGAAAGGGAGGAAGGATGGGAGGAAGGAAGGAAGTAAAGAAGGAATGAATGAAGGAAGGAAATAAGTTATAATCTCCTTTCTTTCTAGAATGCTTACTACATGCTTGCTACCACAATCTAGGCATTATATAATTTATTCTCCAAGACTGTGGGAACTGGGTATGAGAATGAAGCTCCCCACACTGTTGTGTCAGTTCTATGGCTAAGTCATACCCATCATCACCATAGATGTTTTTTCTGGTTGTCCTGTTCCATCTACTCAACTCAGCTGAGCTGGGTGCCAAGGCACCTATAAATTCATAAGCGGAAGCAGCAACGCAGGGCTTCCTTTCGGGAACTTTTATGCTATGGTAACAAAGTGTCAGATGGTCCCTAAGCTCCAAAGTTAACCATTTCCCGAAAGCTCTGTTAGCAGACCTCTGATTTCACTGGCTCTCCAACTCAGCTGATTCCTCTTGTTCAGTCCTTTCAGGCAGGGATGAGGGGAGCCTGAAAGGATGACAGGCAATCCCAATGTTGGACTCTGCTCCCTCCACTCCCTACTAAGGAATAGATCAACACAGGCACCTGCTACAAGGGTCTGACCCTCTTGTCAGACCTCTAACCCCACAACACGTTCTGGTTTTTAATCCCATTTTGTAATGCAGCCCTTAAAATAATGCTCAGAGAACTAGGGGAAGGGTCAGAACAGTAGGAAAGAAACAGCACCCATTGCCATGGTCTCCATACTCCTTTAAAACACTCCTTGCCCTGTTTTCCTTCTAGTGTCCAATAAAGCAGTCTCTCCTTGCACACTCCTCTAAGGAACCCAGCTGGTCTGGGTCACTTGGTTGCCAATTTTAAAGGCTATGGGTTTGGGTTTTTCTTAGTTACCAATTTACAATTACTATTCTGCCATTTAGTGACTCTGAATCTAAAAGAAACAAAAGATGGGCAGAGATGCATTTTGCTTAGGATATGAACAAATGTAGCTTTCACTTTATTTGTTGTCTGTGGGTAGGTTTTATTGGGGGTGCCCAGGTAATTCAGAATTTTTTTGCTTTAAGTTTTTTATTTTCAGGAGTATTGCAAGTTCTCTCTTGGAATTTGTTCACTATTATGGTCTGGTAAACAGGAACAAGTAAGCAACGATCCCACTTTCTGCCTCTGAATAATCAAGGCAAAAGTCACCAGTCACCATATTTAGCAGTCATTCCTGACAGTCTGTCATTTTTAACCACTTCTATTTCCTTTTAAGAAAGGAAGGAAGGAAAGAAGGAAGGGAGAAAGAAAGAAAGAAAGAAAGAAGTATTCAAATGGGGATTTTTTTAAACTGACCTTTCAATCTTTAATTTTGAGGCTAGAATGATTTTACTGATACACTCCTCAACTCTCCAGTGAAATTTCTGATAAGCACTCACCTGCTGTTTCCTACAGCTTCTCTAGGTTGACATTGGCCCAGGATTTAGTATTTATCTCTCTGTCTTTCCATTCAGATGTTACTACTCGGGACTCCCATAAAAACACTAAACTGGAAGCCCTAATATATATATGCAGACCCGTGCAGGCCCTGTGCATGCTGGTTCAGTCTCGGTGAGTTCATATGAGCTTTGATAATGTTGATTTAGAGGGTCTTGCTTTCTTGGTGTCCTCCATCCCCCCCTGTCTCTTACACTCTTTCCACCACCTCTTCTGCAGGGTTCCCTGAACCCCAAGGAGAGACATCCCATGTAGGGAGGTATCTCTCTATCTCTGTCTCTCTGTCTCTCTCTGTCTCTCTGTCTCTGTCTCTGTCTCTGTCTCTCTCTTCTCTCTCTCTGTCTCTCTCTCTCTGTCTCTCTGTCTCTCTCTCTCTCGTGTGTGTGTGTGTGTGTGTGTGTGTGTGTGTGTGTGTGTGTGTGTGTGTGTGATTCTGGCTGTGGGTTTCTTATTTGTCCCCATCTACCACAGGAGGCTGCTTCTCTGGTGTTAGCCAAGCCAGATACCAGGAAACAAGACCCGAGTGCAAAGCAATATGTCTCTGTTTCTTGTGCCTTCTCTTGACTCTGTTCCTTCTGTTGACTTGCCTTATCCAATGGTGGTGTGTCAGTTTTTGTTTTATCTCATTATGTTTTATTTTATTATTTTAAAAAAATCTCAGCACAGATTTGGGGAGGCATACAAAGAATTTTGAATAAACTTGTGGCTTTTGTTTTGCAGAAACTTGGCAAACTTTCTATCGATCCAAAAGAACCCAGCAGAAATCTGAATTTTTAAAATACTTTGTGGGAATTCTGAATTTTTAAAATATGCGGACTCAGATACTCTCATGACTAAGAAACACCAGGCTACTAAAGTTCACTATTTATTTCAATGTCTACTCCAGTTGTTACTGTCATTTGTTCTAAGACAATGGATCAAATAGTGTCCATTCTCCTTGAATCACTTTCCATAATCACTCTTCCGAGAAGAAAAGGTCCAAAACATTTTCAGTAAGAGAAAAAATTTAATGAGTTTTCTGATGAAGATGTTTCATGGAAATAGTTTGAATTGAGACATTTGAAAGCTGCTAACATAAACAGTATCAAAATAGCTGGTGTTTATAGTAAATTGGGGTTTTAATGACTCTCAGCCAGTTCTATCATTTTCCCATCTACCACTGTCCACTCTCTCTGTTGTCCATTCATTGGTAGTTTTTCTGGGGGTGGAAGAGAAGCCCAGTACACACCTTTATTTTAACTTTATTATCTCCAGTAGGACCCACACTTTTGTTTTTGCTCATTAGCTCATTTTCTGATAAATGGAGTGTCACTGAGAGGAAAATTCCCCAAAGCTGGTCAGAGCAGCTAACTCTTTAACAGGGACTGGACAGAATCTGGGGTACAAGGATATAGGGCAGATGGATGGTCCTTGTTCACTGGACCTGCAAGCGAATATGTTGATGGCACTGGGTCCTCTGGAAGGAAGACATCTTTCTTAGCAGGCTGGCTGTACCCAGACAAGCTCTTCCAACAGATAAACCTGAGGAAATGACTCTCGGGAGAATTCCACCTCATCTATGCCCATTCTCTGAAGTAGACTAGGTACCTTCCCAGTGTGAAGAGCACCATAGAGTCTCATGGAGGTTTTATCTAATTGTCGTGTCCACTGTAGGGAAAACAGACTGAGAGGAACATGAGAGATGTGGGGTTCCCTGTGATCTGACTCCTTCAGGGCTGTCATGAAGGGGACTCTGGGTCAGACCGGCTGCTGATCTTTCAGAAGAATGGTGTGAAAGGCAAACATCTGGACTGGTCATGGCTACGGTTCTCATGAACTGACAGCAGCTACAGCCACCTGCACAATATCAGTCCAGACAAAATTCTGGCATAGATGAGGGTGGTGTCTTCCAGTCCCATCTCTTGCCAAGGAGCTACTGGCCATTGGTAGCTGTTGGAACTGAAGCTCAGTCTTCAGTATGTAATTATGTAAATTATGTGAACGAGTGGCTGCTGGTAGATTTCCTGTGCTGCAATGGGTGCCCCCCACACACATATGAGCAACACTGAATGGACTTAGTGGGTAACCCCCCCTCAAAAAAAGAGTGCATGAGGTTGGCAGGGGGTATGTTGAAGAGTTTTGAGAGGGGGCTGGAGTGGGAAAATTGAGAGTAATATGATCACATTTCATTATATACATGTGTGAAATTCTTAAGAATAAAGAAAATAATAATAATAATAAAAATCTCTGACTCCTGGCAGTGAAACTTGACAGTCCAATCCCATATGTTAGCTCAACTATCAAATAATTAAAACACTGTTTTTTTTTAAATGTCATTATTATTTTTATCACTGATGGAACTGTCCAAAAGTTGGTTTAGAGAGGGAAAAATATAAAATTAATTTTATTCAGATGGGAGAACACATTTAATTTTAACAAAAATGTTCCTTCTAGTCTGCTTACAATTTGACAGTAATTTCAGAAACTCTTAAGAATTCCCTTTGTTTGTCCATGACATATCCTCTCAGTGACCACAGAAGGAAAAGTTTTGTGCAGCCCACAACATGAATGTGTTTAAACAAGAAGCTGTACAGAATGTCAGCTGGTCTTCCCCTGGTATCGTCTGCCTGTGGTGGACTTGACCAACAGTTCTCCTCGTCCATTGCTCTTGCCAATCCCTCCCCCATGTGTAAGTAGGAAAATGTTCAGAAGGCTTCAACTCTGGGTCCTGAGGACTAAATCTCCATATTCCAAAAGCATTCGTAAAGCTAACTGTCTTGCTTTTGCAAAATGGTCTGCAGCCCAAATGAAGCAAATATATTTTGTTTTATTTTGAATAAATCAACTTCTCAACCTTCCCTTTGTTTCTTTAAGAGAGTTGGCCATTTAGCAAAGATGAAGGAAGCTGTGAGGATCTGTCCCCTGTCTGCCTCCTGCACCTCCTCTGCCTCCTTTGCTATTTCTTCTCTTCTTATTAAATTACAGAGAAGTTCATCTTTACTCTGAAGAGGTTCATTTCTTTTCTTAACCAAATTAGTTCTCAAATCATGTGGATACTATGTTAGCCAAGCAGCCACATCAGAATGCATTAAAATATCACTGTTATATATTGTGCATCACATCCTCACTCTTCATTGCTCTCTCTCTCTCTCTCTCTCTCTCTCTCTCTCTCTCTCTCTCTCTCTCCTACCTCCCTCCATCTCTCCCTCTGACTTACCATCACTCCATCTTTTTAAACAACAACTCACCCTTGACTTATTCGCGATTCTCATTCCCCTCTGTGCAAATGTGCTGTTTCCAGCCCAAGTATTTTCAATGCTTATGAACATTTGCATTTCTAAAAAACATTAATTATGCTCAATATCGAAGGAATAATAATGTAACTATGGTCGGGATTTGCATGTATTCGGGGAATCATTAAGCAATTCGTTTGGGATTCTTTCTGAGTGTTATGAATAACCAAACACTCTCCGAATTCCTGCTGAAACCATTCTGGTGGCAGAGCTGCTTTAGGGACTCCGGGGACAAGTTATTGACTCTTTTCTCACTAGTGGCCTGGTGATTGCTGAGGAGTGAAGGTGCACTCTGAGAGACTTTCCCAAGGAAGCAGGGTTGCTGTGCCCTAGGATTCCCTAACTGAGAAATGTGAATTCAGCCCTTGAGATGGCCAGTGATGTATGAGGAGATGGTGTTCTTAGGAATCCAGCCAACACAATGCTCTGCTCTGAGGGTGGGAGCTTTCTTCTCTCTTCATTCTGTTGAATGAAGTTTCCCAAGAAGATCACGGACTTTTATCAGTGAATTAACTCAGTTGGCAATTGGCATCTGAAATATTTAAGCCAAATGAAATATGACATAATATTTATATAATAATAATACAACAATATTTAGACTCTGACTTTTACTTTGTTCTATCCCTATTTGACTTCCTTGAAGCAGTGTAGAAATACATTCTTCTAACGAAGCCTGTAGTCAGTGGGCTTCTGCATGCAACCATAGCACATGATTTTGTGTCTAGAGAGGGACATCAGAGAAACCAACCAAATACACCCAGGGCCCTGCTCATCCTGGGGATGCCTGTCCCACTAGAAGGGGGGCTGTTTCTTTATCACAAGTGGCTTTAGGAGAGATGTCTCTTAAGGAAAGACTTAACCGCTACCTGTAGGTTTGCATTAACATCACAATTCTAAAGAATGGCAGAGAATTTACCGATGTAATATATAGGCCAAACACATTTGTGGCAAGCAAATTGCTAGTTGGATGTGTGGGCAGAGTTATGGTGTCTAAAATACAGCCTATCCTCTCATTATCACACAATTCCTAGTTGAAAGTATATAGGAAAGGGGTCCAGACACAAATGAGGAGGGCTGCTCTATGAGTAACAGAGACACCAGCTTGTGGCTCTGCCCTGTGGGCACTCCCAGGACAGGGATTAGGGAAAATGAATAGTAACTACCTTACCCAGAACTGCTCCTGGCTTCTTCAGCCACAAGTTCACTTTCCTCCAGAATGGTGCCGTGGGATTCCACTGAGAGTTTCTCTAAGAGCAGAACCCTTTGGAAGAGCAAAATAACTCTCTCCCGAGTCTAGAGTGCTGTCTAGAATGCTTCTGTTCCCACAAAAGCCAGCCTGTGGAGTGTAAAAGAAGATATGTGGTTTCTTATTGCTTTGGAGTGAGTGTCAACTTACTTTTCTAGTCCAGATCACCACGGGATGCCACATTTACAGGAATGACTGTCAGATAGAATTTAAAAACCATAATTGTCTTGGGTAACATGGAAAATGATCTCCTAAGTCTGAACATCAAAGGATAGTGCCTTTGTGTTTGACATGTATGGTTTTATCTATAGTTGGGTGTCTGTCTACCATGGTGAGTATCCCCAACATTTATCAAATGATTCTGCATGTGTGATGCATGCGTGAAACATGATGAACATAAAACACACAAGTATGTGGGTATAACTCGGCTGGTAGAGTGCCTACCTAGCAGGCAAGAACCTCTGTGTTCAATTCACAGCACTGAACACACTAGGCATGGTGACATGCACCTGTAGCCTGAACTCTGGGGTAGAAGTAAGAGGGTCAGAATTTTGTGGTTATCCTCAGCTTCATAACAAATTTCAGGCCAGTGCAGGCTGCAGGCTATGTGAGACCTATTACAGAAAACAAAAGAAGAAATACAGGAAGGAGGGGAGGAAGGGAGGGAGATGGAAAAGAAGGAGGTGTCAGGCTTTCATAAAAAGCGCTATGGCTTACATTTATTGAACTCCAGCTGTGAATAATAGGCTATCTAATTTAATAGACACACTGCCAAGCTATGTAGGTTGGCTGACTACTTCTCATGACCATATTATTTTGCACGTAACACTGCATTCAATTAGGATGAAGGAATTATGATTTTGTACTGATCTTCTCAAAATCCACCTGGCTGGCATTTCCATGGTCTTGACTTTCCATACTTAAATAGATCAATAGAAAGATGGCCACATACACTTGAAAATTAAATTATACTCAACAACAAGGCATCCCTACCCTAACACGATGGTCTAGGTCCCCTCAAACCATGAACCCAAATAAATTGTCCCTCCCTTAGGATGTTTCTTGCTGTAACAATGATCTCTAATGTACCTGTTACTGGACGAAGTCTTGAGGATTGGCAGTTGGGTGAGAGAAGGCCTAGTACATCTGTTGAATACACAGATGGAGAAAATTGAAACGATCGTATTTATTTACTGAATAGATAATTACTGAACACCTTCTGTGTGCCAACCACTCTTCTAGATGCTGAAGACAAGACATCAAGTAGAACAAACATTCCTGAACCTGTAAGGTTTACTGTCTGGTAAAAAAAGAAAGTAGATAACTTGCCCTGTGTGTGTGTGACTTTGCTCTGTTTTGTTCCTTAATTGCACTTTGCAGAGAATCTCCCACCAATAGGTGGCATCAGGATGCTAGAAAACTACACCTTGGGTATCTTGACCCAGAAACACTTCTTTATTTTAGCAGAACTTGCTAGGGCCACTACTAATTTATGTCAGTGTGGGAAGCATCCACTCCTCTTGGGAGGGGACTAAAACAGCAAGACAAATGCCATTATATCCAATGCTTATACAAATATCAAACTTATTCACAGTGACCTTCCCAACAGTTTGTTTTCCACAGGGAGACAGACAAAGAATGATCTCATGTTTGAAATTTAAATACACACAAGACATTTGAGTGTGGTCTTATGAGAAACAAAGTGGTTGAAGAGACCCCCTTGCTAGCCCAGAAACAAGCATGGAGCCCTGAACAGCCTCAAGACTGTGCTCACAGCTCTGGTCACAGCTAACAACTCTCCAGATATATAACAAAAACAACAACAAAACTTATTTGTGAAGCAGTCTGGGTTCCCTTCAAGATTAAAAAAAAATAATGGTTTTACAGGAAGCTATAGCCGTGGTATTTAGAGATGACAGAAATGGCTAAGGGAGAAGATAAACATTGCTGAATGTGGCACTTCATACAGGTGTAAATTAGGTTAGTAAATCAGAGCGACTCTGCCAGTGTGTTTTTTTAAAAGGCGTAACCATAAAGATATGATTTTACTCACTGTAATGTTTTACAGAGAACAACAAAATAGCGATGCTTAGGCAATCGACCTGGTACTTAACAGAATTCCCTTCCTGCCTGGGAAGGCCATTGATTTATTGGTAAATCATTGAATAAATAGAGGCGTAGGTTTTAAGCAACAACCTTTCAGACAAGGTGTTGCTGTGCTCGCGCTCACTTTACAATCGGAGATGCTGCTGAAGTTGAAATCATTCCTGGCTGCCAACAGGAGATGTTCTAGTTGCCTCTCATTTTCCAGGAGGAAATGGGGATAATAGGGAGCTCAGGGCTTTACATTTTTGTAGTTCACTAGTACACTGCCTATGGGGGACCTTTCAGATTCAAGTCATAATAATCTGCCCTTAATCACTAAAGGCTCATGGCCATCTAGAATGCAGAAGGCACCAGTCCAAACTCAAGAGTCCTCATGATCCTGGTAATTAATTTTTTCTGGTTTTTTGAGACAGGGTTTCTCTGTGTAGTTTTGGAGCCTGTCCTGGAGCTAGCTCTTGTAGACCAGGCTGGTCTTGAACTCACAGAGATCTGCCTGCCTTTGCCTCCTGAGTGCTGGGATTAAAATCATATGCCACTACACCCAGTGGTCCTAACACAGTGCAACCCTCTTAAGTTTCTTCTAAGACTTTAAGCAAACTTTAACTGTGAACACAGTTAAAAGGAACAAGACAAATGTGCTCATTTCATAGGAGATGAATTGAGATGTTGCAAAGAAAGTTACTTCCAAGTGGAACCAAGTGGAACCAAAGTAAACTGCAAAGCCAGCAGGGTAAACACAGCTCGTAGCCCCATGTCTGGCATCCAGGATGTTACCTTAGCTTTCACAGGCTTCTCCAGCTTGCCATCTGCAGCAGGCATGGGTTTCTCTCTCACAGACTGTTCACCTTTCCTGTTTGGAAGATGCCCCGCAATCCCCAGCATTTTGAGAATCTTCATGTCCCCATTGCAATTTGGGATTCACTCTTTAAACTGTACACATTGGCATCTCAGGGCATTTTGGCAGGGAGTATGGACTTGCCATATATTGCCTGGTCTCACTGGCTTTCATCTGGAACCTTGGTGCAAGTTTTTAGAATAACATGAATTCAAACAAGTTTGAATGTTTCTAAGCCCTGTTAGACCAGGCTTCAGCAACCTGTGCCACCAAACAGAAGCACACATCTCCCTAGACAGAAAGGCAGCCCTGTGATGCCATGTTCTCCGATCTGGTCTTTGAAAAGGACAGCTCTCATATTTGTTTCCCCTGGGGCCTCCGATGGGAGGGATCTAGTCTTGTCTTCAGTGCACCTTCCCATTGCCTAGTGCAAGGTGTTCAGTTTTGCTCAAGTCCTGCCTATCTCTGCAACAGTTCCAACTGCACTATCCAAACCCACTTTGTCCCCCACTTTAAATATGTTCATGTTTCTTTACTCGCCAAACTGAGAAATTTTGTTTTGTGTTTTTCTCTACATTTTGCCCTCCTCACCATTATAATCCTGGCTCAAAGTATCCTGAATCCCTGTCTTGAAATTCCCTCTGTCAAAATAGTTAGACTATTTCTTTTGAAGTAAAGCTCACTCAGATTTCCAGGTCATAAGCAGGACAAAATGTAGCCAGGTTCTTTGTCAAAATATGTCATGAATTCACCATCTATGTTTCCATTAGTGTTCTGGTCTTCCAAATCTACAGATTGGTTCAGTAAGCTCTTTGACAACATTCATGGGCTACTCTAGCCTTCTGCTTCAAATTCTTCCACCATTCCCCCATGAATCAGTTCTGAAGTTGTAAGAACCACTGGGTCAGGTTTATCACAGTTATCAACCTCACTTCTCAGTACCAATGTTCAGTGTCAGTCACTCTCCTCATTGTTCTAAGCATCTGGTGCAGTCAGCTTGAGAAAGGAGAAACCTACCTGGGCTGTGGTTTGATGCATCATAGTGGGGAAGGGCCATGGAGAGGGTATGTAATGCTGGACTCTGTGGCTATTGTTTCTCAGATGGCGGCCAGAGCATGAAGCAGAGAGCAAGACCACAGCAGGGACAGACTACAGTTCTCAGTAGCTTGCCCCTGCTGACTCATCCTTACCAACCAGGTCCCATGACATTCTAAAACAGAACCACCGGCTGTGGACCAGGTGCTCGAATCCATCAGCATATGGAGGACATTTCAGATTCGAGCCTTAACAGAAAATTAAACATGACTAAGGAGTAGCACTTTGCACCCTGGTGTGCTTATAGAATGCCATCACAGAGCATGTGTGAAACTTGGGTGAGCCTACTGTCACTATTACTCATGAACCTACTGTCACAAAACCACCACAGAAGGATTTCAAGAAAATGAAGAACCTCCCCAGTATCACAAAGGATTTGTTATACAAATACCCTGTCTGCAGAACCAGGATAAAATTTTCCTGTGCCAAAGACTGTACTAATGAGGAGTTTGCAGAAAGTTATTGCACATAAAGCCTTAAAAGCGATGAAAAGCCCGTGACAACCTGATCTGCATGTTGAGTTATCTCCAGTGATTCTGAACTTGTTAAATGTTGATTACTTGGACTTCTAAAATTCGAGCCAAGGCAGAAATCAAACACACTGTTGGTGGTGCTTATTGTTTACCAGTAAACAACAGCAAAGCAAAATACTCATAAATATTATTGTTTATAAATTGAGATAATTCCATAGCTATAATGGTGAATGATGCAACAAAGAAACCATACACTATGATAGAAAATATTGGTGTACTGTTTTTGAGCTCATGATACATGGTTCTGGTTTGGGCAAGGAGGTTGGGGTCAACTATATAGAAAGCTGTAGTATAAATAATAAAAATCCAGAGACAGATAATGGGGTTCAAGCTGAAGATTAGAAAAGCAAAGCAGCCAAGCCACCAGAGAGCTTTTACTTCTACCTAGACTGAAAGGGCGATCCTGGTTCCACGAATCCTCAGTGCGGCTGGAGACTAAATGCCTAAGACTAAATGACTGCTCTGAGACCCTGCTCCTGTCTTATATACCTTTCTAGTGCTGGGATTAAAGGCATGAGATCTATTTCTTTTTTAGACTGATTCACTCTCATGTAGCCCTGGGTGGCCTTGAACTCACATAGATCCATCAGCTTCTGTCTCCTGAATTCTAGGATTAAAGGTACTACCACCATTGCCTGGAGTCTATGTCTCTGTCTAGCTTTGCATTCTGATCTCTGGGCTGGCTTTATTAGATAATAAACAATATATCACCATGGAAAGCCACCCAGCAAATTTGTGTGCCTAATGACAGGAACAGAACTCATTTAACAGAAAGACAAAGCCAGGTTAGAGAGTATAAAGAAGAACTTTCCTGCAGAATATAAACACTAATAAAATGTAATATTGCAACATTGTGTCCTAATTGAGGGCAGGGAATAACAGAATAAATCTAAGCCGGAAGAGTTAAGATCCAAATATAAAGAATGTTATGTACAAATTATCCTTGAATAAATAATTCTCAAGCATTCTAAATTTTTGGTTTTTACATTATTTAACCTTGGTAGCAAGTAGTGAACTAAACAACAACAACAACAACAAAACTCTTTTATTGTCACCAAGTTTAGGACATCATCCAAGGACTTTATGATCACCACCCTTTGGTTTCACTGAAATATTGAAATGTTGTGAAAACACATTTACGAAATGTAAATTGGAAATGATTGCAGAAGCCACCGTGAGAAAGGTCACCGCTGTTACATCTTTGAATCACAATGAGAAGCATCCCTGTGCAGTTACAGAAACTTCATCAATACCAATAGAGATGCAAATTGCAGAGGCCAAAGCCAATGCATTTCAAGACTATTTCTTTGAGAGATGTAGGTTCCAAGGCCTAATTTGGCACCATGTCGTAAGTGAAATGATGCAGATCCCAAATTCAGCATGATATTCTAGGAAGCAGCGGAGGGACTCAGATTTAAGGCAATTAGAAGGGATGCTCTTTGCAAAGCCTCCACCCTGAGTGTCTTTGCACCGCTGTCCACTACTGGAACTTAGAAGCCTCAAAAATAAAAAAAAAAAGCAATGGATCTCTTCCTTTGCCTTCAAAGTTCATTATGGTGCAACAGTTCAGGTTAAATTTCAAAATTATCTGGCTTTCATTTTTGTTATTTCATCTTTAATAAATAGGTATATGATCATAAATACTTCAGAATTCTTTTAGTGTCCCTGCTGGCATTTAATTTAAAGGATTATGGTGAGGCTTGGTTGAGGAAAAATGAGGACTCTGCCATAGTGACTGCTGTACTGCAGTTTCTGCCTGAGAGGACAGAAAATCTGATCTAACAACGTAGAGATGTTGGGTCTTCAGCTAAATAATTAAAGAACAGCTCTGAAACCATTAATTTAAGATTGAGTATTTGCTTATGAAAAAAGACATGACATGAAGACTAACTACAGTCACAAAATTTTATAAATGTGTATAGTATTAAGAGAAGTAGATTGTGTCGTTGACATTGAAGATACAAGGAGAGAAAAATATGGGATTTTTGTATGTGCCTGGGTTTATTAGGTTTAAATAGACTGCTACTACTGTTTTATGCCAGCCTTGTGGTCACCACAGAGAAGGAACATCTATAGCCAGGGCAGAAGGCCAGAAGGAAAAGAACGATATACTGGGATAGTTCACTCCATTGCACTCATACTGTTCTACTTTGTAGATGCTACTTCTCCTGGAGATGTAAGGCTGAAGCAACCCTGCATGAATCGGGTTTCTCACCATCGTTTCTCAAACAGCCAATGCTCCATGTGCTACTATGCCACACTCCGGTAATTCTCACAAGACTTCAAACCTTTCTATTATTATACTTGTCTTCTACAGTATTTGTTATTACTATTGCTATTATTTGGGTGCATCCATGCCCAACATGGGATGGTAAATTCATCCAGCAGATGCTGTGTGTTCTGCCTGGTCCCCAAACTGGCTGTTCTCACTTCCTCCCCTCCCCCAGTCTGACTACACCCTGATACATGACAATATTGAAATTATGTCAATTACTAACTCCACAGAGGCCTCTTACTAGCCTAGTGAAAGAAAATTGCCACACATCTTCACTTTAAATAAAATCTGGGAAAGAGTAACACTGAAGTAAAACATATCAAAAGCACAGTGGCCAAGTAGCCAGTTTTGAAGGACAAGTGGGCAAGTCTAGCGCAACAGCTAACTGAGATCATTGGTGAAGGCGGCCATGCTGCTGACAGCCCTCGATGTGGATGAGGCAGCCTTACATCAGACGAGGATGCCTTTTAAGACTTTCAGAGCTAGTGGGGAGAAGTCAGTGTGGGCCTTCGGAATGACAAAGGACGGTCTTTCATTAGGGGTCATGCAGCTGTGACTTTAATGTCAAGTCAGCACTCACTTGCCGTTTCAAAAAAAAATTCCAAGACCCTTAAGAATTCTACTAAATATAATCTGTTTGTGTTCGGTAAATGGAGCCAGTATGCACATCTGCTTGCAACATGATCTATTGAATTCTTCCAGTGTGTTGTTGAGCTCTCTCTTCCTTTCCTTATAAGTCTGTTCATTGGCGATGTTCCGGGGCACCCCAGAACTGTGATGGAGGTACCCAGAGACATTAGTGTTGCCCTTGTGCCTGAAAACATGCAGCATCCATTCTGCAGCTCAAACATCAGGGAGTCGTCTAAACATGCATTTGACAAACCTAAAGCTGCCATAGACCATATGAATGATTCCTCTGGTGGATCTGGGTAAAGAAAGTTGTAATCTGGGAAGAGTTTATCGTCATAAATACTTTTAAGAACATTCAATGGGCTGAGGCAATGGTTCAGTCGGTAAAGCGTTTACAACACCAGTGTGGATCTCTGAGTTCCACCTTGGCATTCTTTTAAAAAGCTGAGCATGGTGCAGCCAGTTTGTAATCACAGCACTGGGGAGGCAGAGACAGGTAGTCTGCAGGGCTCAGTAGCCAGTCAATTTACCTCCCCAGTAAGCTTCAAATCCTAGGGAGAGACCCTGTCTCAAAAAAATAAGATGGATGAGCCAGGCGTTGGTGGCACACACCTTTAATCCCAGCACTCGGGAGGCAGAGGCAGGCGGATCTCTGTGAGCTCCAAGCCAGCCTGGTCTCCAGAGCGAGTGCCAGGATAGGCTCCAAAGCTACACAGAGAAACCCTGTCTCAAAAAACTAATAATAATAATAATAATAATAATAATAATAATATATAATATAATATGGATGGCTTTTGAGGAATGACACTAAAGTTGACGTTGAGCCTCCATTTACACACACACACACACACACACACACACACACACACACACATACACACACACACACTTGTTATTCATGAAAAGAATTAAAACTGGTAATACTAGCAGGAGATTAGAAGCTGCTCATTGCAATTCTTATGGACAACTTTAAGAGACTTGAAACCAACATGGAAGTTACTGCAGACATGAGAGAAGTATCATAAGAACCATGTTTAGAGGTTTGCTGGCCCACATGCAGCTGGGGGATTGTGTTAAGTGAAATAAGCCAGAGACTGAAGGGCAAGTAACACCCAAAACCACTCGTGCCTGGAGTAAAAATAATAGACTCAGGGAACAGAGTGCCATAGTGGTTTCCAAGGCCAGGGTGTGACTTCTGGGTGGTCACAGAGAAGGGAGACTTGGTGTTACTCTTACGTGGTAAGAACTTGCTATGCTCATTTGAGTGTTTCATCACAATCCCTCAGGTTTTCTTGAAGTAATTTCCTCCACTGTTTTGGTTAAAGAAAACAAAAAACAAACAAACAAAAAAACAAAGTATAAACAATCTTTGTCAAGGCTACATATCTTTCTGAGACATAGGGAACCATGTAATAAGCAACTCTCTGGTCAGGCATGGAGCAGATTCTTGGTGAGTATTTGTTGCCCGAATTCAAGAATCAAATTTTATCCCTAGAGAGAACGATCAGTTTTTGCTGAGAAAACCTCACATTTTGGAAGTTTTGGCAAAACTTTCTTGGTTTTAGAGTTACCTTTATCTTAAGCTTATAAGTATTTTGATAGCTGTTTGGGTTTACTGGGAAACAGATCCCAGTAGTAGTACAACTGCCTACTATTTACAAGGTCATAGGTTCGGTGCCCATCATTGCTAATAAAAGAACAAAACAAAATTATTGCCCACACTCAAGCAAACAGCCCTCCATCCATGCTCATGAGAGCAACCCTAGTTAAATGCAATGGGTCACACACACAAAGACATGGATGTAGGCAGGAGACTGAGGAAGAAGGAATTTGGCTGAAGGGTAAAGAGAATAAGAGAGGCTAATCAGGGGCAGTGAGATGCTTGCTCCCAAGCCTGACAACCTGATTTCTAATCCAATAACCTACATTTTAGAAGAACTGACTCCCACATGTTTACCTCTGACTTCCATACATGTGCCATTATATTTGTGTGTCCCCTTCCCCATATGTAAAAAAGAAACATTAAAAACCATTGAGAAGATAATGGGGAACTTTATCCAAAGGACATTATATAAACATGCATAGATAATATGAAAATATAACCAAATAAGTAATTTAAAAAACAGTCTTGTTTTGGGGAGCCAAATATTGTGCTATAAGAAAGTGTCTTGGGGTCCAAATCTCCAGTTTCCAGTAACCAGGAGCTCCGGTCTACATTGTATTTGTAGATGCTAGCTAATTTGCTATTGAATGGCACAGCCTCAGAGAATGCCTCCTAGTTTGTATCTCTACAGAACTAAGCATTTGGATAGGCTTGCACCAGGGCAGAGGGCTAGGTGTACTGGCAAGTAAAAAGGAGGTATCTGGCGGAGGGGTCTACAGGAGGAGAGAGATTTGCTGATAGGGTCCAGGAAGATGAAAGAGAATCAGTCTCAGGGTTAGGGAAGCACAGTTAGGAAACAGCCAGGAAGATGCTGAATAAAGAAGAGACTCCAGTTTTGCAGCATGGAACTGAGAGCTCTCTAAAGATGACATGATGTCTGTGTCTGGTCTTTATTGCCGTTGGGTTGCTAAGAATTTCCGAGTCCACGGTCCCCCACTCAGGCAGAATCTCTTGGATTCCATGGTTTGGGGCTGAGACTTGCTGGGCTACGACACTGGTAATGCCAGTTGTGCAAAGGTTTCCTATGGCTCACATCAAGGACTTGGTATTTCATCTGTTCCATTTTCTGTATCATTGTTGAGATTCCAGGGATTTAGGAGATGCATCATACTTTCTTTGGTATAGGTTGGGATTGTGTTCCTGAGCCTGCTCCTGCATGTGTTCTTGGTGAATTCTGGGAGCAGCAGCTGCATTAAGGACAAGTATGTGGGAGCAATTCTGTCTTTTGCTGGACTCTATCACCTCCCAGGAGCAAGACTTCTTTGTCACTTGTTCTGGTATCTGCTGCCAAGGGCTGCTCTCTCCATTTGTCCTTCCTCCACTGTTTCCTGACCCAAGGCTTATTTCAGTCCTAATTTTTCAGAATACACAGAATCTACAGCTACTTAAAGCTAAGTAGGAGAGTTATCATGTGAGGTAGATCTTTTCTGTCTGTTAAGTCTTCAAAAGCAAAAGGGAACCAAACTTAGGTTCTCTGGAAGTGCAGAATGCACTCCTAACTTTTGAGCCATCTCTTTAGCCCCATGATAGAATCTTTTTTTTTTGAAAATTTTCCAAGAAATTATTTTTTATTAGTTCAAATTAGAAACAAGCCTGCTTCACATGTCAATCCCTGCTCCCTCTCCCTCCTCTCCCCTCCACCTCCACCAACCCTCCACCCCATCCCCCCTGCTCCCCAGGAAGGGAGAGCCCCTCCATGGGGATCCCCAAAGTCTGTCATCATCCTGGGCAGGGCCTAGGCCTTCCCCCATGTATCTAGGCTGAGAGAGCATCCCTCCACGTGGGATTCCCAAATTCTTTTTGTACGCCAGGGGTAAATACTGTTCTACTACCAGAGGCTCTATAGAGTGCCCAGGCCTCCTCACTGGTATCCACATTCAGGGGTATGGATTACTCCCATGCTGGCCTCCCAGACATTAGTCTGGGGTCCATGCACTTCTCCTTGTTCAGGTCAACTGTTTCTGTGGGTTTCGCCAGCTCAGTCTTGACCTCTTTGTTCATCACTCCTCCCTCTCTGCAGCTGGGTTCCAGAGTTCAATTCAGTGTTTAGCTGTGGGTGTCTGCCTCTGCTTCCATCAGCCACTGGATGAAGGCTCTAGGATGGCATATAAGGTAGTCATCAGTCTCATTATAGGGGAAGGGCCTCTCCACTATTGCTTCTTAACCTTATGAATAAAAACTGCATTTGTTATTTTCAAGAACCCACAGTAGAGGTGCCTGTTACTTGTGTTCACTTTTAGTTGCCCCAAATTTATTGTTATTTTTTTCCCCATCATGAACATACATGGGAGAGTATTAAACGGAGAATATGGTAGTGGCAGTGCAGGCTTCAAGTCACCATTCTATTAAGAATGATATTTGTATCCTCTAGCATGTATTGAGTCCAAGTGGATGCCAGGCTGTGTCCAAATTCTCCTTCGTTGTAGGCTTTACTTGTGCAGCCAGATGTGTCTCTCGGCTGTCAGCTCCCTTCAGTGTATCGCAGCTCAAACAGCCGCCTCTCAGACATGCTGCTTTCCCACAGTGGGCTGCACCTACTGGTTCATCAATGTGAAACAAAGTCTTGGCCCCATCACCACCTGGAGACAACTCTAGAGCACCTTCCTGCTTCAGTGTCTTCTAGGGTGGACTGAATCTTCACAATAATTTCTCCCACTGCCCAAGCATCATAAATGGGTATTCAGAGTACTAGTAGATAAGACACTGATTTTCTATAAAAGTGTTTTTATGACATTGTTTTACTCTGATATGCAACAGTAAATGTTAGTTTCACAGAGAAAGGAAAAGAAACATTTGCTCTCATCTTCCCATCTTCCAGAGCCTGACTAGACCTCCCTCTCTCTGCCTCCTCTGCTCCCCCACCTTCTCCTTGCTCCCCATTCTTATTCTCAGTGCACCCTTACTGCTCTTTGCTTAGTGCCTTGGTTTGAAGGTAGACTTTTTTTTTAAATCTACTTGTCAAATTCTACTCATTCTTCATTGCTCACCTTGAACTTTGCTTCCTCTTTCCTTCCTTTGCTCCTTTTTATAGTCTTTGACCTTTCTTTTGTCTAAACTTATAATTTCATCTATGCTGCAACACAAGGCTTTCTCATTCTGCTTTGGAGTTTGTATTTACGTGTATGCATATCTTCTCTATTCAAATCAGATGGCTAAGTCTGAAGCAGAGTTCTAGGCTGATCCTTCTTTCTAGTCTCCAATACCCAGCACTGAGCAGTAGCAATCATTAACAAAACATCAAGGACTAAACCAATTACAGTACTTGGTACTTCCTCATGCTAAACTGCTTCATTTTTACAAACACCTAGTGGCGCATACACTATCATTATTCTGTTTTCTGTTTTTAAAGAAATAGGTTCTCATAGAAGTTGAGGAATTGCTTAGGATCCCAGATGATGGAAGTGTAACTTCATCCCTCTCATTGTCAACCCTGAGTTCTGAACCTCTCGCCTACAGCCCAAGAGGGCTTCGTGAGTCAGATGATCCCAATCTAGATGACAAGGGTGGTATTGTTTTGTCAGAGTCCCAAGGATAAGATGAAACACTCATCCTCTGGGACACTTCACTCTTTTTTTTTTTCAGTGACTCGGTGACAAGTCAAGCAGCACCAAATGAACAAACAGCTGTGAGCAATACTTCAGCCACCACATGACTTCTCAGAATCCCTGCTTTGTAGTGAGGTTGGCAGCAAGTCACTCATTTGTTCCCCAAATGCGACTTGGCATTGCTCTGTGCGTTTTAGTCATCGAGAGGGGCAACAGAATATTAGTCACGGTCCACCAGGAGCTTCCATGGCACACAGAGGTGGGAGGGAGAGTGTGGGTGTTTGCACTTTACAGAGCTCAGATTTCCTAGGAGAGACTAGATGAGGGAATCCCGGCTATGTGCAGAAATCACACATATAATTAAACTCATCGGCACTCTTCAACACTTGCTGTTTATCAAGCAGCACTTGAATACAGCCATCTGAGATAATCTTCAGAATGCATCATGCTCAAATTAGCAGACATCTGTAGACCACTTGAGATCATGAGATGTATATGTATTGTTTCAGCCTTGTAAAATACAGCTTGTCCACTTCAGCTACTGCCATGACCATTGGAAATAAAGACTCTGACCTCTCCAGAATGGCCCTATGTGCCTTTAATTTTCTATGAATTTTACTTTTTAAAATTAAATTTGTGCCAATGCCACGTAGATTTCAAAGGAAAGTGATGGCCATACCATCGACTGAGGGATCCTTTGAACTACTGTTAATATTCTTAAAACAGACCAAGGAATCAGATATAGCTCACATTGCATGCCAGCAATACTTGGAAATACTTCATTCCTCTTAGCCACCTCTGCTATGAATGAGGGAAACAACCCATAATGATGCAATATTTCAGATGACTTGGGTGGCCATTTTGAGAATGTCCTCTTTGCCATGACATCACTTCTTGTGCACAGCAAGAGCTGCAAGGGACTCTGGTCCATGAACCACTCTTTTTCAGCCTCAATGAAATAGTCTTCACCTAACTATTATAGTGAGAGGATGTTGGGTTCAAGTTCCTTTATTTTATCTCTTCATACACTGTAATTTTCCTCACAGGTAAATGAAGAAAGACTTTTCTTTTTGTTTCTTTTCTTTTCTTTTCTTTCTTTCTTTCTTTCTTTCTTTCTTTCTTTCTTTCTTTCTTTCTTTCTTTCTTTTTTGTTTTTTTTTCGAGACAGGGTTTCTCTGTGTAGCTTTGGAGCCTATCCTGGCACTCGCTCTGGAGACCAGGCTGGCCTCGAACTCACAGAGATCCACCTGCCTCTGCTGGGATTAAAGGCGTGTGCCACCAACGTCCGACTGAAGTAAGATTTTTCAAATGAATTTACTTTCTATCATCAAGTCTTGTCACCTGACTCTCACATTTCATTTACCTTAACATGATGCTGCCATAGCTGAGAAAATTTATAATTTTGCTTCTCATTGATGGAGAGCATCTTACTTAGGGGAATGGTATGGAATTATCCAACATTGTAAACCAATCTTCATAACTAAGATAAGTGAATGATAAATTGTACCTTTAGTTTATTGCTCCATTCCTTGGTGTCATTTTGGCCAGGCTATGTCCATGCAAGCAGTAAACGCCTGGTCTCTGGAGTTAGTCTCCCAAATCAGTTCTGCATTGGTTCACATTTGTCACTAGAGATTTTTGGCAACTGTTGCCTTAACTCTTCTGCTAGCCCCTTATTCTTGGCTGATTTGCCATTTAGCATCCATTTAAATCAATAGCTCAGAATCTATTGATTCAGAAAAAAAGTACACTGGAAAACATTTTCTCTGTAGTTTCTCTGGGGTGGAGCAGACATTTGGATATTTTTCCACATTGGATGAAACCTTTAAAATGATAGTGCCAATCTTTTAGGACAAAATTCACTCCCTGAAAGGAAAAAATATACACATTTCCCCCCTGCTTGATACTCATCCCCAAAAGAATTGTGTTCACAGACAGTACTTTAACCTTTGGAAATGATCTTATTGCAGGAAACTGCCTCTCGCTCTTTAGCTGGGATGGATTTTCTGGATTGTGTGGGAGATTCACCTGAATTCAAAAGACTAGTGAGGAGCCAGACTTGCAGCAACTCCAGCTGTGGAGCTGGTGGCAGCATTTGACAGGCCACTTAATAAGTATTCAAATGCTGACACTCTGCATCTTTCCTGGGTTTTCTCACTGATGTTTCCCTTGCCTTGATGTGACAATGGGTGCCAACTGTTTGCATCCTTTTCTCCCCTTTCCTGTCCCAAAGAGAACTCTTGAATTGTCACTGGATACAGGCTACAAGGCCACATGACATGTTCTTTGTGGTCAGGACATTACCTTGTTAGTTCCTGGTAACAGGAAAAGACAATTTCTTGCTTTTTTTTTTTTAAGATAAAACTCCTTGCCCTCAGAATTTGCTTTTTTAAATTCTCATATACAGGAATATGAAAATATGGTGCATGTGACCTGCGACTGGCAATATAGCAGGTGATGACAGCAGCCTGGGGGACCACAGAGCAATGATGTGGAAGAACAAGGAGCCAAGGATAGCTTTGTAACAATGAGGGTCTACCAGAATTAATGGTTGCTGCCGTAAAAGAGGAAAAGTGAGCTGCTGCTTGTATTTTGAGGGTTTCTTCCTCCAATTGATCTTAACATCTACATCTAACCTACAGACGACATGCCATTAAAAATGGTGACTATTTTCAATAAACAGCCTTCTATTTCTTCAAACTGTGAAACCAGATATGGCTATGAATGCTTCTAATCCAAGCTATAGGGAGAGGGGCTGAGACTGGAGGATTGTTAAGTTGAGGCCAGCCTGTGTTATGTGGCAAGACCATGTCTCAGACAAAACAATACAAAGAAAAACACCAGGAACAAGAACTACCTTCCCAAACCAAATTCATTCTGGGCACCCAAAGTTGCAGGTGTCCTCCACAGCCTTAACAAGACAGCCAGCACACAGAACATACTTTCTAGACACACGGACCCCAAAGCTAGGGTCATTTGGAGATCTCTGTGTACTGAGCCACTCAGTATGCTCTCCATTAAAGTGTCCCTTTAAACATGTTACTGGCTAAGTGCCCTAGGAAGCTGGTATGCCTCTGTGGGGGAGTGATCTGATTTTGATTTTGACAGAAAAGCTATGTGTCTGCAATATTTCCCCTTTCTTTTCTGTGAAGAAATTTGGAGTTTGAATGGCAGTGAGGGAAAGGCCAATGCCCTTCCACATGGTCTGTAAAGAAGATCTCTTTCTGGTTTTGTGATCTTTTATTCTTTTGAAAATTATTTAGTTATTATTTGTTATTGTGTAATAGTTTGATCCACAAGACCCATATTATAGGGAGATCTGACTCCTGCAAGTTTTCCTTTGACATACCCATGTGCACTATGGCACACACCTGTGCCCCCCAAATAAATATATATAATTTTTAAAAATTCATATGTTGAAGAAATGTCTATATCCTCATGTTTGTTGAAGTAATTATTCACAGTTGTCACCATATAGAATTGACATAAACTTCCATCAATTGATGAGTGAAGAAAACACAGTACGTATGTCTACACAATCAGAATGATATTTAGCCATGAAAACTGAGGCCCCCTCAAATATGACTGCATGAATAGAACTGAAAATCATCATGCTAAGTGAAATAAGCCGGATGCTTCTTAATTACATTCATATGTGGAATCTGAGAAAGTTGACTCCTTAGAAGCTGATAGTAGAATGATGGTTGCAAGAGCCCAGAAGTGTGGATGGAGATGGGAGAGTCTGATCAATGGGTGCTAAGCTGTAATTAGGAGCCATACATTTTGGCCTGTTGTCAGTAGGCTGACTGCAGATAACAAAAAGGTAACTACATTCCAACAAATTAGAAAACATTTTTGGATGCTACCTTCATGATTGCATGATAAATACTTGAAAAGATAGACATTAACCTGATTTGATATTATGCAGTATTTATATGCATCAAAAGTCACTTTGTATAGTGTGCTATGCTGCTGAGCTATGATGGGATTAGCCCAGACTAGTACACTGCTGATTTATTTTCGATTACAATGGTTGGCTACAAACAGGCATATTTGTGTAAGTGTAAAAATTAATTTATTAAGAGTTTTATGATGCTTCATCTTAATTTCCAACTACCCATATGATTCTGTTTTCTTTTTTAAAGTATGTTTTTCTATCCTTGGGCCTGGAGAAAGCCTAGGAAACATAAAGGCTCAATGCAAATGAACTCACCAAGCATCTAGGACTCCTGCACCAGCATCTCACTCCCCATAGAGAGGAGCCAGAGATTCTAGAGAAAATGGCTAAGCCAAATTCTAGAATGGAAAACCTATAACTTGAGGGTGTGAGAGAGTTGATGACAAAGGTAACAAGGACGTGCAGGGTTGTACTGGTTTGTGACAGGGGTAAATCTGAAGAACTCCTGCTAAGTCAAGATGGAAATGTTTCAACCTGAGCAAGAGCTATTGAGGTAATTACAAATTGGACCACACTAAACCATATTTGAATGAGAGATATGAAAGATGATGACTTTAAGTTATCTGACATCACTGGCGGTAACTAAAGTACTGGGAAGTGAAGAATTAAAGAATCAAGCTTACCTCCTTCCTTGCATGTGAAGGACACCAAATCTTAGCTGAGGAGACAAAGGTCTTCTAGGTAACCTAGAAAGCATCATTAGAAATTATTACTTTCTAATTCATAATCTGAATGCATAAGAGAATTAGAAAACAAATCACCATCTTTGCAAGCAGTGATGTAGCCAATCCAGGCCGCTGTCACTGGTGGGTGTGGATGTCAGATCATAGTTTGTGTATGGCACTGCCCCACAGAAGCAGACTGTCGCAGCCTGAAATCTCTGGTCAGTCTCTGTATCTCTGAAAGTGGAACAGCCAAGCATTTATTTAGGTCTCTGGTGTGATATGTTTGAAGCATGTAGCACCATCTAAAACACCATTATTATCAGCATACTGAGCTCAGTATAGTCATAATTCCAGAAGTTACTTTCTTCAGATCAAAAAAAAAAAAAAATACAGACGATGGAGAAGAAAGTCAAGTGACCACCATGAGGAACAAAACAGCTAATCTATAGCACTGAACATTTAACAAGCCAAGGTTTTGCTTTTGTAACAAATTATACAGAGGAATGAATAAAAGATATGAGTGGGGTGTGGATTTTTTTAAAGCAGCTTTGAAGACTGCATCATTTAAATGTAAACTGTAAATCTTGTGTTGATCCCATTTCAAGTAAACCAACTGAAGAGACAATTTTAACAGAATTGATAAATTATATCTGCAGATGATAGATGACGTTGAAGAATTACTTGTTCTTCCTTCTGACTGCATTACAGGCATACAAAAAAAAATCACCAAATTTGTATTTGCAAAATGGAGGGTTTAGAGGATCTCATTTTATTGCAACAGGCAGTAACTTATATAGGGTTGAGGTAGGGGATGGGAATCTTAGGCTGGAGTAAGGTGACATCAGGAGTAACATCCAATAATATTCCACCAAGCTGGCAGATAGCTAGGCAGGGCCAGTCTTACATTAGGCCTTGCTGTGTCACCCCCACGTGGGGTTTACAGGCCAAAGACAGGTTGCCAAACTCTAGCCAGGCTCAGAAGGTTACACTGGGCCTCATGTCTGAGTCTTTTTAGGCCCAACACACTACAGAGAATAGAGCTGGACCTAACAGGCTCTGGGGAGGATAGGAGTTCCTGCAGAAGATCACCTGACAATCTTGAGGCAGCAGGGAGTTCCACCCAAGGGAGTAACAGGACAGTGAGGAAACAGGAAGGACCCACTAAAGCTGAGCATTTATGAACATGGATGTCCATAGTATTGTCTCCCAGGCTTTCTCATGGAGCTGCGGTTTAGTTAGTTCAAAGGAAAGAGAGGCACATAGGAGAACTTATTTTATTGCTCCAATATTAGTCATTAGATTTTGTTGTGGTCAGGAGCAGAGCTGTTGGGGGTGGCGGTGTTGGATTTGGGGTCAGGAGATGGTGGCTATAGCACAGGCAAAGTCATGTAACTAGGCACATATGGCATGTTTCAAACAACTCCTGTTGGATCTTGTTGTCTTGTTTTCCTTTTCCATCTGAGAGGAAAGCTCTTCAAGATGTAGGATGTTTTAAGAGGAGATGAAACATTCTATCCTATAGTGAAGGCCCTTAAATCCAGGAAGAAAACAACTGATAGGCAAACATAAAGGGTCTGTATAGCTGGCTAGACCAAAACTTTACACAAAACAAGGTTATGCAATCCTAGCATTTTGGATTGGAGTCAGGAGTTCAAGGTTACACTATTACCTTTTCAGGGCACACTACAGATGTTAGAGTTTTTCCCTTCTAGGCCTCAGGATGGAGGCAAAAAATAACAGATAACCCAATAACACACACACACAGCATTGTGCTGTGGAAAGGGGAGTTCCGGTGACTTTTGAGGCTGGCATCTGCTTGGTGACAGCTGGGCATTGTGTTAAAGCCAAGCCATTTTGCAGGGGCTCACTCGTCTCAAGACACATTTTAGAGGTATTGGTTTTTATTATAAAACTGAATAGATTCTACCCCAAGGAAGAATTTATTTGACAACCCAAAGACTATAAAAGATTTGTTTTCTATTTTTCTTATGTGCATATTTTCTTGTGAGAAAACAGATTGGGCAGAGCATTTCAAAGCATTATGGAGATATGCTGTGAATCTGGTTGGCTTGGGTATTCCATTCACTTACAGAGGTTTAGTCCACAAACAGATGTAACAGGCTCACTGAGTACTGACATTTTTCTCTATCTGTGTCTTTGGATCTAGTGTTGTGATGCTGAACATAAGACTTGATGTCTTATATAATATTTTTTTTGCTTTTAAACTTCATAAACTGTCTCTTATCTCTCAATCTCTCATTCTTTTTTGAAAGAAAAGACAATTTTTTTCAAAGTAGATGGAGTGTCTAAACTGTACATTCAAGTTTCTCCCTTCTTTTGACCCATGGAAATGTGTTTTTGTTTTTCAAGCAAACTGCACAGAGCATCTCCTTAGATGATGTCTTGTTTCCAAGGAGAGACCAATATACTCTTCATGAATGAAAGCATGTAGCATGGAGTAAACACATCACAGCTCTTCTTGCCCTCAGTACAGCCAGCACAGCATTTCCCTTGAAACCACTCCTTCCTTTAGGTCCCTTTGTTAAGTGGTCATGTCAAAAATTCATAGAGATTTCTCTTTATCCCACAGGTTGCAAAATTAAAATGTTGTTAAATACTGGAAATCTTGTGCTATGCTCTCTTACTATGAAAAATAATCACATTGCATAATTCTGACATTGCAACATTGGAGAAGGCACTTGTGCAAAAAGGAGCCTGAGGAAGGATATTACAGAGTAATTTTCATGAAGCAAAATGCTCTTCAACTCCACCTGGTTATGTCAGTGACACTTGTTCCTCTCAGGGTTTACACTTTTCTTCACAGGGTTTCATGCTCCTCCAAAATCTGAAAATTATAATACAGAAAAAAAATCATCTTTTAACCCTAGCCACCAAAACACCAAACAATGCAATTAAAAAGTGAAGTGCAGAACTAAATAATTCTCAACAGAGAAATATAAAATGGCTG
Source organism: Cricetulus griseus (assembly GCF_003668045.3). Taxonomy (NCBI): domain Eukaryota; kingdom Metazoa; phylum Chordata; class Mammalia; order Rodentia; family Cricetidae; genus Cricetulus; species Cricetulus griseus. The sequence continues at coordinate 131,414,993 of NW_023276806.1, forward strand.
AAAGACACCTGAGAAAGTGCTCAACATCCCTAGCCATCAGGGAAATGCAGCCTGAAACCACTCTGAGATACCATCTCACTCTTATCATAATGGCTAAAATCAATAACACCAATGACAATCTATGCTGGAGAGGATGTGGAGAAAGAGGAACAGAGGAACAAAGTGCAAACTTGTACAACCACTTTGGAAATCAGTATGGCGGTTTCTCAGGAAAATGGGAATCAGTCTACCTCAAGATTCAGCAATTCCTCTCTTGGGCATATACCCAAAGAATGTACATTCATACAATAAGGACATATGTTCAACTATGTTCATAGCAGCATTATTTGTAATAACCAGAACCTGGAAGCAACCTAGATGCCCCTCAACTGAAGAATGGATAGAGAAAATGTGGTACATTTACACAGTGGAGTACAACTCAGCAGGAAAAAACAAAACAAAACAAAACAAAACAAAAACCAAACAATGGAATCTTGAAATTTGCAGGCAAATGGATGGAACTAGAAAAAACCATCCTGAATGAGGTAACACAGTCACAAAAAGATAAACATGGCATGTACTCACTCATATATGATTTTTAGACATAGAGCAAAGGATTACCAGTCTACAATCCACACTGCCAGAGGAGTTAGGAAACAAGGAGGACCCCAAGAGAGGATTGCATAGAACCTCGAAGAAGGGGAGGGGGACAAGAATCCCTGAACAAAATGGGAGCACTGGGTGGGGGGGTGGAGAGGAAGGAGGTGGGAAGGAAAGAAGGGGAGGGGGAGGAGAACAAGAGGACTGAGACAAGGGAGGAATAGAGGAGGGCAAGAAAGGAGATGCCTTGACAGAGGGAGACAGTACAGGTATGGAGAGAGGTCTGGCTCAGATGAAATGTTAGGGGATGCACAGGGATGACCCTAACTAAGAATCCAAGCAGTGGTGGAGAAGATGCCATTGATGCCCTTCCCCTATAATGTGATTGGTGTCTACCTCGGTTACCATTCCTAGAGCCTTCATTCAGTAACTGTTCAAAGCAGAAACAGGCACCCACAGCTAAGCACTCAACCATACTCCTGGAATCCAGTTGTAGAGAGGGAGGAGGGATGAACAAAGGAACCAAGATGGTGCTGCAGAAACCCACAGAAACAGTTGACCTAGTGAGAGCATGGAGACCCCAGTCATAAAGCTGGAGAAACAGCATTGTACCGAACCAAGCCCTCTGAATGTGGGTGCCAGCTAGGAGGCCAAGACAGTCTATGGGACCTCTAACAGTGGAGCCAGTCTTTATCCCTAGAGCACAAATGGACTTTGGGATCCCATTCCCTATGGAGGGATACTATTGCAGCCCAGATACAGAAAGGAGGGCCTAGGCCCTCCTTCAAATGATATGACAGACTTTGAAGGTCCCTGGTGGAGGGCCTCACTATCCCTGGGGAGGAGTTGGGGGATGGGGGGTTGGTGGGGAACATGGGAGGATGGGAGAGTGAGAGAATGGGGGGATAGATATGTAAATATGAGTGGTAATTACAGAATTTAAATAAAAATATTTTAAAAATCCAGTATGATCTTGAGAGAAGAATGGCCTTATAAACAAAGGGCAGATGGTTTTTTTTTAAGACCATCCCCTTTGTGAACTTGGTTCTTCAACAATAGAAAAATTTGTCCAAATTCTAGCATACTATTTATGGAGACATCTATGCAATGAGTAGACATAAACACGTGCATGAAATACCACTTTGTACAGTCATCTAAGACTATTCACTCCCATAAAGTGTATTTGGAAGTCTGAATGAAATATCTTTCTGGAGAGATATAATTCAATGACAAGAGTATCATTGCTAAGCACCCTGTGTACAACCCTGTGTTTGTAACATGCATGTGCATGGTGATATACATGGTGTGGACACACACACACACACACACACACACACACACACACACACACACACCTCTAATGATGCTCTACTTATACACAGGTCACAGCCATCCATACTCAATACAACACACAGCATATCATAAAAACAATCTCTAAGGATTGGTACATTCGAATCCTACCTGTTGCTAGGATACCCAGGTCCTTTTATCTTCTGACATTCAGTACCAAGACAGAAGTAAGAGAGAGAACCAGTGATAAAACAAGATGGCAACCCGAGAGCAAACTGCTTCCATAGGCAGCCCATTATCCATTTGCTTACAAGATATTGTGTGTATTAACCGTATTGATAACCTCTTCCAAAAGTGAAAGACTCACTAAGACATGGCTTAGCCACAGCAGAGAAGTTCAGTTTGAAAGAGCCGCTGAAGTCTGTCATACTGGCAAAGCAAAATAAACGCATGCCTCTTCTTGCTTGTTCAGAGAAGGACTTAACCCGGGATAAATGCAAAAACAAGTGTTTGAATATGTTCAAACACCTGGAAAAATATTGTGCTGTTATTGTATTTATCAGGTGAGGACATGCTACATGAATGCAGTTATTAAATTACTCTCTGGTCTTGCCAGCTCTCCTAACTGGTAAAGCATCCCAGAGTGTATCCCCACAGTCCTCATATGTCCTCACTTCTCAGCACTGTAATTGCTTTTTATTTCTAATTAAAACTTCTCCAGTTTTCTGTGCCACCTTCAATTCCTGAGCTGGAAAGCCTTGGTCAAATGGCTTTGTCGTAAGGCCATTAGTATTTAAATTTGTGCAGGTTGCACAGGTTCATTACAGTGATTTTTCACGTCACGTTGTCTTGCGCGTAGTATTAATGTTTCCCACTGCTGGCGGCATTTGTGGAAGGCATCTGGGGAGACTTCTATGTGATGAATCAGACCATCGGCACAATGGGAGAGTCTGTGAGACAGTTCTGAGTGGTTGTCTTGTTGCTGGAGGAAGAAGGCATTACATGATGCAGACGCAATACAGACATGTCTTTCTGCCACATTCACAGATAATACCACTGGCATTGAGGCTGCAGTAGAGGCAGGACCTTGCAGAGGAATAAGGAAACATGTACTGCTAGGCTTTTTTCTTTTTTTGCCACACAAATACGTACAACTACCTTTGAACAGCACATTTTTTCCTTCTGTTCCCAGCCATGTGCTCTGAGCAGCAATGTAGCATGAGAAGACCGCTTAAAAGGACTCCTGAGACCGGGTCATTTATGTCAAGCAAGGTGTTTGTGAAATTAACACATTGTACTTGTCACAGGGCCATTGTAACAGAAATCTATTCCTCTGCAGTTGCCTCCAGAGACTACAAATCATTTTCCCTGCTTGGAGCCATGTTTTCTAGAAGAAAGCCAAGAGTTGGCTTTAGGTTATTATGGAGGTGACATTGCTGGCAGGCATAAGCTGACATAGACTGGGCATAAGTATGGTCAGGCTCAAGTGAAATGTTTTTTAAACAGACAGGTGCAATTTTTTTAAAAAAAGATATGATGGTTTTAAAAAAATTAAAAATCCCTGAATTCTTAACTTTTAAAAATACTTAGTTTCTAAAAGACTATGCAAAATAAGTACTCTTTCATTTTATCAATCTCCTGTGAATTGGTCACCATTTCATGTGTATTTGAAAAAAACGTATTTAGCATAGGAGGTAAAGCATAAACAATAGTGTCAAATGTGAGTGGTTATTACCTGCATTAGAATCTATGTTTCTGACTAATGAGCAGCACAGCCCAGCCACACCCTGTCCTCAAGGCCTGCACAGTGCTGCTTGCTGTTATAGGCCATTTGACCTGACTCATAACTTTCTTCAGTAACAACTGATGCTGAGAACCAGCCCCTCTCCTCCAGATTAACTGTGATGAGCATCTCAGCTTTTAGGACATAGGCTCACAATTCTCCTTCACTGCGCACAAGATTCCCATCTGCTTTGTAAGTTTATTGAACACTGCTCTCTCCAGTTTTGAACACATGTCTGAAATCTGAGAAATAGATGTCCTTGTCCCTACTAAGTTTTTAATCGTAGGTTAGTCTAATAGAATCCACAAGAATGGAGAAATGAGCTTGAAACTCCAATTTTCAGATATTCAATTTAAGGCTGCTTTTTCTTTCTTTTTTTTTTTTTGTTCAATTAAATGTCTTCTTTGGCAACTCTCATGAGAACCAGAGAAATGGAAGAAAGTGAATGTCAAGTTCACTAGTTCGTTTTGCTTCTTCTCTTCATATCTGATCAGGAAACAGGAAGAATTTTCAATGACTTCTGATTGAAAATTTATCCATAATATTTTACTTCTGTGATCAGCTTCATTATGATGATGACAAATAAGCATAAGATGATGCTGTTCTCATGAAAATCTTACACACACTTATGCACATACACATATACACACAAATATGCACACACATGTAGACATATACATACACACATGTATGCACATATATACACACATGCACACAGACATGTACACAAGTGCAGGCATACAAACACATGCATGCATATACATCCACACATGTACACAGACATGCAAACACACATGTATACAGACATATATACACATGCAGGCATGTGCATATACACATGAACACAGACATACGCACATGTGCACACGGACATGTGCACACATGTTGGTGTATACATACACACAGACATGCACACATATACAGGCATCTACATGTATACATGTTCACAGGCATATACATGCACACATGTCCATAGACATTCAGACACACACATATATACCTGCACAGGCATACACACTTATGCATGCACACACACACACACAAATATACATATGCATGCACACACATGTATTATACATTTATTTTCAGAATTATCAAGAGACTAAACAGCAGTTTTAATAATGTGTTCAACTCAGTCTTAAGGACACCCCCCATTCAGAAAAAAAAAAAACCTAAGTATGTGACTACAAATATGACCATGCCTTATTCCTTTGAGAGTTGCCTATTTATGGTTTGGAAGAGAACACACAAGGAGCATTCAAATTTAATACTGCATCAAATATTCTCCAAAAGGATTAAAGGCAGTCTATCCAGTGGATCTCTCGTTGAAATATAAACATTTCTGTAGATAGAAATGTGTCTTTTTAGTTTTTGTAGGCCAAATATTCATTTTGCAATGACAGATCCTTACTGAAGTGGAAAGACGCTTACCACCAATGAAGGATGGGGATTAAAAGGATATGGGGAGAACATATCTCCAGGCCCACCCACTGTGAGGAGTTTTTCAGCTGGATCCAATAGCAGTCTAAAACCAACATGACAAGAAACAGAAAAAAGGGTTGAGCACTTGGACTGCACTCCTGCCCACACACAGGCAAGCGCTGTGGAAAGAGTCGGTGAGCTCATTGGCGTCTGATAGTTTGCACACTCAGGGAACCAGCAAGCACTTTCTTGTTTGTGTTTGGTCTGAATGCTGTTTTCCTTATCCTACATTAAAAAAAATTATGGACACATTAGTCAAATGAATGTACTCTATTTTCATTCATGAGAAGATGGTAGAAGGTACAGAAAGAAATTGAAGCAGTAAATAAGCACCAATGGAAAGGTTACGTTTCTTGTCATTGTCATAAAACTATGTATACTATATTCAAAAATGAAAACCATGATGCATGAAAGTTTTCTTAACCATGAAGGACTGCCATGTCATTTTTACAAACCACTTGAGGTAGGAAAGGCACCAGACTTATTGACTTAGCTTTAGTAACAAATCTTAAATGTTTCAACACTGATAACTTATGACTACAGTGATTAATACTGCACTGGGATCTTTTATATTAAATTGTTAATATATTCTTATTCTGCTTTGTGTTTCTCTCCGAAAAGTAGTTATGGGTGTTGCATACAGCCAACACCCAAAATACTTGTCATGATCAATAATAACCATAAGAACAAGCATGATGACTGTGCCTGAGAAAAATAGTTCTTATGATACAATGGTTTTAAGGTCAGTTTTGTTCCTGGGATGCCTGTTTGGACTAGTGGCAGGCCTGGCAGATTTAAATAGTGACAGTGGCCCCTATATCTGAGCCAATCCAAGCAACCCAGCCACTCCCTCCAAGACTACCATGGTAGGGAGATGCACAGAGAGCCTTCAGTAGCAGTGGTACCACAGAATGAGGAAAAAGCGTGGCTCATGTCTATGGATTATGGAAAACTGAATGGGTTAGTCCCCTTCATTCATGTTACTGTGCCCCAAACTGTTCTTTGACAAAGAGACTAATGGAAAGAGGAGGTATTTTCAGGGTACATTAGATGTTGCTGCTATTCCTTTTTTGGTATCTCTTTAGCCACTCAGCATCAACTGATACTTCAGTTGGATGATTGTGGGCTTTCAGAGATCTTGCCAATCATCTGTAGGAAGATGTTACATAAGGCTGACCCTAAGTCTTGCTCAGTTGTAAGATCACCTGGACCAGAGTAAAGGCAGTAGTTGAATAGTTTAAACAAAGCATTTTGTGAGTGTAAAGGGCACTCTTAGAAATCATCAGGTTGTTAGTTAAATGTCCCAGGACCAGGCACTGTTTACCTCCCTCTGTGTTGTTGACCAGAAAAGCCCTGAGATACCTTATACCCTAAAGCCTATTTACCCACCACTGCTTATTATGCACCCAAACTAGATAGTAAGATACTATTGCAGCCGGGCGTTGGTGGCGCATGCCTTTAATCCCAGCACTCAGGAGGCAGAGGCAGGTGGATTTCTGTGAGTTCGAGTCCAGCCTGATCTATGGAGTGAGTTCTAGGACAGCCTCCAAAGCAATACAGAGAAACCCTGTCTCAAACTACTAATAATAATAATAATAAAATAAAAGAACCTATTGCTGGAGACACCACACAGAGAGATAAAACTGTAGCTGAACTATGAGCCTTCCCCTTGCTGTGTTCCTCTCACAATGCATAAGGCACAGTGCAAGCAAGCTGCTGAGGGATAATCGTCACTACCTAGTCTGCTACAATACTGTCTGAGTTACTTTTCTATGGCTGTGATAAAACACTGTATCCAAGGCAACTTATGAAAGAAAGTGTTAAATTTGAGGCTCACAGTTTTAGGGGACTAAAGCCCATCCATGGTCGTCATGACCAGGAACATGGCAGCAAGCATAGGCATGATGCTGGAGCAGTAGCTGAGAGCTCACATCTAGATACAGCCATAAGGCAATGAGAGAGAGACTTGATCATATAATATATTGAAACCCCAAATCCCACCCCCAGTGACTCAGCTCCTCCAACAAGGATACACCTCCTAATCCTTCCAAGCATTTCCATCAACTGAGGACCAAATATTCAAATGTATGAGCCCATGGAGACCATTCTCACAAATCACCATGAATATCAACATGCCAGGTAAGATGTGCCGTGCCCACTAGTGCAATAGTATTATGGCCGTTGTGGGTGCAATGAATGATTTCTGGTTGGCTTTAAGGCCTGCCTCACAAGAAGTAACTTACAACTGTTACTGGAAGGCAGGGTAACAGCTTAAGTCTGGGAGTCACAGGCCACGAGGGGGGAACAGTTATGTTTTGTTGGATGGCTGTCAAACTACCTTATAAATATTTATGCTTATGCCCATGAATCTTTGTTGCCATCAACCACAGTCAGCCATGAAAGGAAACTTTCTTTTTTTTTTTCAACAGACTCAAAAACACCAGCAAAATGCTTAGGAACAAATTACTGCGGCTGTGGCATAGTGGCCTGATGCTTAGCCATAAGTAGACATGTGTATCACTCCTTCCAAATTCAAGAAACATCATAGAAGAGGAGGCAGAAAAACATAAGAACCAGAGGAAGGCATGTGGTATTGTGTTGCAATTTCCTCTGAATTTAGACATTCCTTGGTAGAGGGAAGAAGTAAAATCACCAGTTCACAACAAAGTTCCTGAAACTTACAAGATTCATATAGCTCCTCCAAAAGATTACATTAACAGTAACATTTTCTGGGAAATTTCTGGGAAGAGGAGACTCTCTGACTTGTCAAAGCCATGCAGAAAGCTCCAGGGATGTAGCTTTTGTGAGATGTCATCTGGGGCAAAGGTGGGCTTTTCAGTGACATGACTGCTTTTTACTGTCCATACCCCTTTGTTTAACCTCAGTAAGCTCACCTGCTTGTCAAGTATGACTTCAGTTAAATCATTAGCTTTTGTCTGTCATCAGTGACCTATCGGGAATGAACAAGAGACTGTTAAATCATGAGTAGGTAAAACAAGGTGTAATGAAATGAAATGTCACTGATGGTTAAAAAGGAATGGGAATTTTGAAATTAGCTACGACATTCAGTAACATGGAAAACATGCAGACACAGAAGTCACACAGAACACTCTGGTTCTGTTTATATGAAATGGTCATAATAAGCAAACTGGTGATCACCAAAGGCTGAAATGGAAAGGAATTATCAAGGGTGGCTATAGATGTGAAATTTCTTTTATGAGTGTTAAAAAATATTCTAGTGGTTAAAGTTGTATCATTTTATGAGTGTACCAAAAAAAGCACTGAATTGTTCATGTTACAAGGGTGAATTATTTATGCATAAAATGTATTTCCACACAAAAAGAATTGATGCTGGTTTCAAAGTCCTTAATGTTGCAAGAACATATGAGCTACATCTAATGAATTCTTTATTTCATATAAAATTTACATAACAGTTATTTCCTATTCTTGATCATTTCACCACAATGCATATTTAATATAATCATTGTTTCATTATTCTATAATTGTCCACATAAATGAAGTATAAAAATATGACAGACTATAATCAACACACAAAATTGGCTGACAAAAATAATTAAATCACAGTAGCTGGTTGAAAATCATAAAATAAATACTGCAAACATATTTACAGATACTAGTGATGTTTTGGAGTAGGCTCTATTTCTATAAATATTTGTATATATGTATGTCAGAATACAGCAATGAAGAAAAGGTATGTTCGAAGGATACATTACCAGAATGTCAATTATCATCACCACTGTAACTCACGGAAGACCTCCAAAGTATAGGATTCACTGGTTAATTCAGTTTGGAGATGAAGTATCTTCCCCATAAAGGCCCATGTGTTGATGACAAGGTCTTCTGCTAGTGATGAAATCAAGAAGTTATTGAATCATGAGTCCCTACCTTCTTGTTTGGGTAAACCCATTGGTAACTTTAAAGTTTGTTTTACAAGTGATGGATGCTAGGATGTGGAACTTGGTTGGAATGTGTCTTTGAGAAGTATGTGTCTTATCCCAGGTTCTTTCCTCTCTCTCTCTCTCTCTCTCTCTCTCTCTCTCTCTCTCTCATCTATCTATTCTGTCATCTGTCATTTACTTATCATTATCTATTATCTACTTATATCTATCAATCTCTATCATTTATCATCTATCTTAACTATCTATCATCTATTTCTCTAGTCATTTTAAATCTAAAATGGAAACTATTAGTTAATGTAAGATGTCAATGAGATCACAGATATTTCTTAATATTTTAAAAATGTTTTTCTTATATTCAATGACATTTCATATTGGATACCCTGTTATATAATTCCTATGTGTTTTTTGTTAAATTCCTTGTTGTAAATAGTGGGGTTTCTAATAGTGACTGCAGAGAAACAAATGTTTTTATTCTTATTTATGATTCTGCTGCTATCCCTCTTAAAAAGCATTTTTTCTTTCTAATTTAATGTTCTGAGACACATGTATTTGTTATCATTAGGGAATTTTCTGGATAAAATTATTATTATATATTATACTTCCTATAGAAGAAATGGATTCTGTGTCTCATCTTTATTCTTATCTACTTTCTAAAGAGTGACCTCTGTAATTGCTAATGTTTCTAGTTTTATTATGTTACACTAACTGCTGGATTCTACATCCTTTGAGATTGTATAATAATAAAATTAAAGGTAAATAATTGATCAATCCTCAGGGTAAAAAACAGAGACAAATAGCTGTTTGTGGGGTGGGAAGGGAAGGTGTGGGGAGGGAAGAGTGAGTCAAACTTTAGCTTATTGATATTCTCTTAAAAAATAAAAATTCCATAATCTTAGCTATGAGTTAAAATGTTTAAAAATATTTATAGGAAATGGAATGTGTTGCTGGAGTTTTCTTGCCCTGCCTGATCCTGCTGCAGCTTCAGCCCCAAATAAACACATGGACACTATATTAATTATAAAACTGTTGGCTGATGCCTAGGGCTTCTTAATGGCTAGCTCTGCTTAATTATTAACCCATTTCTATTGATCTATGCATTTCCACATGGTCTTGGCTTACTGGAGAAGGGTCCAGACCTGTTGCTCCTTCCTTAGCCACATGGCATCTCTTTGAGGTCTCTCTCTGCCTACCTTTCCCAGAATTCTCCTTGTCTCCTAGTCTCACCTATCTTCCTGCCTCTATTGGCCAGTGTTTTATTCATCAACCGATAAGAGAAACATATATACAGAAGGACATCCCCCATCACTTATGTTGGTTTGCAGGAGTTCAAGGAGTCTTTGGCAGCTCAATAGAATCTTTTTCACACCTTCACCAGGGTGTGACAGTGGAGATGGGCCAATGATGAACTATGTGAGCTGTGTCCAGTGCTTTGGTAAAGGCCTATGTAGTAACATCCTACCTTGACAGTGAATTTTTGTTAGTGACCACACCCCTTTGGGTGTGGCTTCAGGTGCAGACATGACCAGAATGTACAGAAGCAGGGGGTGGGTTCTCACTCTCTTGAGGGTTAGGGTTAGGGTTAGGGTTAGGGCAGAGACTGCATCTTCTGGAGCAGGAACACCAAAGTAATTCTTTACTGTCATCTGTGTAAGTTGTTCCCCAATAAAACAACCATTTTTCATTTATCTTGGGTCTAGTGAACTGAATAATACCCTGCCTTCAGGCCTAGGTCATGAGTTTGAGCCACTTATGTACTTTTGGCATTTGTGTGACAGTTTGACTTTTCTTTCTCTCAGAAGTAAAAGACAATTTACATTAAAGGCAGGTTTTTACTTTAGTAATTATGATAAAGTTTGCAGAGACATGCTGTTAATTGGGCCAATATATGCAGAAAGGTGAAGGCCTGTTTTTCGATCTCTACAAAATCATGAGGTCATATATTGTGACCTATTTGGTTTCTACTAGCCACTTGATCTTTTTATTTTCTCTGTGAAAAAGAGGAGGTACCCATGCTGTTACTATTGTTTGTATAGTATTTCTGTGAGTCAAAGAAATTTCCCCAGAAATACAGCAGCATAAGTAATTGTGTATTAGGAGAAAATTCAGTTCATTCTTCTAACGAACAAATACTTCTAAAAGTCCATGGGCCTGTTCAGGTACACAATCAACTCAAGAAGGAAGAGATCCAATAATTGACCTCACTAAGTACCACATACGGTGCCAGTGTAAGGACGGCACGCTGTGGGAGTGACAGGGAACAAAGCTGACTGACTGCAGAATCGCAAGGGCCTTCACAAAGAGGCAGCCCTTCATGTGGCTTTGAAGAAGAAGTGGTTTCCTAGGTAGAGTCAATGGAATAGCAGAACAGGTAATGGTTAAAGACCCATTTGTTGCAAAACCATGTGATGGTTAGTCTGAAGGCCTTGCCCGAGGACTCCATACTAAGTGTTAATGGCTTACAAGTAGTAGCTCTGGCCCAGAAATTAGACTTTTAACCTGAAAAATAGCCCTAAAATAAGCACAAGTCATTTTCAGTAAAAAATTACTGACAAATGCCTATGATCTGGAAACAAAACACAGAGGTTTAGAGAGAGTTCTGAAGGCCAAGCTCTGCCTGATGGGTTGTATTAACAATCAAATCTATTCCCTTCAAACAAACACACTTATTGGAGGAGAATTACAGGGATAATACTCCAGTTCTCAAGGCAACATCAGGACTAACACTGGAAAAAACTGTTAGCTGTGCTGTGGTGAAATCTCTAAGGTTTGTCATGTTAACCAAACACTGTCTGGGCCCCTCAGCCTTTTCTGTTACTGGTTATAGTAAAAAAAGGAGCAAGTTGGGCCGGTAAAATGGAGAAAGAAGAGGGTGTTGGTTTCTGTGATGTGTTCATCAAGGCGAGGTACATCTTTCTTTTTGCTTCTTGACACAGTGAGATGACCGAAGAGTTAGCAGTAGCTGCGAGGCTCGGGATAAAGGAGTAGAAGGCTGAGAGCGATCCAGCGGCCAGAACAGTGGACCAACCTTAGATGCTTATAGTGAATTTCTCAGCCTCTGAGAGAAGCTGAGTGATTAAAAGCTTTGGCCTCTTTTCTAGAGGACCCAAGTTTGGTTCTCAGCACCAATGCTAGATGGCTCACAACCACCAGTAACTCCAGTTCCTGTGAATAGGACACTAGAAGACCTTGCCTTATCCACACAACAGAGAGTGAGTGATGGGTGAATTATAATGTATGTTGTTACAGTATTTAGGAAAATAAAAAAGGTATTACCAAACTTTCATGTTACTTATAGCTAAACTAACTAACCCATCAACCCAGTCCTCTGTAGATTCATTTCTCCTCAAAGGGGTGTTCTTTTCTAGTTGGTAGATTTATTTCTGTGTGTGTGTGTGTGTGTGTGTGTGTGTGTATATGTGTGTGTGTGTGTGTGTGTGTGTGTGTGTGTGATACCTACTCTATTTTTAAATTTTTCATTTTTCAAGACAGGATTTCTCTGTGTGGCTTTTGAGCCCATCTTGGAACTCTCTTTGTAGATCATTTTTAAAGAGTAGGTATCAGTCTGGCAATGGTGGTGTACACCTTTAATCTCAGCACTCTAGAGGCAGAGGCAGGTGGATCTCTGTGAGTTTGAGGCCAGCCTGGTCTACAGAGTGAGTTCCAGGACAGCCAGAGCTACATAAGGAAACCTTGTCTCAAAAACAAACAAAACAAAACAAAAACAAAAAAAATGTATAAATGGAAGGAGAGCCTATTTGGGTTCTCCATGAAAAGCAAACCTGAGTTTCCAACCGTGAACTCTCCCTAAAATGGGCAATGGCTTGCATGGACACACACGCTGAATCTTTCTGGCTCTTGTGAAGAGTTTCCCATGGTTAACTTATTCAATCCTTCCATCAGCCTAGGAAGTAGGGCTATTTCCAGTCATGTTGTACAGCTCAGGGTGGGGTTAAGCTCTGTAACTGACTAATGTCTCCCAGCTGGAGAGTAATAGACCTGGGCTTTCCGCGCAGGCCTCTGACACACAGCTTAGCTCTTCAGCACTGTTCTCACCACCCCACAGGTATACACTTGTTCCTGAAACTGTATGTCTTGGTTTTTGTCCTTGGAAGAAAAGGAAAAGAGATGTATGAGGGGAACTGGGCAAGTGAGTAACACATAACATAGCACAAGGCGTTCTTGTTGGTGGACCCCTTAGTTCTTACGTTTCTTTTCTGTTGATGACATGTCTATAGAATGGGTTTCTAGTTTGCTCCCAATGACAGCCTTATGTTCCTGAATCCAGAGTATATTTATTGTAATCCTGATCTTCATGGTCATTCTCTAGGAGCCTGTCTATAGTTGAGACTATTTGCTGTCAGTAATTATCTTCCTCATTCAATTCTTCTTGAGCTTCTTCCTTCAATGATCTCCCTGCAACTTACTTCCATGGCTTGGAACCTTTGTTCCCATTCTGTATTTAGCTTGCCTTTAAACCTGCCTTGAAGCTCTAAACTTGTCTATGACACTGTTGGTCATGCGCTAGAAGCCCATTCACTGCATCTATTGTCTATTTTTTTCATCAAACCATTATTGATCCTTGGTCACGTGTGCTGTACCGTGCTATGACTATCATGTATTAATATCTCCTACCTTTGTAGAATATTTAACATGTCAGACAAGACCTATAGTAATAAGTCATAGTTATGATGATAAACAATGGTTCAAATAAAAAAAAAAAAAACACCTAACAAAATTGTGTTGAACAGAAAGCAAAGAAGTAATCAACAAGCTGAGTGGAGCTTGAATAGTGTTTACGCAAGCTGCATGGTCCACCAGCTTGACTCAGGGGAAGGACGTTACCATCAATAGAGGGATTTAGCAAGGCATGGAAGCATGACCCAGCACAGCTCAAAGCTTAAGGTAGGACAAAGGGAATAGCGAGAGGTGATATGGAAGAAGGATTTGAGTGACACCAGGAAATGCCCTGTGTGCCATGGAGAGGAATTGGGGCTTTGGAGGGATTTTGAGCAGCTAGTGAAACCCTGCCATTTTCCAGGTCTACCCTCTCTGTTAGGCTTCTGCACATCAACCTGCCACCAGCCCAGTGAACACACAGAAGTGATTAATGATCTCTGTGACCACCCAGAAAACATTCCTGGCAGCTGCAAGCCCCAAGATACAGCCAGGAGTCTGCTGCTCTGGCAACATTTAGGGCAGAAATATGGCCCCCTTTGTAGAGCTCAGCTGCTCCTTTAATCACACCTCCATCCTGGACCTCCCTACCACAATATGTGGCTGTTGCTTCTTTCTGGGTTATATTTAATATTGAGTGCTGAGATCTGTGTATAAAAAAGACGTTTCTATTTCATCCATTTTGAGCTAAGACTGACTATAAGTGTAAAATAAGGTGACAACAGTCTAATTTCTCACAGACCCAAGTACAGAAACATCTATTCCCCACCCCCCGACTCCGAGATAAAATTATCATATTATAATAGAAAATGGCAATGCATTCTTGAGAATGGCCTCTTGACAGTCTCTAACGCCTTTTCCCCCATCCTCCCTTTCTGATGCCACCTGCCCCTCTTAACCCTAGACTTCCGAAGGTTGAAGGATCAAGGCCAATATATTTGCTGGGCTCAGTGTTTCTACCTCCATGAGTATTGAATTTCACATGTGATTTTTCATCTTCTGACAGTATTGAACGATGTAGCATATTAATAACAGAGATTTATATGGCTAGTGTTTTCATCAATGGAGGGGTCCTTGCTTTCCATTTGGAACCCATGGAAAGCACTGACGTCTAATATTTAGAAGATGGAGAAAGTGTGTGGTCTTGAATGCATTATATAGCTGTGTGACATTCTGCACATTTGGAGACTTTTCAAACCTGGCCTAAGGGATCTATTTCCTGTTTCTTTTTAATATGAGAACAACATTTTCCTCCCATTGTACAATGATTAAAATTCCCAGTACCTCAACTCAAGCCAAAGAAAAAGAATATAAGCAAGAAAATAATGTTCCAGAGACGGGAGAGACGGTTTCTCTCCATGCAGCAATGCCAAGAAACGAATGTGAAGATGTGGACTGTCTCCTTGACTATTTCATATTTAATAAATGCAGAGGTGGCTACAAGAAGAAACGAAATGTTCTCTGGCAGAAGCAGCAGGGAAGGAGATTTCCCGCCTGATGGCAGCCGGCTCTGAGACATCCTGCATGTCTTCTTGCAGACCAGTAATTGGAAATTAAATATTCCTCATCTAAAGGAGAGGCACCTGCTTGCAACTTTGTGTTCTATTATTTCTGCTTTCCTCCTTTGATGCCTGATTTTCACGTGCTTGGAATAATTCATGAGAATTGCTTTAAAAGTTCAGGGGGAAAAAATCAATGCATGAGACTCGCTACCCAGGAGAAAATTAGCTTATTTCTGGGTTTAAAAATGAACTCTGGATTTTTCTTTTTCTGCTCCATAAAGTAGGTGCCATTAAAAATGATTTTAGAGCCAGGAAACTGGGCACAGGAGCTCACATCCACCAACAATGAATTGTAATATATGTCTTTGTAAAATGTATTTACATCAGTAAGTTTCGGTCATGTGACCTGTAAGAAGAAGGGGAGGAAGGAATTTTATATCACTAATGACCTTGTTATCTAATGCCTCAGGATTGTTTATTTTAGGTTAACTAAAATTGAACTACAAATGAAACGGAAATTTAAGGCATTGGCATACATGCAGCTGGGGTAAAGCCCATGTGGAACGCTGGGGCTGCATCTAGCCCAAATCCTGCGCCAGAATGAACAACTGTGTATTTAAATGTGAAATCAGGACACAGAAAAGAAAATGGGGACTTGTTACAAGTGAGCCAGGTAGAATGTACTAAACCACACTTTGGATGAAAAGGCTATAATGGTGTCTAAAGTTAAATTAAAAATTTATAAGCATGGAGCTTTGCATACACAATGTATTAAATATGATGTGATTTACCTGATTAAGAAAGTTTACTCTATTCCTAAATTGTTGAGAGCTTTGTTTTGAAATAATGCAAAGGTTACAATTGACATCCATGTGCAAAGGAAAATTTAAGTTTTCTCCAATGGAGTCTCATTGGGGACATTAACCACAGTTAAAGGGTATGTCCCATGTCCAGCAGTAGAAGTAGATGGCCAACACAAAATGAACTTAATAGTATTTTTGTAGACTTTTTGTCTCATACTGTTTTGTTTGTCTTGCTGGTCTTTTGCTTGTTTATTATGGTTTCTGATTTTGTATTTTTAAAAGTTTTGTGTATGTGTGTATGTGTTGTTTGTGCTTTCTTTTTTGCTGTTGTTGTTTTAAAATTCTAGTTTGTTTGCTTTTTTTGTTTGTCTGTTTGTTTTCCAGAGAGAGAGAGAGAGAGAGAGAGAGAGAGAGAGAGAGAGAGAGAGAGATGAGGTGTGGAGTTGAAGGGTATGAAAGTGGGGAGGGGGGAATTGGGGAAGGGGAAACTGGCCAGAATATATTGTGTGAAAAAATTCTTTCAATAAAAATTTAAAACAAAAGAAAAGATTACAAGTTTAACTATAATTTTTACATCTATTAAAATGATCATATGTATTTGCCCTTCAAAACTAGGAATTTAATGAGGCGGATATCTAGGACTAGACAACTACCATACCATCACATTGAGGTAGTGATAAAACTCCTCTGCATTCAGAGAGTGAAGTCAGGATTCATAGGTGGAGTCCTCTTCCCACCTTTCAGACTTTTTCCTCAATAATATTTTACAACAGAGACAGCCTAGAGCTTCTGCCTTGAAATATCAAGTCATTTGGGGCTGGGAAGTATTACGTATTTAAGGTGACTGCTTGAATAATGAAATAAAAGCATATCCTCTGAAGTCTAGAACACAGCTTCTACAGAGATCCAAGGGTTACTTTGAACAAATTTAAATAAATTTCCTTTTTATTACATTGAAAGCGTTCCTATAGATATGCACATTCATTGTCAATTTAAGATTGAATTGGTAAAGTACTTAATAAGGCAGCAATATAGTAGTTTGGGGCAGGACTTGGGCAATTAAGTGAAATATTCTATCTGTATTGGGATGTTATAAAGTCTAATTTACCTTTGATAAACATCAGGGGAAATGTAGCATTCCAGAATGACTACAAATATCTCCCTACAGGTTGTTCATTTTAGGCATGTTTTAAATCAGAAAAATTGAGCTAAAAAACAGCAGAATGAGACTTACAGTTGCCTGGGTTTACCTTGATTACCAATCTCCACAGGCACAAACAGTGCAATTTTCCTGCCAAAAGACAGAGGAAGTCGGCTCAGCAAGTCTCCAATACATACTCCACAACACAGGTTTCAGAATGGAGCTCCATTTGAAAATGCTGGAGAGTCACATTTGTCATTGGCAACCCTTAGAAGCTTTACCAACTTAAAAACAAAACAAAACAAAACAAAACAAAACAAAACAAAAACATACTCATACTATCTGCAGATCATTTTCTAACATTTTTCCAGTCCACCTTCTAGAGGTTGCAGTATCCAATGTTCACATGTTTTTCGAAAGGCAAGTTCGATAATTCAAAAAAAAAATATGGTTTCTCTTATATTACCAACTCCAAATTCCCCAGATCCAGATATCACAGATCCAGCCTGAGGAAGTTATGTAGACTATGAATTAATTGATTGTGGTTACAGTTTAAAGGCCACTTTGTGAAAAATATAGCTATTCCATCACCAATGGATGAAAGGGCTTGACGTAAGTTTATCAGAAAGTATTGGCATAACTTTTTATTGTGTAGAAATATGCTACCTACTCTTAGCTTCCTGGAACACATGAATAAGTATTATCTGAATACATACAATTCCAAAACTATCTCACTTACCTTTCTTCATCTTTCCCATATAAAATTAAAACAGTAGATGTGGGACCCCAAATCATTTTCCCCCTGGATAATGAACTGAAACACAGTTCTCCATGGCCATGTTTTTGGGTGCCACACTATTCTTTCTTCCCAGGCCTCCAACAATTAGTTATGTGATTCTGTATTACAACATATGTGCATTACATTCAGTCAACAGTGGTGAAGAAAAAAGCAACATCACTGAAATAAAATGTATATTTAGTGGAAAGAGCAGGGGTGGGGGGGAGCTGAGATGTAAATTTGCCATTGATTCATGGCATAGCTTGGTTGCATATTTATTACTCTGCATTTCTTAGCAACACTTCCAAGGCAATTGAAGGAACAGTTGACCTGCCATTGAGCATTTCCTGCCTCTAGTGTCTTTCAGCAACTACATGAAGGTGGCATTTAGGAAGATTTCCCTGTGATATCTTGTTTGTTCATTTCTTGTTAGTCCTTCTTCATAGGCTTGGCCTTTCTGTCCTTTCTGGAACTTTAATCCTATAAAATACTGGTCAATACAATTTAGGACATCCTCTAGGGAATGGTGCTGCCTGATGTGGACTGAGACGATTAACAATTAAGACAACCCACCATATACATGCCCTCAGACAAATCTAAACCAGATCATTTCCTGAATTGAGACTCTTTTTTTCCAGGTGATTCTAGGTTGCCAAAAGTTGACATTTAAGACAAACCATCACAATTACGAAGGGCTGTGCTCCCAGTCATAAACATTCCTGGCCAGAAATTACTGTTCCCATTGCACTTCATTCAAACAGTATTTAGGTTCTGAATGCAAAAGCCTTTTGGGGACATATAAAACGAGCACGTTCATATAAAAGATTGAAAAGGAAGTACATTAACAAAGCCTAGACTCACAAATAATAAAATACGGATTAAAAAAAACATGGTATGACCCTAAGGGTTCAGTAGTGGCACACATATCTCAAAGGTAGACTCATTCAACAAGAGGGATACCATGCTGGGTACTGAAACATAGCTAATAGCCTGGGGCTAGTAAGGTCATGGGATTTGGAGGACTGTACTAAACTAGCATAATCCCTAACTATATTCTAAGCATTTGTCCTCATTTCCACAGATAAATGTAGCCCTCACTCCTCATCAAGGAAACTTCCCTATTCAACAGACAGCATTACAGAAAACCACAACTGGTTAAAATGCAGAGTTGAGGAGTCCACTCCCAATTATACATATAATACAGCTCTTATACCTAAGACTCTGGGATCACTGGACAGAAAGATTGCAAAAAGCCTGAGGAACAAGGAGTTTGCTATGAGATTGTGTCTCCTAGGAATGTCAGAAACTGTAAGTCTCACCAACATGACTGCCCAAATAAGAGCTGAGCAAGGACAACACGGATCAACATCCTCCTGAGGATGGGGGAAGTGTTCACAAGACTCAGCCCTACACAAAGAACTGCAGGAAGCTACGGAATGCAAGAGTGGGCGAGGTAACCTTCTCCAGGGAAGAACTCACCCACTGGTTATCCAATAACTAATGGTCAACCCTGAAAGCATATATATACACAGGTAACATTATTGTCTTCATCAGTGTTCTAGTGCTGTGAAGAGACACCATGACCAAGGCAACTTTTATAAAGGAAAACATTTCATTGGGGGCTTGTTAACAGTTCCAGAGGGTCAGTCCATTCTCATCATGTTGGGAAGCATGGAGCTTGAGCAGTGTCAGAAAGTTTCACATTTCTGATTCACAGGTAGCTGGCATACAGAGACAGAGAGAAAGAGGAGAGAGAGAGAGAGAGAGAGAGAGAGAGAGAGAGAGAGAGAGAGAGAGAGAGAGCACATGGGATTTTGAAATCTCAAAGCCCACCTCCAGGGACATACTCCCTCCAATAAGACCACACTTCATAATTCTTCCTAAATAGTTCATCAACTGGGAACTAAATATGCAAATATGTGAGCCTGTGAGGGTCACAAATACAGACTGAGCTCATTGTATTTATGTATTTAGAAACACACACAGAGGTATTTAGGAATATGTATGTGTGTATGTATGCAACAACAATTAATGTAAAAAGAGACCATGAACCTGGAAGAGATCCAGCAAGGGTATATGGGAAGACTAGGATGGAAGAAAGTGAAGGGGAAATGATATGATTATACTGTGATCTCAAAAGATAAAAAAACTAATAGTTAAAAAAATATTGTGGTAGATGTGTGTGGTGGTGTGTGCCTGTAATCCCAGGGGTTGGAAGAGGGAGAATCAGAAGTTTATGGCTATCCTGGGCTACATAGTGAGTTATAGGCCAACCTGGGCTACATGGGATCCTATCTCTAAACAAAAATAAAACTGACACAAATGGAGAGCATGCTCAATGGAAAACACAAGTCATAAAAAGAAATGCTACACGAAATGATCTTATTTGTTCTCCTAAAAAGATTAGGAGGCTCCAGTCTAAAGTAATGGAGGTTAGATAAAAGATCAGGAGGATCCAGTCTGAAGTAATGGAGATTAGAAACCACTGCCTGGGCATGTGTGATCTTCGTGTCTGCATGTGTGTGTGTGTCTCTGTGTGTGTGAACGATGCCCAGAAAGGGACACAGTTGAACATCCTGGAGTGTGGAAGATGTCATTTTCAAGTGTTCAGAAAAAGTATAGATGTTTTCCTGTGGATATCTGTAACATAAATGTTTATCCCTGTGAAATAATTACCAAAGTTTAAGACCTACACATTTTATTAGATGGAAATTACACCTGGATTAACTATTTGTTTCTTTGGAGGTAACAAATTTCTTACTCTAATCAGCTCCGCCAAATAAAGAATTGATAAGAGGGATTTGAGCACACCCTGTGGAACTCGAAGCATTGTTGCTTAAGGAATGAACCAAAAACAGTGGTTTTAATATCTCTGGGACACTCATCTACCCATGAATGCTGTTATCCTCAAAGCCTCCCTCCCTCTCTCCCTCCCTCCCTCCCTCCCTCCCTGCCTCCCTTCCTTCCATCCCTGTCATTCCCTCATTTCTGTTCCAGTCACTGAAACAAAAGAAGGAATTTCAGAAAAAGATGCCAGGGCTGGACAGATGCCTTACTGGCTGTTCTACCACAGCACACAGCACAGCACCTACACGGAGACTCCCAATTGCCTCGAACTCCAGTCCCAGGCAATCTGACCCTCTCATCTGGCCTCCTCGGGCATGCATGTTAAAGGCAGACACTATGTACACACACACACACACACACACACACACACACACACACACACACACACACACTGCTTACATACACATAAAGATAAAATGAAAGAAAGAAAAGGGGCAAAGTCCAGAGAGTCCCATATACACTCTCCATTTAAAGCTGAAATTTCAGGGACCTTTTTATCTACTGCCAGACAGAAGACATGATGCAGATCACAACCAACGCTTCAGGAATCCATGCTGTGGAAACTGGAAATGCAGTCTGTGGCATAGCTTGTGGTTTCTGCCTCTGTCTACATCGTCTGCTCCAGAAGGGCTGATATTTCACTTAATGGTTGAAGTGGGTCTGGCATTTTCCTTCAGCACGAAGTAGTGGGAATCACTGATGTCTGCAAGTGCAGATAACTGGCATTTCTTCCTCCACAGCTTAGCAGGGAGTATTGACTGTGTCTCCACTGCTCGAAGTTACATCTGCAGTGAGTGGGACCCCCTGGAACTTAAGGTATACTCAGAACATGTAAAGCAAGATGCCATCATAACAGACTTTTATGTCTCTTCTGCGAACTCTAATACTTAAGAAGACTGATGTCTTAGATCACTAAAAAGAAAAGTACAGCAACCTTTGATGAGAAGGGAAAATGGGGACATCATGGTTACTTAAAGCACTGCAAACTTTTGGCAAATGCCAGGTGGTAGTGGCACACACCTTTAATCCCAGCACTCAGGAGGCAGAGGCAGGTGGATCTCTGTGAGTTCCAGGCCAGCCTGGTCTACAGAGCAAGTTCCAGGACAGGCTCCAAAGCAATACAAAGAAACCCTGTCTCAAAAACCAAAAAGAAAAACCTTTGGCAACATGTCTGGGGTTTTTGAAAATCCTGGAGGGCTAGCAAGATGATGGCTCAGCTAAGAGCACTGGCTGCTCATGCAGAGGACCCCAGTTCAGTTCCTAGTCCCACGTGAAGACTAATAAGATCTGTAACTGCAGCTTCACGGGAGCCAATGTCGTCTTCTACCTTATGAAGATACCAGGTAACCACACGGGGCTCATGTGTACATGTGGGCCAATGCTCATAGACATAAAAATTTTAAAATAGATCTGTTTTCAAGTTGGGGGCTGGAGAGATGGCCTCATCGACAACGCACTAGCTATGTAAACACTAGTACCTCAGTTCAAATCCCCAGAACCCACAGGAAAACCTGCTCAGTAGCAAAATTATTGTCTTAGTGCTCTTGCAGGGAGATGGGAGGTGAAAGTGAGGTTCCACAGATGCTCACAGAACAGCTGGCCTGGAGTACACAGTGAGTGGACAACCAAGAGAACCATCTCAAACAAGGAATGGAAGGTGAGGCCCTACACTGAAGTTGTCTTCTCACCTTGGCATACTGTGTGTGCCTGCATAACACACACACACACACACACACACACACACACACACACACACACACACACACACACATACACAAATTCACACATTTCAGTGGAAGGTAGAGACTTCAGCCATTATCATAACTTACTTCAGTAATTATCTTTCCTATTTCTTTCTTGTCTAACAGAAGCTCTGATATACAGTGTTTCACCAGGATGTGTTAAATTGACTATTACAAATGTGTTAAAGTCAGAGGATTTTGACAGTTATCTTGAAATAACGTCTGCATGCCACTGTGACACCATTACCTGCATGAAAACTAGGGCTCTGCAAGAAGTGTATAAAGCATGAAAACACAATAAAAATTTCTGTTTTCTAATATATACTTTAAAAATGTCTGTGATCTTCCAGAAGAGAAACTGGAGGTTCTTGGTTCAACTTGAGGAAGGGTTTAATCATCCATGGAGGGTAAGTGAGCCGCCAGCTGGATGCAGAGGGCATCAGCGGCCCAGGTCTCTGGTGAGCCACTAGCTATGCGGATCTGTGTCTCAGCCCTCTGCAGCATCTCACACGGTTCTATGGAAGGTTAGCAACATCTTTGGGTAGAACTGGTGCAGAAGACGGACGTAGAAGACCAACACACATAATTCTGTAAACTGCAGGTGCCATGGCAACAAGATCAACACAGCAAAGTTTTGTGTCATGACTGAGAACCTCAAGTTAGAAAAGCTGGGAAGAAGAATGTCTCTGATTTCAAATGTTTGGGCTTTTTTTTTTTTAAAAAAAAAAAAACAACTTTTTTTTTTTTTAATGTGTGTCTATATAAGAAGCCATCTTGGGGACTGAACAGAAGTCAAATCTTCATAAAGCTCAGGGATTCGTTTGCATGGTGTGGGATTTTCCATTTGTGGTATCATTTCAGCACTAAAAAATGTGAGTTAAGTTGTTTTTGGAGTTTAGATTTTTTCTGACTGGGCTTTTGTAATTTCTCCAGGCCTTATACGATTATGGAGGCCGTCCTTAACCTTCCAAAAGCCCTGGCAACACTTCAACTCTAGAATGTGAAAGACCACTGTCATCCCACATTTAATTTACAGATTAAAACCTCACAGAGGTTACGTATGTTACAGCCTCTGTGGATTTTGGTCATATTCCTACCAGAAGCAAGAAGTATTGGGTCAGTCTCCTATTCCTGGACAGGTGATTAAGTCCACATGAGGTCAGCCCCCACCCCTATCCACTTTCCTATTCCTGGTCACTATGCACCAAATAAAGACAATTAATCAAACCTTAAAATGGAGAATAGAGACTATGTGGCATGTCATAAATTAGAGCCATAGTGAAGATTTCTTTTGTATTCAGAATTTGACACACAACCACCATCCCCACATACACAATGCACTTTCTCTCCTTCCCTCCCTCCTCCCCTCCTCCCCTTCTTGTTCTCTCTCTCTCTCTCTCTCTCTCCCTGTCTCTCTCTCTGTCTCTCTCTTTCTCTCTCTTTCTTACGTGTGTGTGTGTGTGTGTCTAAAACAGTGAAATCTGCTCTCTCTGGTTTAATTGCATGGATAGTTACCTTACAAAGAACTAAGAGTACTGAACCAGTCAGTAGAGGCAATGAGGCACCAGGGTGTGGAGGAATAGGATTTGAACAATTAGGAGTGAGGAAAGGATGTTATAGATTTAAAACCAGCCTGCCTCCTTTCTCTAGAGCAGTTTAAAGTTTATCAGCAAAAGCTATCTCTCTGCTGCTTTTTCACACAGCAATTACAGGAATTTCTTAATCCCAGGAGGATGCTGGCATTTTCGAAGGCAATAAAACCGGTTCTAGAATTATGTTATAGGCTTGCAGAACAATTTTTTTCTAAACCTTCCTAACAATGCCATCTCGAGAATTTCCTACTTTGGAGATGGTATCATATCCCACATATGTGACATAATTAAAGAGGGCAGGGATTTCAAATACAATTGGTTTCTGTTGAAGACCAAATAGAAAGTGTGCTACATACAGATCAAAAGGTAGCCACAGACTAGGCTTGTTCCAGTTCTTTCTGTTGGTATTAGAGCCATAAAGTTCAGGGGTGAGGGCGGGAGAGAAATATGATCTTGCATCTGAGTGGGGACAAATAAATCTGGTGGTTTCTCTAAGCAAGGGGGTGAGGAGATGGCTCAGAAACCTGTTTTGTGTGACCGTGGTGAGATAGATCGGGGCAATTTAATTGGCATCAAGATAGGAATGGTTGCACAAAATTATCCCCCTGGGGTTGTTTGCTGCTGCGATATTGTAGATTTATACCTAGTTCAGTAAGGCTTCCTGGAAAGACCCATTCCTACCCTTAGTACAAAGCCTAAAAGGAACCCACAATGAGGAAACTTTTTACACACTTGTAGTTTGAGTTTTTAAAAATGTATAGGCAACTACAGACTTGAAAGCAACCCTTGCTAATTGGATGCAAACTCCTCATGTTAGGATCCCATTTCAGTCAGCTACCAAAATGCATGATTGCCTAAAAACAAATTAGGAAGGAGGTTGTGAAGGCATTGCATACTCTTGAGGAGTGTGGTGGGGCTCCATGGTGAGCTGGGTCTGTCTGCCATGCTGAAGATCAGCAGAAACTGGGGAGGGCTGTGGTGAGGAAACAAAGCCCAGCTCACTACTACAGGCTCTGCCAATCACATTTCAGTTCCTTCAAAGGGCATCATCAATGGTGGATGCTGACAGTAAGCAGCAAGAAGCTAAAAGGTGTGTGTGTGGGGGGGGGTGTGCCAAGCATGAGCAATGTCCCCTGCTCTTTAGTTGTCCCAAATTGAAATGTGTCACTATACCAGAGTCAGAAAATTTGCAAAAGAACCTGAAAAATATGTCAGGGAGGAAAACATTTTTATGAAGTATTATTTGTATGAAAACTGGAGAAACTTTTTAACCAGGTCCAGCAAGGGGCCCAGCAGTCTAATCACCAGGCACTGTTCCTTCACACTGTTCCTTTTGCCATTCTGCATCTCAGCTCTCCCTCAACATTTTAATGAGGTATGGGTTGTGCTCTTCCTATTAAAGGTGGGGAGGAAGTCAGAGAAGTCAGTTGGTTTGCCCAGGCCAATGTGGAAAAGGGGTGCAGCTAGGTCCAAGTCCTCCCAAGATAGGATCTTTGTCAAAGGTGATCTAAGTAGCACTTTTCAAATATCTGTGTACCTATGATGAAGGGCATTCTTTAAAATTAAAATTTATACTTTGAATGTTTGATTCCTAGTTGGTGGAGTGTTTAAGAAGAATTGGGAGGTGTGGTCTTCTTGGAGGAGTTGCATCACTGGGAGTGGGATCTGAGGTCTCAAAATCCCATGCCAAGTCCAGGCTTGTCCTCTCTCTCTCTCTCTCTCTCTCTCTCTCTCTCTCTCTCTCTCTCTCTCTCTCTCAGATATAAGATCTTGGCTACTGCTCCTGCCATGCTTCCTGCCATGATGATAATGGACTAAACCTCTGAAACTGTAAGCGAGCCCCCAATTAAATGCTCTCTCTAATAAGTTGCTATGGTCATGGTGTCTCTTTACAGCAATAGAGCAGTAATGAAGGCCATATATTTCATCTCTTTCAACAGACTGACAAGAAAAGTGAGCAAATGGATATACTTCAAGCTGTGACTAAGTGATACTGTCTTTTATTCTGGATCTGAGTTTGCCTAATTAGTGAGATTGTAGATTGGAAAATTGTAAGTTGAGCTTTTCTGTAAAGAAAAACATACTTTATTACAAGTCCTGGGAGTAGGAAAAAGGCAAATAAGCATTAGTAGTTCACTTGCTTTTTTCTTAAATTTCACAAAACAATACAAGCTGGAGAGATGGCACAGTGGTTTAGAGCATTTTCTGATCTTCCAGAGAACCGAAGTTTGGTTCCAGCACCCACATAGCATGGCTCCCAACCACCTGTAACTCCAGCTCCAGGGGATCTAACTACTCTGAAGGCTCTTGCATTCACATGCATACAGCCGTCCCTATGTACACACACACACACACACACACACACACACACACACACACACACACACATATATATATATAATTTAAAATGATAGAAAGTCTAAAAAACAGAAAAGTAGAAAAAACAGAGAAATATATTTTGAACAGGACATTCAGGCATCATAGATCTCTAAGTTATTAACCTGGGGCTCTGGGGCACAACTGTAGAAGAAATGCATATGGATGTTTTTCTATCTAAACTGAATTTTCATGTGTTTCAAGACATTGTCAGAAGTGAACCTCTATTGGTGTAAAACAAGAACCAGAAAACTGATCTAAGGGCCAAATTACCCTCAAGCTTTGTATATAAAGTTTTGTCCATCTGTTTAAATATCACAAGTTGATGATTTTTATAATATAGTAGGAAGGACAGTTGTTTGTAGACTCATGGTTTGGACAACCTATGACTGTCAACTTGATGACTTTGCTATCTAGCCCTTTATCAAGAAGGACTGCACATATATGTCCTAAGGTAAAGAGAATAAGCCATTCCCACTGCCAATAGATAGTTTAGGAAAAGACCTATGAGTGATGACTGCCAGTGAGATATGAAGGAAAGACTATTGTAGAGCTTTGGGGAAAGTTTTTCAGCCTTAAAAAGGAATACCCTATTTTGTTTCCACCTGGTGAGTATTATGCCTTTAGGCAAAGATAGCAAGAACTGTGTGTGAAGGGCCTGGTTGGTGTTTAAGCCATTAAATCATCCTACTTGAGAGTTGATCTTTCTCAAGAATTTCTGTGAAGATGGAGGTTTCTGTCCCGCCAGGTTACACCACCCTTCAGCCCAAAATAAACACACGAAGTCTATATTAATTATAAAACTATTGGCCGATGACTAGGGATTCTTATTGGCTAGCTCTGTCTTAATTATTAACTCATTTCTATTAATCTATGTATTGCCATGAGGCTGTGGCTTACCTGTAATCCGGCGTGTTACTCCTTGGGCAGCATGGTGTCTCTAGGAGGTCTCCCTCTGCTTCCTCTCCTCAGCCTTCTTCTGGTCTGGTAGTCCTGCTTATGATTCATGCCTGGCTATTGGACAATCTGTGTTTTATTCATCAACTAATAAGAAAAACATACATACAGAAGGGCATCTCCCATCATTTTTTTGTGAGATAATAAAAGTTCCTTGTTGAAGTCATCAATTTGAGTTTCTCTTGCAAGTAGCTGAAGGTCTCCTAATGGAAGCACCACCCCACCTTCACCTGTAAGCCCTACAGAAGATCTAGACTTCCATCCTTCTCCTCTGTCCAGAAAACCATTGCTACCTTGCTTATGTGTTACTGTTTATGGAAGACTGCCCCCAAACTGCATCAAACAATGGCTCTTGCAATTTCTATCTGTCATCATCAACTATCTTCTGGAGATTTCTAGAACATCTTTGTCACCAAGGGATGGAGGTATTTGGTCTAGATTCCTTCAAATGTATCCAAGTTTTCTTTTTCTTTTTTTAATGCAAGGATTTAAAAAGAGAGAGGTTTGCATTTAAATGTAGACATCAAATATATCAGCTTTTATAGTTTCTATAATATTTTAATACAGTTATGGATCCATTTATATATATATATATATATATATATATATATATTATAATATATTTTAAATATTTTATTCTTCTCTGCAGGTGATGGCATTAAATTGTGATGGTTTCTAGAATCCTAAAGTGATTATTTCATTTTGTCTTACTAATAAATACATACTGAGTGAAGCATTTTATGTGCTATCCCAAAGTAGTGACTTAAATTGAATTTAGTAAACCCAGTAACTTAAAGTTCTTTGATTTGCCACCTAATCTACATAAATCAAGGTTCCTCTGA
This sequence comes from Cricetulus griseus, assembly GCF_003668045.3. Classification (NCBI taxonomy): domain Eukaryota; kingdom Metazoa; phylum Chordata; class Mammalia; order Rodentia; family Cricetidae; genus Cricetulus; species Cricetulus griseus. The sequence goes on from NW_023276806.1 coordinate 131,443,301, forward strand.
GAACTAATTGAAGAACTATTTTCCCATTTGAAGTTGAAACAGGTATTTTTGCAATGCAACTCTCATTTCATAATAAAATTCTCGCCGGCAAATTCTGTTCTGGTATGTAATTGCGATAGTCCTGGAGGTGCTTTTAATTTTGTTAGGGGAAAATTGTCCATGCTACTGGAAGCAAAAAATCATAAAACAAAGTGGAATTCCCAATGCACACAGGAAAACTTGGATCTTATTGTTTATGCCACTATATTTTGTCTGTTTAATCTTTTATAAAGTTTTTTTTTTTTTTTTTTTTTTTTTGCTTTTGGGGAAAAAAGCCAGAATGTGACACTTTTAAGAGATTTTTGAAGTAGGTGGCAAATGCGAGGTAATGAGCATTTTTAGAAATGTGTTATATTGTTACATGAAGATGTTCTTTTTAAAAAATCATTGTGCTTGAATACTAATTTTGTCCATTACCCAGTCTGATTTTAGCAGTAGAAGAATAGAAGTTATAATATCATATTCTTACTCTCCCCCTGAGATTAAACACACAAATTCTACACAATAATAATACCAATGTATTATGTTGGTATTACCATTATCTTGCAGGAAATTAAAAAGGGGGGAGGTTTGGGGAAGAAAGCTGTCCAAAGCAGCCCAGTTCATAAGAGGTATATAAAGATACCTATAAAGTCTGGTCTCTTTGATCAAACAGCCACCATACAATAGCCACTCAAGCTTTAAAGAAAAAAAAATATAGATAAAAATGTAGGAAATTGATCATCTTCAATAGCAGTTTCTTAGAAATGTCTATAAGATGTTGGAAAAGTGAGCCCCAAGGAAGAATTTATAACCAATCCTCTACCTAATCCTTTTGTCTAATTAAAAACAATCATTCAGTATCATGTCTTGGCCTGGAAAGATTTTCAGTGGTTAAGAGAGTGTACTATTTTGGCATATGAGTTAGGTTGGGCTCCCAGCACCCAGCACATAAGGCTGTGTAACTCCACACTTGGGGTATTTGATATCCTCTCCTGGTCTCTATGAGCACTGCACTCACATGCATGTGCACACAAACACACACAACACAACACACATATACACAACCACATACACACATGCACACCACACCACACATGCATATACACAAACACATACATACACATAATTTTTTTAAAAAAGAGATAGAATCTCTTTATCAAAAACATGTAGATTAAACTCAAGAAATAAATTTCCCAGATGAGTCTGAACTGGGAGCATTAATTCCAGACATGCATTTCTAAAAATGATAGGTGGGGGGATATTTTCAGGATGGAAAATAAAAAGACCAAACCTCTCTCTCTCCCTCTCCCTCTGTCTCTCTGTCTCCCCCCACCCTCTATCTTTGGGCTTTTAAATCCTAAGAATCATTGCACTCAGCCCTTTGACTTTCTAATAATTTTAACTAGTTAGTTCTTATTTACATGGTGCTTAAACTGCCTTTCCTATATCTCAGCTTTTCTCTGCTTGTAAAACAATTTTTGTAGTATGTGTGTGTTGTGTATATACATATGCATGCAGAGAGTCCACACGTGTGAGGGCATATACACGTGTATAGAAGCCTGAGGTTGAAGCCAGGTAACTCTAGATTGGTCTCCTAATTTATGGAGTCAGGACCTCTCCCTGAACCCACAGCTGGGTCTTCCGGCTAATCTGTAGCCAGTAGGCTCTGGAAATCCCCTTTGTCTACCTCTCAAGTGCTGGGATTGCCGATGGGCTCTCATGTGCATGGGGTTTTTACTAGATTTTGGGGATCAGAGAACTCTGGTTCTCAGGCTTAGGCAACAAGCGATTTAGCACTGAGCCATCTGGCCAACCCAACCCAACTCATAGTTCTTATGTATGTCTGCCTTGTTTACCCTTCCTGGGTCATCTAAAGTTATTGCTATATATACAAACCTGATGGTGTCACAGACAAGTATTGTCTGATTTTTTCTTATTGATTTTATGACCATGACTAAAATGGCCCAGGAGATCAACAAAACCTGAATCATTTGATTTGGGTCTTTGTTCAATCTGGACTCAAGCCACTTCCATTTTTCTCTAGATTCATCAGTAATAGTGACATTCTTTCAAAATTCCCCAAATCTACTGAAGCTAACTTCTGCATGCATATTTCTGTGCCTTTATAAATATTCTGCTTTTCCTGTAATTTTCTGTAAGTTTCCCCACCGCAGGTCAATGGATGGACTAAAATTGACTTCTATTCCATCTTTCAGGTGTGTGTGTGTGTGTGTGTGTGTGTGTGTGTGTGTGTGTGTGTGTGTGTGTGTGTTGGGTCTTACACAATACAGGTTGGCCTCTAACTTGCTATGTAGCCCAGGATGACTTTTATTTAGTTCCGGATCCTCCTATTTCTACCTTCCAATCACTGGATGACCAGTCTGTGTCAGCACACCTGTCTTCAGGTAATACTTTGATTACTCAAATTAATTTCTTGGGCAAGGTATTTAAAGATGGCAACATTCATAATTTTAAGGTACAAATGTAGTATATCCACTATAAAAGCAAATGGTGTTCATTTTATGTACTCTAGAAAAGGAATTTTTTTTGTTGTTTCTTCCTCGATAAAATATTATTGCTAAATACATACATCTTTGTCAAATAAAAAATGCTTCTGATGAGGAAGTTTTAGGAAAATATTTTAGTTCTTTAAACATCTTTTCTTGGAGTACTGCATATGCACAAAAATTGTAAATCTGAAATTCTGAGTTCAATAAAATTTCACAATATGAATACCTCTATAATCAACATCTTCTGTCCCATTCAATAATACCACATGTGACTATTTAAAATTTAAATTAATTAAAATTAAATACAATGAAATATCCAGTTCACTTTAATTTCCAGACAAGTTGGAGTAACAGAGACCAGATTTATCCTTTCAACTAGAATAATTGAAAAACTAGAGAAATATTCAAAATAAATGTTTTCCAAAACATTAATTCTTAGGCAAGAAAGAAAAGTGAATACTGAGGGGTGCAAAATAATACTGTGAGCCTGGTTATTGCCTCAGCCTACTGCCTGAAGGCCCCAGGAATCAGTAGAGCCAAGGAGAAACCAAGACAGGCCATATGGGCCCCTGAGTTGAAGACAGATTGTGATTTCCACAGCTAAAGGAAAAGGAAAGAGAGAGAGAGAGAGAGAGAGAGAGAGAGAGAGAGAGAGAGAGAGAGAGAGAGAACATGGAATGCGCACCCTGGAAATCTACAGAGCACCTCTCTTGGAGCACCCAGCTAAATACTTACCCACACATCTATCTCTGAAAATTGCTTAAGGCTAAAGCCACCTAAAAGAATTAGAGAGAATGGTGCCCATTCTGCTTTGTTCTGCTGTAACAAAACACCTGAGACCAGATAATATACAGAGAACACATATTCATTTCTCATGGTTCTGGAGGGCTGGGAGGTGCAGACTTAAGAAACTGCTATCTACTGGGAGATGGCAGAAAGGTTACTGAGGGTGAGACAGTAAGATGGAGCAAACTCTCTTTTATAACAAATCCAATCTGACAAAGAACTAACACACATTACAGTATTAATCTGTTGATCCAAAGCTATGCCTCATGACCTAACTGCTCTTAAATTTCCTACCTTTCAAAAATCTTTCATTAGGAGTCTAATTACCTACACTTGAACTTAGATAGACAAAGTACATGAAGTCTATGACAAGGGTCTAGTACTGCTTAATAAATAGCCATGTTAGGTGCTCCACAATTCATAAAGCATAGGCCCAAATGCTAAGAAAGACATTGACACAGTAACAATGAAAAATTAGCCCTGACCTGAAATGAACTGTCACTAAGAAACCAAATGCCAAAGCAAGTCCTCCAGGCAGAAGAAACAGGCTGTCATGTGGAAACCTGGGTCTGCTTGGAGAAAAATAGAATGGCATACATCTTGTAATTCTGGTAAATAATATAAAGTCTTTCCTCATTATCATCTGAATTTTTCTTTAGGTAGCTAAAGAAAAAAATACCAACAGTGTATTATGACATCATGAACATGGGTAAAATGAATGATAGCAAGATAGCTGGGAGAGCAGAAATGAAAGCTGACTATTGCACAGCATATAGGAAAGGATGTGGTATGCCTTGAAGGGAGAGAATGGCAAGTCAAAAACAAGAACTGTGAATTTTAAAGTATTTGCTGAAGTAACGTGGTGCAGTGGTGGCCAGTCAGTCATCCAGCCTCAGAGACACAATAGAATTGGGAAAAGTGAAGAGCCATAAAGCTGAAGTAAAGATGTGGCAAGCAGTAAGCCAACAGAGTATTTAAACCTGATTATCTGCACATTAAATATGAATGGCCTAAATACTGAAAAGTTGAATTCACAAGGGTTGGATAAGAAATTATATGGCACATAGTAAAATTCCTTTAAGTATAATGATACAAATGGGTGAAAAGCTAAATGATATTAAACAAAAAATAGTGGGTGATACAAAAAAAATAACTTAAAAATAAATCCAAGAGCTCATTTAGAGATTGTAATGATCTTCTTAAACTCTTGATAGAATGGTGAGCAAAAAGAGCATATGGAAAGGAAGGGCATAGAAGACCTGTCATATCAATTACCACTTAATAAGCACTTCTGGCAAGATCAAGACACTCTACTACACACACATCATTTTTTAGGAAATTGCAACAATAATTTCCAGGTGAGATCATATTCAGACTGAGAAAACATAGTTTCCTTGTAGTCATCCACTGCCTCTGGATTTTAATGCCATTTCTGCCCCCTCTTTCACGATGATCCCTGAGCCTTGAGAGGGGCACTGCCATATAGATATTCCATTTAAGGGTGAGAATTCTGCCCTTGACCAGTTGTCTTCATGTTAATTGTTATCGACTGCAAAAGGAAGCTTCACCCATGAGAGTTGAGAGATGCCCTAATCTATGGGTATAACAAGTCATTGGGAACAAGTTTTTATACTATGTCCACTTAGCACAATAGTATTAGTAGATTCTCTCCTAGGTCCCATGACCTGTCTGGTCACCCATTCTTGGCTCAGATACCAATGCCACGGTTGATTTTCACATTGTAGGGTGGTCCTGGATTCTGATCTGAAAGTGATTGGTTACTCCCATGATATTGTACCACCAATAAACAAGTGGACATTTCTTGCCAGGCCTGTAGTACAGTACCTCTCAGAGTTCACACGTGAGTCAGATGTCTGTTGTATTCTAATCTGTGAAAAATAAAAATGGAAGCACTTAAAATGACCTATCTGTAGAAACTTAAATGATTTGGAGAGGGGGGTGTTTTTAGAAACTCTGAAGACGGATCTGTGTTTCATAAATCCTAAAGCCCAGCAGCTTGTAATGTGTGTGGTGTGGTGCTGGAAACATTAGTGAGCTTTTAGAAGTTATGTTATGCAGAGTAGATAATTGCCTTAGTGTTCTCAGTGAGTGTGACTGTCAGTGTACATCTCACGCCTGATAGTGAGTAGTACCAAACATACTGCAAAAAGCATCCATACATGTTTTCCATGGGATACATGACAAGTGTTGGGTACTGCTGTACCCTGTCACATCTGCCTCAAGACAGTAACATTCATGTCACCAGAGGGGCTGGAGTTGAGGCTAGATGTCAAGCTTTATTCACAGGGCCATTCTCCATGTTTAACCAAACACAGAATGGTCACATAAAAGCCAATACCTTGTCTATTGACAGTGACCTTTTAGGGGAAGCTATTTTTTTAAACACAGGTCACATAAAACATAAATCTCAAAGCTAATACTTCTTTCCTCTTAAAATTACAGAATCAAAATTTTATACAGAGAAGTCAGAATTTATCAAGAATGCTTAAAGGAATTTTTCCTTCATAGTTCAAACTTTCTTAGTAATTTAAAAAGATGTGCCTTAGTTGGGCTTTCACAAATTTCTCCTGTCTTGCTCTTTAAATCAGTGACTTGCTGGGATGGAGGGATAGCTCAGTCATTAAAGGCTAGGCTCACAACCAAAAATAATCGGCTTGCTATTAAAATGAGCATGAATTAAAATACAGTTGCTGTCATGTGTGTAATTAGCCAAAAATAAAGCTGACAACCATTGCTGCCGATATCACCTGTCCAATGCTGCAAAAGGGCAAGCAAGCCCCACTTTGTGCTAGACATAGTCTTATTTATAGCTGATGGTACTGACACAGGCATGAATTGGTGCAAGAGGAAAACATCAATGGTCATGTCAAGAACAATAGATGTCATTCTTCCTCCTGGAGGTGGCCTCTGTTAGCTTTGAAAGGAGCGAAAGAGTTCAGTTTTATCTTTGCTGTGTGTAGATGACTTCCTCTCACATTAGCACAGATAGCAATAGTGTCTCCCTTGTTGCTTATAGACAATAATCATCCACTTTACAAATTGCCGATAATGAAGATCACAGCCATTAACATTTGTTGAGCTGCCCCTGGGTGCAAGAAGCAGTATCAAGAAGGAAAGGAAAGAGAAATGAATGACAAAATGAAGGGCAGGTTTGTCAGCACACAAAAATTCTACATTTCTTTCCCTTTTTTCTTTCTTTTTTTTTTTTTTTTTGCATACTGTCTGAAACAGCACCTTCCACAGATTCCTTGTACAAGCAGAAACAACTGTCGAAAGAGGGTGACACTGCAGGCTCTATAACCATAACCTTAGAGATGTTTCAGGTCAGAATGTTGTTGTCATTATTATTAAGGGCCACCTGTGGGACCAAAGCATGAGTGGTCCTTGAATTGCTCATTGACAACAGTGGGTTGTAGAAAACCTAGCCAACCTTTGAGGCCTGGCCTGCATGTCCCAAGAGAGCTGTGTCTTCCTTATTAAAACAAACAAACAAACAAACAAACAAAACACCCATTTTCTTTAGATCTAGCAGGAATGTTAACTTCATAGGTTGGACAAGTAGTCTCTGCGTGCAAAGGAAAGAGAACCAAATAAATCACTTAGCTAGAATTACATATGCATGTGTCTATAACACACACACACACACACACACACACACACACACACACACACACACACACAAAACACATGTTGCAAAAAATGACACTTTGAACAATGTTTTCTCATGCAAAAGCCAACTTTATTCGAAGCATCCGATGACAATTTTTACTCAGAGGGTTAAAAAAAGGTCACCTGATTAAAGTTCTTATGATTTCAGGCTGTGTATAGTCACAAGGACAAGCTGCACATGGCAAAACATGTTTTTCTATAGAGGCATGAAAACAAATAACAACAGCCAATTGTAATGAATAATTTGAAGTAAACTTACTCCTTTCTGCTGTACCTGGAAGGAGCACAAAACCACATTCCAAGAACAATTCTGTGTTTTGAAGAAACTGAGGTCACAAGACTCTCGTCTTGTTTTTCCACAAGCACTCAGAATTCTCATACCACTCCATTCTGGGACTGTGTTCTGACAGTGAATTACGAAAAAGAAATATCCAATATTAGCCTCCGGCATGTACACCACACACACACACACACACACACACACACACACACACACACACACACTCCTATGCATACCCCTCATACACATGTGCCCACAAACACACATACACACATGCATTCATATTGTCTTAGGGTTTCTATTGCTGTGAAGAGACACCATGACATGGCAACTCTTATAAAGGAAAGCATTTAATTGAGGCTGGCCTACAGTTTCAGAGGTTCAGTCCATCAGCATCATGGTGAGGAACTGTGGAGATAGACATGGTGTTAGAGAGGAGCTGAGAGTCCTATATCTTGCAGGAACAGAAAATCGGCTGAGACACTGGGTGGTATCCTGAGCGTAGGAAACGTACCCCACAGTTGCAGATTTCCTCTAAGGTCACACCTGCTCCAACAAAGCCACACCTCCTAATAGTGCCATTCCCTATGAGATTGTGGGGGCCGATTATATCCAAGCTACCACACATACCATGCACACATACACAGGCCAAGAAAATGGAAGAAGCAATAACATCATACTGCTTAAATGATTAGGTTTCACAGTATAATACATACAACTCTGTATGTTAAATCCAGAATCAGTTAGAGATGGTTTGCTGCTTAGAAGTGTTGTCTGCCCTTGTAGAAATCTGGAGTTCCTAGCATGTACATGGTGGCTCATAAGCATTTGTAAAGAATACCAGGCATGTGCATGGTGCATATACATATATACACAGGCAAAACATCTATACATATAAAACAAAAAAAAAAACATTAAAAACCAAACAGGCTCAACTACAAGCTATTGTTTTCACCTAGAATAAATTTCTAGTTTAACATTTTAGATCACGAAAATGTATTTAGACTAGAGGTTACTTCATAGGGTTATTATGTAGAGCTAATGGTGTAATTTGATTTCAGTGAGCTGAAAAATGTTTGGCATAGGCACTAAAGAACTTTAGGTAAATTAAAATAACAACAAATTCCTTCATATTTCAAGTTATCAAAAATGTACAGACAACTCGATACTTCTAATAAAACTTGAGTAATTGGTACATCATACTAATATGAACAGCTTGAATTGGACTTAGTGGGTTACATTTATTTTTTTAGGATATGGTACCGAGCTTAAGAGCACTTGTTGCCCTTGCAGAGGACTCAGGTTCAACACCCAACACCCACAGAGAGGCTCACAATGGGCTGTGACTCCAGTTCCAGGAGATCCTAAGCCCTGTTCTGACCTCCACCAGTGCCAGGCATGCAGGCAATCATACCGAAGGGATTTTATCCTTATCACAAATAATCAATGTGCACTTGGACATATAGGCATGTAAAACCAAAGAGAATACAGAGCAAGTTAAATGTAGTAACCGTACTTTATTTTTAAAAGTTCACATGGGGCATACTCAAATTTTGGATTTTTGTCTAAACATGGCAGCACAGCTCTAGTTTGCCACGTGTTCTTCACGCGTCTTTGAGGACGCCTCTTGGGCATAGAATTAGATCATCTGGCTGTGTTCTCACAGTTATGCTTCAAGCCATGGAGAACACACACAGTATTATGGTGCCTGCTTGTAGAGAGATTAAGAAAAGGTATGAAAACTAAAATTCGCCCTCCACTCTCCACACAAAGAAAACTGGCTTGATTCCATTCGTTTTCTCTAAACAGAAGAGGGGGACTGGGAGAACTCGGGTGCTCTGCGCTTCTGCCCTCAGCTGTTAATAGTGGAAAATATAAGTCACCAAGAACACGGATCGCAGTGGTCCACACACGGAATGGGGGGTGCCGAGTCTCTTTTAATTACTCCCAAGGAACTGAGCGCATGTCTAGCCACAGTCTTTTCTTTTACAATTTTCCAAATAATGACTCCTCTAATTGCTTTTGCTGGAACCCTTGGCCACCAGTATTTTCCCTTTCTTCTTCCCTCCGTTCCACCCACACATCTGAGCTCCCCCGCCCCCAATTGTTTTGTCTGAATTTGATGAAGGTCTGGTTTTTACCCCTTCGGAGTTTTAAGTGGTTGAATTAAATCACAACTTGCTTTGGACAACCATTCAGGGAGTGCTTTAGGAACTAGGGAAACAGTTTATCTTCGACTCAGCTATCCACCTGGGCTGACATGGTGTGGAATTTACAGCTACACTGAAAGCGGTATAACCCGTACCTCAGAAATTCCACATTCTCCTGAGCTGCGTTATTATGGAACATTTGTCAAGCAGCCAATTGTGTCAGCCCCTAATTGATTTATGTTAGCATCTGTAGAACAAGGCGGGCGGGGGAGGGGAGGGGACCCCAGGCCCAGGTTGGACTCCTGAGTTTCCTGGGGACACTGCAGGTTTTCATAGACATTTGGTTTCTTCCTTCCTTCCTTCCTTCCTTCCTTCCTTCCTTCCTTCCTTCCTTCCTTCCTTCTTCTCTTTCTCTTTTTCTTTCTGTAACATGTTTAAAATTATATACATGCTTACAAAGCCAGTGTAAACGTCTATTATTTTCTTAAAAGTGAGCTCACCTCTTTCCTTGCTATTATTGCTAATTTCTAATGAACATCTGGCTCTAAAAGGTGGGCTTTATTTTCCCTGGGGTGGGAGCACTGGGTAATGAAACCAAGAAACCCCTTCAACCTTTCTATTTGGACAGCTTTCTTTCTTTTTTAAAAACCATCCTAGGCTTTAATAGCTTGTTTTTATACGTAGACCCCACTCCTGCTGGATTAGAAGTATAAGTCTATATTACTTATTCAGGAACACCTGGTCTGAGGTGAGGTCCAAGTTGAGGGAGCTAGGGAATTGGGCGAAAGGGGATGGGGGTACACAAGACCTTCATTTACTACAGTCTGGAGCATTGGCACAATTTTGTATGTAGGAGTTCCCAAACTAGTAGTGGAGTGTCTAGAGTGTGTTGGCAAAGTGGTTGTACCTGTTGGCATCTCAGGTTGTGGATCCAGCCTCTGTTGACACATACATGTGCAATGATTTCCAAACAACCATCTAGCTGCTTCTGTGGGTGGTGCTGGGCCTGATTGATGGCAGGCCTGTATGGGGCTAGAGTGGGCATGAGAAAACTGACAGAAGAAAGGAAATGCATGGGTTTGCATATAAGCCTCTGTCTAGAAGGCAACCACCACCAGGAATAACTGCATGTAGTTGGCCACAGTGTAGTCACTATGCTTTAATTTAGGGTCACTGTGTACCTGGCTATGGTCACTGTGTGTTGGGATCATGGTTCATAGGGACTTGGCTACAGTGTAACTTCTGTTTGAAGAATAGTGGTAATTGGAAGCAATCTTTGGAGTTTGGGGGTTCTCATGGATGTCAGAAATAGGATTTCAGAAGTGAACTAAGAGAGATTATATGGCCAGTATCAACTGTGCTTAAAATTATGTTAATGTGCATGCACTATCTTAGATCTTAAATGTCCCCTAAGGGACTATGTGTTAAGGGCTTAGTCCCCAGTCTGTGGCACAACCAAGAGACAGTGGATCTTAAAAAGCTGAAGCTTAGTAGTAGATAGAAGTTACATCATTGGGGTGTACCCTGGAAGATTGGGGCTATAATCCCTTGGTTACTAGCCATCATGAGGTGAGCAGCATCCAGCCTCCAAAGTCAGGATTGAAAACTTTGTGCTAAGAGCCAAAACAAAGCTTTCATCTTTTAAACTTGAGTTTTGATTTTTTTTTTTTCGAGACATGGTTTCTCTGTGTAGCTTTAGAGCCTATCCTGGCACTCAATCTGGAGACCAGGCTGGCCTCAAACTCACAGAGATATGCCTGCCTCTGCCTCTCGAGTGCTGGAATTAAAGGCATGTGCCATCTATGCCCTGCTGAGTTTTGATTTTTTTCCAGGCATTTTGTCATGGCAATAAAAGTCTGATTAACACAGTATATCAAAATAATACCTGCTCCAGAATGTTAAAAATGGATATTTTGGAAATTTGTATATATAGAAGATAGCCAAAGAATATGCACTTCAACTTGGTAGCAGGTAGTTTTTCTTGGAGTATACTTTTATACTTTAGTTTTTAGTGGTTATATTGTTTCATTTGAAGGTTTTGGAACTGTTTTAAGGATTTCAAATCCCTTTGTTGTTCAAGACCCACATCCATGTAGCCCTTGGGCACCTTTGCTTTAAGAAAACAAAGAGTCAGGGTCTTATTTTTTCCTAAGATGGCCTCGAATTTGCTCTTACAGACAGGGTGAGCTTCGGTTTCTCAAATCCTGGATTTACAGACATGCACCACCACACCTGAGTTTATGGATGTTGGAATGAAACCCAAGGCTCCATGCATTCCAGACAAGCACTATACCAAATGAGCTACATCCTGGCTCTTTCTGGAACACTTTGCCAGGTGGTTTGCCATCAAAATCCCTTGCTCCTGGCTTCTGGACACTGTCGTTCTCAAGGACTCCAGTGAAGTAGTCATAGAGTGGGCAGGAAGCTACTTATTTCTTTTTATCTCTTCAAAAGCATAGTTTTCCTGGACTGCATGAGACCTCTCATTGGGTAAAAGTACTTCCCACCAGGCCTGATAACCTGCATTCTACCCCTGGGATCAACAACGATTCAGCAATTCTCCAGGCCTCTAGCATCATATTGGGGCTGCTGAGACATCCGAGCCCTGTGGACTAAGAAGCTCCTGGACTCTCAGCCTCTTCAGCATGAGACAGCTGGGGCTGGATGGCTAAGATCATGTATGTGCCAGTCTGACAAATCATATACATGTATGAATGTGTATTTGTGTGTGTTTCATTCATTCTATCAATCCCACTCTTTAAGAAAAAACTGACTAAAACAACATCTTTCAATCTAAGCCGACAATTTAGACAAACCACTGTTCTCTGCAACCTTCTTCCAACCCCCCAACACCAGTTCCGGTAGTTATCAGTTCTCTATTAGATTTTTTTCTCATTAACATTAAGATTTGCTGGGCATTTGTTTTTTCATTGTATAAAACAAAGAAGCAAACCCCTCTTATGGATTTTTGTCCTGTGGTGGCTTCCTTATTTCTCTTCAAAAGGTTGTTTTTGAGTTTCTGCATCTCACTTCTTCCCTCTCATTCTCCCCAGAGTCCATTCCATGAGGCATTACACCATGACTCCAGCCCAGTTATTCTCACAGCCATGTATGGATTCCATGGAACTAACAGGCGGACAGACTCTCAAGCTCCAGTTTTCTTGACTTTTCAGCAGATTGAGCATGGTGACTGTCAGGAGTCATCCTATGCACCTTAGCATTTTTTACTTGGTTTCCAAGGATACCCTCTGTGCTTCTCCTCCTGCCAACTAGTTCTTCTCAACCAGCTATGAAGGACTCTTCATCTCCCAGATGTTTTTTGTTGGAGAGACCAAGAGCTCGTCTTGGACGTCTTTTCGTTTCTCTCTCTGCTTACTCCCTTAGTGAATAATTTGATTCCAAGTCTTCCTTCCTTCCTTCCTTCCTTCCTTCCTTCCTTCCTTCCTTCCTCCCTTCCTTCCTTCCTTTCCTCCTTCCTTTCTTTCCTCCTTCCTTCCCTCCCTCCTTCCTTCCTTCCTTCCTTCTTTCCTTTCCTTCCTTCCTTCCATTCTTTTTTTTGTTTTGTTTTGGTTTTTGAGACTGAATTTCTCTGTGTAACTTTGGAGCCTGCCCTGGAACTTGATCTGTACACCAGGCTGGCCTTGAACTCACAGAGATCTGCCTGCCTCAGCCTCCTGAGTGCCGGGATTAAAGGTGTGTGTCACCATCACCTGGCAAAGTCATTCAGTAATATCAATAATATCTCTATGTTGATGATGACTACTGAGCTCATAACATCATCCTGGATTCATATACTTGACTGCCAACCTGACATTTCCATTTGAACATCACTCAAACTTCCCAAATCTGTCTGAAGCTGGGCTGGCTTTATCTACAACAAACCTCATTGTTCCTACATTGTTCCCTGCCTGAGATTAGGCATCTGAGATTCATTCCATCTTTCTTAGCAGCTCCTCACTTCCAACCTTGTCCATTGTAGTCGGTTATCAACATAGACAGTTTACATGTGGTTACATACATGTAAACTGTATGTAACCCAAGGCCAAACTCATTCCTCAGTACTAAATAAATGCCTATTAATACATGTCTTCCCTTTCAGGTATATGCATGCCTCATAGAAAAAAGATCAGCCTATTTCTCCTTAAAAGCCCCATCATCAGATTCCTGTTTCTGCAACTCCATTCTGCCTTGGCCACCTGCTGCCAGCTGCAGGCTCCTACCACGCCCCCCTCCCTGCACTTAAAGTTTGTCTTCAGTATTGAGTACATCCCATGACACGAACACCTTTCTTAAGACATAGGTAAAATGAGTGAATTTTCTCCAGCTATCTTACATAAACTTTTCGTCTCTACAAAGCTATAAGTAGTAAAGTTGATTCAGAGATTTTGAGGGCCAAGATTTTCCCCAGACGTTGCAGAGTGAAACTGGTTCACTACCACTGCATGAAACTGAACACTCGGCAGGGCTCCGAGGTTGTGGAAAGATTGGGAAAAGGAAGTGAACACTGGCCAGGTCTAAGGCGTGTGCCAACCATGCACATTTAGTGCTAGAATAATGCAGACAGGACTCAAATCAAGCTGGCATCCAGGTCTGTGACTAAGAGTGACATATGCTCACACAATTGTAAATTTCTAATGTGTTGAGGCCCTTGGTTTGATCCCCAATATCACAAAAATAAAGTGAGCAGACCAATGGATTTAACATTTGCCCTTTCCTTTGTTATTTTAGAATTTAATGTCTACATATTTGTTTATTCAATGTGAAGTATCAACATGGGTGTATACGCTTTTCTTGATGATGTCAGCGGAATCCAGTTCTTCTTTTTCTAGATAGGTAAGATTCCTATCTGTTCCACAAGTGTGGCCACCCAGCACAGTGAAATCATGTTGAGGAACCCACTTTTTCCTTGTGTTAAGAAATATTTCTTTTTATTTTATGTCTATAAGTTTGCCTACAAGCATGTCTGGGCACCATGTGTACATCTGGTGATTGTAGCATCAGGAGGCATCAGATCCCCTGGAACTGGAACTACAGACAGTTCCATGTGGATGCTGGGAACTGAACCCAGGCCCTCTGTGAAATCAGCAAGCGTTCTTCCCTGCTGAGCCATTTGTCCAACCCAGTGATCCAGTATGTTTAAGGTGTTGACTTAAACCTTTGTGTCAAAATTTGAAAAAGAATAACTCCTTCAAAAGAAATTAAGAAGTCAGTCCATGTTTGGAGCACTTCAGGTAACAAATGTAGACAAATTCACAGTAAGATTTCAAAAATCTGACAGTCTGATTAAAGCCAAAACATGGGAAATCTCTTCTCCTCCTAGTTGATGGTTGTCCATGGAGGGATGCACTTTCTGTCCTAGATTCCAAGGTCTAAATAAAAGGGGGAAGCTTGCTGTGATCTAGGTTTGGGCCACTGGCTCTCAATAGAGAAGGACACAGAGCAGGGAAACCTTATCTCTACTGTGCCCTCGAAGAAGATTCTACTTTTCCAAGCACCAATTTTAGTTTACTTCAAAAAACTGCAAATGGCTGAAACAATACCCTCATTTCCATTATTTTTTAAATTCATTAACATGGTAATTTATCATGGGCCAGAGTGTTTTCTTTAAATGACACACACAAACACGAGTTTGCTAAGAACAGACGTCCAGTTTGATCACCAGAGTCTTCAAGTGTAGTAAGTTTATCTATTCTGTTGCTTGGAGCCTGGGTACTCGGTGTTGAAAATCTTCTGTTCATTCATTTGTGCATAAGCTTGACATGTAACATTCTCCCTTCATACTGTTCAAAACAAACATCTTAGAAGACTGTAGGTGTTGAAGTAATTTAAATACCTTAAATTTCAATGAAGTAGAGTTAGGATGGCAAAGTTAGTAAAACATGTTCATGAAAACAAATGTTTTGGAGTACTTTAGAAGCCCTGTGCACAGTCCAGACACATCTCTATGTGTATACCAACCACATCCAGTGAAGACAAGTGAGCACAGGAAAGAGTGGGATGGCATTCCATGGCAACCAGGGATGAAAATTCACCTTCACCGTGGCCCTTTCCACTACAGAGACATGCAATCAAAAATCTTCTAGCTATGACACCAGCCATGGTGGATGGAAAACTCCTGGGATAGACATTAGGTACTGGACCACAAAGGCATTGGCATCATTAAGGAAACAGGGACTATGGAGTCATCTAAGCTACAGCAGTGACCAGACAGCAGCAACAGATCTGTTGGTGAGGTAGAAAAATGCTTCTGATGGCTGCGACTCCTTCTCCTGGAGTGTGCTTGGTTCCGAACCATGTGACGTCAGTTTGTTAACTATCCAGGGGATGCAGTGGGCTGAATGGGCCCTTTGGCTGTACTTTAATATGCTAAGTGTAACTTTAATTCATTTGAGATGTGATAATACAAATGAGATAGGTCTAAAATGCATTGAAAACAGTAAAATCTATTATTGTATAAATGGGGCATGGCACCAAATGACACACTCTGTTAAATGTAATGTGCAAAATAGAATGAAGTGGCCTCTATCCAAAAAAAAAAAAAAAAGGTGTAAGACAGGATTATTTAAAAGGCTTTAGCATTCATTCTTCAATAAAAAGAAATCTGGCTTTATAAAAATACATAAAATAATCATGGACTTATACCATTAATTTACATAAGATATTTTTCATATAAAACAAAGTTATAAAATACTTTTTAAAAACGCATTTTATATGAAAGTTATTCCCAGTATAAAAAATTTTTATAACTTTTTGTAATTTTTGTTCCTCTGTATAAATAAAGCATTTTTTTTCCTTTTTAAACTTTGTAAGTCCATTTAAAAACATAGCATTCTGTCTCTTTTAAATAGAAGCCCAGATGAGGTAGTGTGTAGAAGATTTCCTCTGGACCCATCCAGTCTATGTGTTCAAGTCACAAGGCTGGCAGTCTGGAGTCCTGTGAGTGTCTAATATCTGTTGGTAAGTACATCTGTGATTTTCCTCCCGGGGATCTGTCCTTTTTTTCTCAGCTTCCTCTGACTCAGAGTCCGACTCTGGAGAGGATAGTGTTGTCACACGAAAGGGGCTCGGCTGACAGTCTGGTGGCTTTGCAAAGCTTGAAAAGGCATCCAGGTGAGGTCTCCTCAGAGGTTTTCCAAAGGTACCTGCAAGAAAAGAAAATCCCATGAGCACAAGGGGTCCTTTTGCAAGCATGTAAATGAATATGAAAAGGAGTGAGCATGTTTCCATTAACACGAAGAAGCTTTTCCCAGAGTCTTGTGCAGGTGTAGGTGTGAATACATTGTTTACAGAATGCATCACAGAACACCTGGAGTCCTATGCAGGTGTAGGTGTGAACACACTGTTTACAGAATGGAGCACAGAACACCTGAAGTCCTATGCAGGTGTAGGTTGAACACACTGTTTACAGAATGGAGCACAGAACACCTGCACACCCACTTATTTAAAACCACCAAATAAATATGTTCATTTTAATGCTTTCTCATGACCCTTAGTGACATTAATCACTTAAGTTTCTGAAGTTTGTCAATTGAAAAATGCTCCTGGAGCCCTGGCTTGAGGATTTGTGAGCCCGATTCTCCACGAAGGGAGGTCGCATAATACTCAGCCAGTGTCTTTCAACACTCTTGTCTTGCCCTTTCTTCAACTGTAGCAAAATATCATCCAATTAACTAAAACGCCTACCCTAGTTCTGCAGAACATACTTTCCTTTTTTTTTCTCCTTCAGTAAGGTATATAAATAATCATACTTAAACACGTCAGTAAAATGGTTTGGAATTTTCCTTTAAAAACAAACCAAGAACACAAAACACACCATGACAGGTCGAGGCCTGTTTCTCTGATTGTTTCACTCAATAAACAGAACATCCACTCTCCGCTCATCCCTCCGAGACCAAAAAAACTCACATCTACCCGCAGCACTAGCTGTTGTCTAACTGCACTGGCTTGTGGGGCAAGCACTGCTGGCCTCTGTTGAGGATCATCTCGACTGTCCGAAGCTAGGCTAGGTATGATGTTGCTTTCCCGGCTTCCACTGTGAGTTCAGTTAGAAGCCACCAGACTTATGAAACCACAACCATGCAGAGAATACGGCTCCACCCCTCAGGCTGCCGGGACCCAAAACCACTTTTTCCACATGGCTGACAAGCCCAGCTCCTAACTCATTCCCCCAAACTCTTGTCTCGTACATGCCACACACAGCATAGCCCAGAAAGCTCCTGGGGCTTAGGCACAGATTAAATTTATAACCACATGCAATTCCCAGCCCTGACTGCATTTGAGAAACATCTGCAACTCAGAGAACATTGCAGTAACGTCACAAATGAAACCACTGTCTAAAGCGAGATGGAGTTTGAGTCAGAGAAGTTAGGTGATTCCCAGCTTGATAAACTTACCCATGAAAGAGTTACTTGAAGTAACCAATGCTGGCTCCTGACTTGCGCTAAAATCCAAAGAGGACTTGTTTAAACATGGAGTCTGAACCGCAGCTCCCTCATTCTGAGAGTACATGGAGTTCACGAGCTTTCTTGAGTGTGGCCACGGGATGCTGTTGAGGCTCCGTTCACAGGGCTCGTCTGAGGGGTGAGCACATGGGAAGCAGTCTTTCTTCATGTAGCAGGGCTCATAGTGGTCCATTAGAGCTATCCTTGGGTCGGAACTGCAACCTTTTCAGTTGGGATCCACAACAGAAGGAGACACGGTTAGCATACCATGGAGTCTTTTTCAGGAAACAGAACTGTATTCAGTCAAGAAAACCATACCTGGGAGATAAACGTCAAACGGATCTGGGCTGTATATACTTCCCTTCAAGTACACGGGACCTGTGGAGCCCGCAAATGGGCAGAGAAATGGATCAGGGGTGGCTTCCATGTCGGTTTCACTGCTGTTGTCCATGTGGCAGGTCCCTTTAAAACACAAACCTCAGTCACCAAACTGGTGGTATTAAATGCATTCAATATTCTCCCTGATTTTGCATTTTCCTTATTTACAGAAGACAACTTGGCTAGAACGTGATAAGAAAGAAAAGGTACATGCATACATAGGGATTTTTTCCAACTTCTTGAGGTCTGTGGAGCTGGGCTCAGAATGGTCAACATTCAAGCTATTCTTGGGTCCTGACTGCCGATGTTTCAAATTGGGATCCAATCAGGGCGGCTATAACAAGTCCTGATAAGCCATTGATTTAGGTGTGCCAACTGTGTTGCTAGCCCCATTTGGATTCTAAGAGAATCAGATCTATGTGTATAGTCATGGTTTGAACGCTTAGCACTACGGCCTTCTGTAAAATGTTCAAGATTACTGGACTGGGGGATGGACTAGTAACCTTTCATTGTCCTACCTCAAAGCTGAGCCGAAAAATCAAGCCAAACCAAAACATGTCCTGGTAGTTCAAGTAAACAACATGGAAGGATACAACAGTTATCAGTGAATTGTGGATAGGCTCTCCTTAAAGTTGCCATGGAGGTAGAGGATGGATGCCCTATGGTCTAAGAAAGAAGCACACTATGGCTCAGCGATGTTGGGGGCCCTTGGAGGTGCTCTGGGGGAGTGCCACCTTCAAGGCCAGCATGCCACTTGTATGCCTCAGCCCTGTCCCTTAAAGTTTTCCCTTGTGTGTTCTTAATGAGCTGCACTATACCTGACTGAGGTTGGGTCTCTACTGTCTTGCCAAGGATGTCTTCATAGTCAGCTTGTCTATCTTTCTTTCTTTTTTTTCCCTTTTGGTAAGTATTTGTCTCACCAGCGACTAACTGAAACTGAAAACAAGTAGGCTTCCTTCCCAACTATGTGGTCTGGTACAGAGCAAATATAAATGCTCAATAAAGGCTTGTGGTAAAAGATAAAATGCTGAGACTAGACTCGGCGGCATTTCACATGCAGAGGCTTTGGCATATGCCAAGCCTTGTGTATGTAGTTTTCCATTTTTCCTTTAAACCACCTATCTGGGAAGTGCTACGACTGCCTGTTATACACAGGCAATGGGTCTATGATGAGATGCTCCTGTATCCTTAGTCTCAGATACATAAGGCACCTACAACTGGTTGACATCAGCTTTCCCTGGTTGTTTTAAAGCCACCTGGCCTCTTACACTATGCAAGAAACTCCAAGGAACATTTGCTAGTAAAGGAAATAGGACATCCCTAGAGAAATTAAATTTGACCTAATCTGCCTACCTTCTTTTGCCATTAAAAAGGGTGTTTTTCGAGAACTTAGCTAAAGGATATAAAATATGTGTGTATGTGTGCATGTGGGCACAAGCAAGAGCTTGCATATAATTACAGGTATATGTGAGCCACTGGAAACCAACACCAAGTCCTCTGGAGGAGCTGTAGGTACTCCTAACAGCTGAGTCATCTCTCCAGACCTCTGACACGGGAATTTTGTGGGGACTGCCATGAATCTGTAGACAGCTTCTGATAGTACAGCAATTTTCCTCAACACTAATTCTTCCAATCCGTGAGCATGGAGGACTTTGCACTTTCTACCATTTTCTTAAGCTTCTTTGTTCTGTGTTTTAAAGTTTCACTTGCATTGGTCTTTCACTTTCTTGCTTGGACTTATTCTCCAAGCAGCTATACAAGGACTCTATTCCTACTGGGGTGGGGGTGGGGGGCGATTCTCTTTATCTGAGAATTCACTCATGTGTGTCACTCCACAGTATCTAGTCTTTAATTAAACTTGAATATCCATTCTAGAAAAACAGAAAGGGGAAGGGGGGAGGAAGGGGGAGAGGAAAGAGAAGGGGGAGAGGGAGAGAACTGTTGTTGTGCTAAAGGCCCTCATCACTGCTACCAATTTCTTCTGAAAATTTACTATTACATGTAGGACTCCCCCCACCCCCACCCCCCAAAATGTGATTTCAAAACAAGAGTCCATGGACATCTTAGACACTCACCAGCACCGTCATGTTGCGGTGAGAAAAATCCACCTCCTGAAGAAGTAACGAACTGGTGGTGACTTCCGCTTTCTGAGGAGATGTACCCATCCTGTCTCTCAGCTAATGTTCCCTGAGATGACAAATAACTAGGGATATCGGCCGGCAAATTGGTCTCATCTGTAATCAAACAACAGCATTCCATCAATAGCCTTGCCCCAAAGCTTCTGGCACTGACAGGATACAGTAGACACTGTTCCGGTTTCTGTAATGTCAGTAAAGGAAGATCTAATCTGGAAAAAAACGGGAATGGCACATGGCCACTTTTCAGCTCTGGGCCATGAGTTAATTTTTACTTTTTTGCCCACAAAATACATCCCTGCCCAAATTTCAAAACCACATGTTCAAAATCAAAAGGTAATGACTCAAACCAGGAATCTAGTCCTTGAGTTGCTCTCCATTTCATCAGTAGCAGAGTCTGCAGTTAATCCTCATAACAAAATCCTACCGGGCCATGTGTGCAAATGTACAAAGAGCATAAAGGACTACTACGGAGGGGGAGCCAACTCACTGGTGGCTCCTGCCTCCCTACGTCCATCCTGGAAAAGGGCTATTCACACTGCGTGCTTTGGATAAGATCCCTCAGCCATCAGGATATCCCAATGAGGTTTTAATATAAAGATTAATCTTTGTGCATCAGCGTTATTTCAGGCAGGGGCAGTAGTTTTTAGCTACCCATCTTCCTGCAGCTTGCAGCAAATGAGTCACCCTTCTGAGACAGACTCAGGCTGGGAGACACATCCCAGGAGGGAATGTCTACAAAACCACAAATACACATGACTGCCGCATCCTGGGCCAAGCTTGTGTTTACACACCTGTGTTGGTAATACTGCAGTCTTCATTCCTCCGCCTTGTGTGGTATATGATGACCACCCACACGAGGGATGTGCCTACCACACAGCAAACCACGGCTATGATCACGACGCCCACGGTGGCCCATCCGTCATCGTCTAAGGACGGGGCGGTCATGTGAGGGGAGTCGCAGGTGGGAGAGGGAATCACACTGAGACGCATGTTGCCTCTCTCGGTGCCCAGGGTATTGGACATTTCACACGTGTACTTTCCGGCATCACTGACATCCGAGTCCACGATGATCAGCAGCTGATTGCCTGCTGCAAAAAAGTGCCTCTCGGTCACCACCAATGGGCTGTCATCTTTTGTCCAGTTCAGCCTGGGCGGTGGGCTCCCACCAGCGATGCACTGCAGGACCGCCGTTTCTCCCTTGGTGACAGTTCTGTCCAACAGAGGCCGCAAAAATGATGGTGTCTCTGAAAGTACAAGGTTTTGATTTCCTAAATGAGAACTGGGTTCCACATAAGACCTAGCAGGTGAATTTATTTAGATTGTATACTCCTACAGCTCATTAAAGAGCCCCCAAACGAGGCAACCTTGGATCACATCACCCATCTCACTAGTTAAGGGTAAAATTGGAGTTTTCACCTCAACCACCTTCATTCGTACCAAGGTTAGTAAATTAGCAGGAGGAAGATAGAACATTTTTTTGAAGTCTAGAAAATGAGTAACAAAGATAATTTCATGGACAAGACTGTGCTGATATGTCAAAAAAGTCGAACGCTCTTTAGAGATTTCCTTTTATTGCTTTTAATTGTGAATATGATATGCATGTATCTGCATGGAAATGTGTATGCAGGAGAGAGTCCTGCGGATGTCAGAGATGGTGAGCTCTCTGGAGGTGTGAACTGACAACATGAGTGCTGGGAACCAAACTCGGGTCGTCTGAAGCAGTAAACCGTACACACTCTTAACTGAGCCCCCACTCCAGCCCCATGCTCATTTTTTTTTTTAAATAAGTTTCTCATGCCAGATACCTAGGTCTGCATGAAAACCTTGAAAGGACCTCCTCTGTTATCCAGCATCTTGATAGGTTATTGGAACTCTCCCAAAGATACATGAATTATGAACAAGTTCCAAATCTGACAAACACCTGTTTAGGTAGGTGGTAAAAGAACTGGGACTTCCACAGAGACGTGGGAGGTGGAACAAAGAGAACAGGTCTTCCTCATCTATCTATAGACACTTTCTTACACATTCCTTACAACACTGAGATGACCAAGAGTTGTGAATAATCCCTGCCCACAAAGACAACTCTGGAGACTGTATTTGGAGTGAAAGGGGCAGATTCATCTCCCTGGCCAGAGGGAGATATGTAAAATGCCCCCTGGCTTCAAAGCTGCCCAGAGGCTGCTTGTTCTTTTGAAGGCAGAACTGTCTGTATTTTCATCTACCCATGTTCCTGAGCAACCTCTGGGTGAGCTGGGGCTTTCAGGAGAGACTCAGAGTCTTAAGAAACTGTCTGCCTCACCTAGCACAGTCAGGGTCGCATTCGCGGAAACACTGCCCGCACTGTTCTGAGCAGTGCAGCTGTATACCCCGATGTCTTCGATCTTCACATCCACTATGAAGAAGACGTCATCCTCAGGCATCACGTGCATACGCCGCTCCCGGGCAGCTGGGAAGTCTGTGCCTCCATCCTTCTGCCAGGCTATCTGTGGTGCAGGGTGTCCTACGGCAGCACACTCCAGGCGGGCCATGGCCCCGGCTCGGATGGTGAGGTCCATGGGGGTCTTGGTGAAGGAAGGCAACACTGAAATCACAAAAGCCATGCAGGTGTGACCGGTGTTCCGAGGGTCAGCTGCACTGCTCCTCTTCCAGGCACTCACGGAGACACCTGACTTAGGTACAGCAGGTTTATGACTCTAAGACAGAGAAACTAAACTTGATTTGGAGAAAAGAAATGGCTTGCTCTGGTGGGAGTTGGAATGACACTCAGTTCACAGGACTTTCTGCCTGAAGATCCTGCTGGCATTCTCTGGCCACATTTTAGTTTTTTCAATAATTAAGTGTGAGTTCTTGGGAAAATCAATAATTCTCTCCGTACTGTGCCCATTCACTTCCATCTATTCTTTTCCCAGTCCTGCAGGACCTAACATTTTGTGGCTTTATCCCATTCTCCACTCTAAACTTCCCTCTGTGCCAGGCCTTAGCAATTGCCTGCTCAATGAATTCATTAATAAATCATATCCCAAATCTTCTACTAGACAGACAGTAACAGTTAAAATGATAGTGTTGAAAGCATCTGAAACACAATCTTAGAATTGTAGAATTGTATGCCTGCCATGCAAAAGATGCTACAGTACTCCTGTTTATTGACAGTGGCCACTACGAATGCATTTACTGAGCACTACCCGAACACCAAGGTGCTCCACCAAGCCACTGACACTTGCATTATCTGATTGATGGATCATGACATTTCTATGAAATGGTATCTAGCATCTTTTTTAAATTTTATTTTTCCTTTCATTGGTGTTTTGCCTGCACGTGTATGTCTGTGGGAGGGTGTGAGACTCTGAAACCATAGTTACAGACAGTTGTGAGTAGCCATGTGGGTGCTGGTAATTGAACGCCAGAGTTAGTGCTCTTAATCTCTGAGCCATCTCTCCAACCCCCATCTCTAATTGGAAGATAAAGGTACGGAAGGTAAAACTTGCTGAGAGTCATAACTACATATCTGGAGTGGCAGGATTCTCATTCAGAGCTTAGTTGAAGGCAGTATGCTGTGTGGCCCTACACATCACAATACCCCAGAGAGAGCCAAAGTATCCGGTTCATTTTAATTCTGGTCCATCCTTCCACATTCGGAGAGGTGAATCCCATATAATCATTGTTTTAGATACAAATAATGAAAAAACAGTGATTTTTGTGTAGTTCCATGGGAAACTATGAAAAAGAAAAGCAGGGGTTGTGGGGAAGAGAGAGGAAGGGGAGCAGAGAGACAATGTAGCTGTTTCTAAATGGTATCTTTAAACACTGGAGGAAAGCGGATCACTTACTGTTTACAGTGAGCTTGGCTTTGACAGAGTATGATGAACCAAAGTGGTTGGAGATGACGCACTGGTATTTCCCTTCACTGGTGAATTCCACGCTGCGCAGCCTTAGGATGGTGGTGTACTCCATCACCTCACCCCCTTGGGCCCGGAGGTGTGCGTAGTTCTCCATCTCAGCATCCTGCAGTAGTTCATTGTCTTTTTTCCAAGCAAAAGTCATTGGGGAGTCGCTGCTACTGGCAGCTGAGCAGGTAAAACTCACATTGGAGCCTTTTATTGCTGACTGTGTTTCTGGTTGAACTGTGATCTGGGGTTTAGGGAAATCATCTGTTTAAAATGGAGAAGGAGGAAACAAAATGACATGAAGGCCTCAGAATACACCGCCGATCAAATGCCAGCACTAGGGAACAAAGTAGAGAGTATCTCAGGGTTGTCTCCATGCCTGTGTGTTACAGACACATCAGCTGGCCCAGGGTTGAGTGGCAACCTGAGAGAATGCTCACAGGTAATCTGCCGGGGCCCAGTGGAGACGAAGGCTCCATCATTATTTATCTGAGAGAAGCGTTACCTTGAAATTATTATAAAAGTTTATGCCACATAGCTGGTATTTCGTATAAGCATAAGAAGAGCAGTTAAGAAGGCACAAGAGAAATCAGACCATATTTAAAACTGAGTGATACAATGGGGTAAGGCAGGGTGACGGTTATTAAGTGATTGTTTTAAAAGAGCCCATAGGGAGGATTAGCAAAGTCCCCAGCCCAAGGAAATGATTTCAGTTTGAGGTGATGGTAGTCTGATCAGCTCATAGGACATCTTCATCTTCAGGTACCCAATTCCAAAGGTGTACCTGAAC
This sequence comes from Cricetulus griseus, assembly GCF_003668045.3. Taxonomy (NCBI): domain Eukaryota; kingdom Metazoa; phylum Chordata; class Mammalia; order Rodentia; family Cricetidae; genus Cricetulus; species Cricetulus griseus. Next base: position 131,468,369 of record NW_023276806.1, read on the forward strand.
ACAAGTATAATTACCATAATTACCATATTAACTACCTTTTTTTTTAAGGCAGAAAAGCATTTTAAAAACTTCCAGTCTCACAAATGATTGTTGAATGCTATTCTCAGCAACTACAATCCTTTTTCCCAGGCTCTCCATCAAAAAACAAACAAACAAACAAACAAACAAAAAAACATAAGCAAGCAAACATCAAAGGCAAATCGTCACAACCCATAGCATCAAGACAGCAACAAGCGGCTGGGGAGACCTGGCTGCTCTTGTAGAGAACCTGGGATTGGTGTCCCCCCTCCCACCACAGGGCTCAGCTCATAACTGCCTCTACTAGGGTTCCGATTCCTCTTCTGGCTCTATGGGCACCTGAGTACACACAGCACACACACACACACACACACACACACACAAATAGATTAAGAAATGACAGTAATGAACAAAAAGCAAACAACAAAAAAAGTCAAAAATAAATCATGCAAACGAAAAAGCATGTGTAAGCTAGCACCCTGGCTGGGGCCTGGAGTGGGTCAGTCCATCAATCACGCTTCTGGACAGCCTGTCGGGGCTACATTATAATTAGAGCTGGGCAACTCTCTCATTCTAAACAGTTATTTTTAGTTCTCTGTTACTTTTTGGAAGAGTCACCTTTTTTGAACTTCAGTTTCTCACAGATGGCCTAAATAAACCCTGAAGAGAACAAGCAGATCTCCCAACATGGACTTCTGGATAACGGCTGGCTAATCTGAAAGGGTAAGCTTCTGGAGTCCATGAACAGAATCAGGGAGCCGAACTGACCATGGCTTGGCTGCCAACTTCCAACCCTACGTCTGTGGGTTGTTAAATAGGACAGTTTCTTCTGTGTGATAAAGCAATATTCTGATTCACAATGGAGAAGGGAAAAAATAGACAAGGACTATCGGCATTGCATATGAGTGTGTCTCACAGTAGCACAGTTCCTATATCCGGGTCAGAGAACTGTGAGATGAAGAATGTGGAGAAGGAGTAGCTTTGTGGATGGTCTTCAAAAGCTTATTTGGTTCCAAAACCTACATCAGAGGTTTTAGTTCCCCAAATTGCTGGCATCATGAAATTCTGTAGCCTGAGGTAGATATGTATATATTTGCAGGCAGAGCAGTGTGTAGTGAGGTTTTAAATGCCCGGGTAAAATGTGGGCCTGTAGTTTCTTCTCACACATGCTTAAATTTAAGCACATTTTGATTTTTCTGTTTTATACACACATTTATTTTTGTAAAGGTTTCCAAGGCAGCGAAGTGTAAAGAACAGACTGATGTCTATGACAGAAAATTGTATTGGAGATGGAAACTTTATTTTCTTAACCACAGTCTGTTCCGGGCTAGCCACAGGAATTCTGGGAAAAAAAGATTTCAAATACTGAGTTTCTTGGTTCCTAAGACAATGGATCTTAAGATGATTTACAATAAACTCAAACTGGCCCTTCCTTTTCATGCTTTACCTGCCAACAGTTAACATCTCAACAGCCCTAATTCCTTGGCTAGTGAGTTTTCTTTCCTACAAACTCCAGAGTTAAAGAGCAGAAAGCAAACTAAACAAATACACAAGATCCCACCCATCCAGGAGTCATCTTGGGTGAGGGAGGGGGTTATTGTTGGCCCCACCCCTTCCTGAGAGCTATAGGCAATTATAGTTGCTGAGGGAGTGGGGAGTCATGTAGCTACCAGGCATTGCCCTTTCATAAGTAAATAATGCAGCCAACCATGCTTCTGTAGACAACACTTATTAAACACATAGTGGGGCAGCAAAAAAGATGTGAAATAATGAGATGGATGCTGGAAGATGGGGGCTTGGTGGGCAGTGGAAAAGGGGCTGAGAAAAGCTAATATAATGGGGGAAGAAAATGCATATATATGTATACCTATATATATGAATTTGTGAAAATAACCACACACACATATATGAATTAGTAAAAATAATTTTTAAAAACAGAACACTGAATTTTAAAAGGGGGCAAATGGCAGTTAAGAGGTCTTCAGTTTCCCTGGACCAGTATCTCGGAGCTAGGAACCCACCTACTGAGGCAGCTGGACTGTGGAGTAAGTTCCAGGCTACCCGAACAACTCAGTGAGACCCCATCTCAAAAAATAAAAGCAAACAAAATTGTGAGGAATGTGGAGTTGGTGATGCCTCGGTGGAGGAGCTCTAGCTCCGTGCACAACCAGGCCCCAGCCTTGATCTCCAGGAACACATGGAAGACTGCAACACCCAGACTCAGGGACCATCTTTGAAACTTCTACTAGCAACTACAATTTTCTTCATGGTCTCCAGAAATAACAGCAAAGTCAAGAGAGCAAGAATCAACATAGCATCACAACAGATAATTGTTGACATGCCATCTACACAACCAGCGTCAAAAGCCAGTAACATGCATGCCTCCACTGCCTGGGTGCAGAGGAAGGTTGGGGAAATGAAGAAGAAGAAGAAGCTGGGTCTACTCCCAGCTCATTCAAGATCCGATTTCATTCCTGCCACCGAACCATGCTGATGGAAAAACAAATACGAAGACACTGCCGGTAAACTCTACCGATGTCTGTAAAATGTTAACAGGCAGCAAACTCTAGATGCACTTTGTCTACCTCAGCGGAAAGGAAAGATCTATTGAGAGAACACAAATCTTCTCTTCAAAACAATTATTTGGGCAAACAATGGGAAAAAGGAATTAATAAAAATCAAGGATGATACTTTTACTTACCACACACAAAGCCGTCTGGGCTGACAGTAAAAATACTTCTCCCTTTTAGCATCTGAGGGTGGGCGCAACTGGCATTTATGAAGCTCTGGAAGTTATTCTCCAACACCCACTGTGGGAGCCATTTTAGCTGGCAATCACACAAAAGGCTTGATGTATTTAAATGCCTGAGGAGAGGAATTACATTCAATTTGTTTAGTATGAAGTGCAGACTTCTACAAGTAAGTCAAACTTAAATAAATATTAACCAAGTGAGGAATTTGGAAACCAAACACACGGTGCTGTAAATATTCTATAGTCTACCTTAAGATTCAAGAAATTGAGCTAGCAGGGCCCTTGGTCTTTGTTGTTCTGATTGTCCTATTGAGGCAGAAGTGCTGATACATCAAAATTCCTAACTAATGCAACATGAGAACTATATTTAGGAACCATACTATATATGGTCCCACAAATTTTAAGCTGCAAATTCAAAACAGAGAGAAAAAGAAATTCCAGTTGCAACCAAGGGAACAAATAACCCACTTCCCTTGTTTCCTGGTATAAACATTAATAATGTTAAGAACGCACTAGACACTGTTTTTTTGATGACATATCACACAGTAGCTCCCCTTTTGGGCTTTATTTGAAACTGGAGAAGAAAAAGGAAAAACTTACAGTTGCTGAAGTTTCTTCATTTGGGAAAACGCATTGCTTTGCAGAGACATGATGGCATTGTCACTCAGGTCTCTGGAAAATAGCCAAATCAAACACAACAGAGTTAACTACAGCTAGGGTGTGTCCTTAAGGTGTGGGTCACACACCACTTCACACCCCTATTCGGCAAGCAAATACTCCATGTTGAAATGTGTGAATGGGACTACTTCAGTGAGATCCCTTAGAAAGCTCTGACCAGGGAAGCCAGAGATTGGTTCGGCTGTGGGGCAAAGAGTCATTTCCATCACCACTCTCGGAGTGTTGACTCCTCAAAGGCTCTGGCTGACCTGCCTGCCATTTACTTCTCATTATTCAAATTTGCTCTTAATGAAGTATAAAACCTATTGCCTTATGGTTGCACATTTAAAAAAATAATAATCTTCTGCAGCCTACTTTCTGTGACGTGTGTTTGGATATAAGTTAATGCAGGTATTCCTAAAGCAACCTAGAGAAAGATGGCTCTCCTGTGCAGCTTGGCATGAGAGGGGAAGGAGATCTTTGAGCCCATTATTTTCTACTCCAGCCTAATTCCATCACACACAGCTCACCACTGCAAAGGCAGTCATGTTCACATGAGATGTGCTCATTAAAGCAAATACGGTTTCAGGCAGGCCATCCATAAAATGAGAGGACAGTCTGTGTTGACTTTGTTTTTAACTAGTACTTTAAAACAGTTGGAATTAAACTACCAGCTACAAATGGTTACTCTCTCTCTCTCTCTCTCTTTCTTTTTTTCACAGTTCATAACACATAAGGGGGAGGTGGTTGAATGAGACAAGTAGACTAGAAACCAAAGGATGAAGGTGCCAGACTTGGGTGGGGAAAGCGTCTGGTAGAATCAGGGAAGGTTAAAGAAAATTGAAGCAGAGGTTAATACTCCACTGATCCACTAATTCCACTTTCCCAGAAACGGAATGGGCCAGTTGACAAACGCTTTGGCTACTTTTCCTCTGAAAATAATCTGCTTCAATAACAGCAATCTTGGCTTGACATGGCAGCACTCAGTTTTGCAGACTCATTCTGCAATTTCCAACAGCGGCGCTATCATTGGGGCTGGCAATCCATGTCTGTCTCAGAACAAGTACGGTTGGGAGGTGCCCACAAGGCAGCTGAGAGGTAACACCCGAATACACAGGCCTGGTGAGGTATTTTTGTCCATGTTAACATATAGGAAAACTTTTGGCTACAAGCATTCCTCCATAGAGCAAACATAATCTAAACTATACTGTGATTTGACTATCCAAATGTGAAGCTAATATTAACAGTTGGCTGGGTCAGTTGTCATAATATTTAAGCAATACTCCCCAGGGTTAGTGTCCTCTTTTAGTAGCTGGAAACCCTCCACCCTGAAATCTCATTTCACAAATGTGTCCAAAGGTTCCTGAGACGGGGCATGGATTGAGTAGTCAGAGGCTAAAGGGATACAGGATCTTTCTGAAGCCAGAAAAAGCCCGATCTTGTGTTTTCCTGGCAATCCCCAACTGATGTGTGGGAAGCGAACAAAGGAACAGAGAAGGCTAGTTTGTACATTTTACAGCGAGTAACAGCAAAGGTTCCCATGACAAGTCATCCACTCTCAAAGCCCCACCACTTCCCTCTCAAGGACATCTTTTCGATGTTTAATATTCAAGTTATCTTAACTGTTAAACACAATCCCCGAATCATCAGGAATCACATTTACCATTTTAGAAAGATAGCAAGTAAGTACTAAATGGAGTAATAGACAATTATATATTCATATTCAGTACCTGGCAAAGTGGCCAGACTATGATAAGGACCCAATGTAGGGTGGATTGTTTTAAAGTTGTCACTGCTTATAAAGATGAATAAGCATGAAAGTAGAGCAATGTTCTTAAATGCCTTAAGGAAACAAACAGGTAAGCTCCTGCAGGTAAATAGGAAGCAAGATTGATAGATGACAGGTAGATGTGTAAATTTGTTTTATAGTACAGGGAGGATGTCCTTGGCACAGGGTATTTGTTTCATGTTTCGGGAGTCATAAACAGAAACTGTCTGGGACCACTTTTAGAGGAACTCAATTCCAGCTACTCACAGATGTTCCAATGCGTCCAAACCAGTGAAGGCCTTTTTGGTAACAGATCGAATGCGGTTTCCCTGGAGTATTCTGGAGGGTGGGGGGAGAGGTACAATAACACTGGAGTAAATTTTTTTTTTTTTTTTTGGTTTTTCGAGACAGGGTTTCTCTGTGGCTTTGGAGCCTATCCTGGCCCTCACTCTGGAGACCAGGCTGGTCTCAAACTCACAGAGATCCGCCTGCCTCTGCCACCAACACCCGACAGTCGTAAATTTTTTAACAGTCATTTTAGGAACAGAGCTCTTATAAAAGGGACCACAATTCTCATTGTGAACAATACTATTTTCTTCAATGAAGCAATGTAACTTGAAATACTGGACCCCTCTTATCATGCTCAGTAACATGATTTAACATGAGTTTCAAAGCATTCAACAGACACCTCCATGTAGAAGACTGATTGGGATATGCCCACATGGGTTCATATCTTTGGACCCATGGCCCCCAGTTGGCAGTACTGTTTGTGGAGGTTATAAAACTCTTAGGATATGATGGAGCAAGTGCATCACTGGGGGGAGCCTTTGGGAGTTGGTTGCACACCACACTACCAGGTCACTCTGCTTCCTGTCCATGTGCCAGAGATGTGGTCTCCTAGCTTCCCACTGCTGCTGCCATGCCTTCCCGACCAGCATGGATATCTAGCTGTCTAGAGCCACAAGACAAGACAAACTCTTTTGCTTTTGGTCATGGCATTTTACTACAGCAACAGAAGAGCTACTAAGTTCCTCTGAGGGTCCCATTGCCCCACACGGTAGCTTGTCCCCCTCCTCTCTGGGGACACCCTTCATCACCAAATGAAAACCGCACAATCTACAAGACCATTTGCATGGATAAATATAAAGAGTTTGCATCCTCTCTAACCCTGATGCAGTGTGATTGATGGACAGTGGGCTGCTTCGTTTGAGAACTCATGACTATAGCACATTGTTGGGGGCATCAAAATGTTGGTGTAAACACATTCCACTTCAATACAGAGATCATTCCTAAAGGGTAGCAGTCAAAATAAACTTCAAGGTTCTTATCCAGATATCAAAATGAGTTAGACAAACTCTGGGATTGAAATTTCTTCTTTTCATCCGAGGAAGAAAAGTTAGTTAATATGCATACATCCCGTGCAATAGCATGTACGTGGGGGAAGGACCAAGGGCGCAACCAGATGACGTATCTACCACTAATGTCTCTATGATGTCAGTTATGGATATGACTTCAATTAAGACAATAATCTTAGTCATAGAGAGGCAAATTAAGAGGCAAATTATACTCACAGACGCCTCAATTTGTCCAGCCCAGAGAAGGCTCCATTCATGTCTTCAATGGTCCATGAGATTTCATTATTTTTCAGATCCCTAAGGAAAACATGGTGTTCTCCTTAGACACACTTCTCAGAAACCTCAGATCACCTGCCAGGTGTGCCCAAAGTCCACCCAATTGCCCACCAGCTCCACCCACTACAGAATAAGAAACTCAGCTCTCCAGGGTGCCTCTCACACCCTGAACACTGTGCTCAACATTTCAAAAAAATTTTCCCCAAACCAAGGCAGCCACCTCAGCCCTGTTAAACTTTCTACCAAGATGGCTAGACCCTGAAGTCTCCAACAACTTGAAAAATACATTCAATGTTAAAACCAAGCTCCCGTCACACAAACAGACATGCATGTGCCAAAGCATGCCACATATCTTTCCACTCTGGAATGGCTCAGACTGGACACGGTGCTGGTTTCTGAAGAGCTCAAAGCCCCTTTTGCACCACATTCAATTACTGCTGGAGAGATTTTTCAAACCGTCAGTCAATACAACAAATGTCTTTCTCTTAGGAGAGAAATCAGGTGGTGGGTAACCAGAAGAGCCAACATTTACCTCCCCTCAAGGCCCTTCCTATAACTTTTTTTTTTCCTCCAGGTTATTTTTAATCTATGTTTTATATAAAAGAAATCAGCGGACTTAAAATTGTTTCTTTCTCCAGAAGTTCTGAACTTCCTAGTGATCCTGCAAAGGGAAACTGCAATCACTGAGAACCCCGATCAGTGTCCCTTTTAATCCCTTTAAGAAACACACGTGGATGAAATGGATCTATTCTAATCAAACTGCTCTGGGAAAGATTAAGACCCCACTTTTGAGGCTGTACACATTTCCTCAACAACAAAGGAGATCTGCTGGGAGAAAAGTGGGCACATTTAGGAACCAATTAGGTTCGTGCACCGAGAGCCAAATGTGTAACTTACAAAGTCTTTAAACTGGAAAGCCCCCGGAAGGCACAATCAGCAATGTAGCTGACTTTGTTGTTCCCAATGTGGAGGGTATTTAGTAGGCTTAGGCCGAGGAAACTGGAATCATCTAGCCGAGATAAGTGGTTGAAAGTCAGGTCCCTGCAAAGAATAACAACAACAACAACAAAAAATTAGCTTTTCTCTTTCCATTCAATGCAATAATCTGTTTTCTAAAAGAGAGGTAAGAAATGTAACTATAATAACCCTGTTTTAACAATCTGCCCTAGCAGTAGCCAAGTAAACATTACTTCTCACCTCAGCAATTAAAATTAAATAAATGGTCCATGAATGACTGCTTTTGTCAATGTGTCCCACAGAGCTGAAGAGCGCAGCTCTTGGCTTCAACTTCATCACAAGCAAAAATACAGTGACAACATAGGGCACCTAGGAAAGTTGCTGTCGCCTGGGAGACTTTGTTATGAAAATGTCACAGATGGGTGCTAAGAACTACCGGCCCCAGCGTGATCTCTGCTCTGGAACCCAAGGAGAATAAAAGGGAACTTACAGCTCGCTGAGTTTCTGGCAGAACTCCCAGGCATCAGCGCTGATCCTGTTGATGGCATTCTGGCTCAGGTGAAGCTCCCGAAGCATCAGCAAGCCGTAGAGCCAGCCTTTGGTGATCTCCGTGAGGTTGTTATGGTCTAGCTGCCTGCACGTACAACGAGAACCAAAGGCGGGATCCAGAGTTCATAATCTAGTCTCGACATGCCTGGCTGGCTGCAAACCATGATGCACCCCTGATGTGCCTAGATACTTGGCTTTGATATATAAAGACATCAGTGAAAGATTTATGCACTTCTCAATTCTCAGGTGGCCGGAGACATAGCTTAGTAGCAAATTATAGCCGTGATTGTATAGCATAAGAATTTAATGTGGGTTTTCAAATAAGGGCTACAAGGGTCCAGGTCCACTGAGTACCCTGGGGTCATTCCCTCTGAGTGGGAACCGAGATAACCCACACTTACAGGATCTCCATGTTGTTCAGCCCCCAGAAAGCTCCGTCCATAAGCTTTGCTACTCCATTTCTTTGCATTTTCAGAGACTTCAGTGCCCCCAGCCCTTGGAATGTGAGCCCATCCACGTTCTTAATCTTGTTCCGGTTCAGCTCACTGCATTAGATGTTACAATTAAGCAATTAGTCCATACGACAGTAAAATTTGAGAGGTAGTAATAAAATGTGTCATATACTACAATATATATAACCCAACCAGTGGTAAACTACACAGAAGGTTTTAAAATTCCCAGACTTTGTTTTTATTTAAACTTTTTTTTTCATTTATTTTACATACTGGCTGCAGTTCTTCCCCTACCCCCATCCACTCTTTTTATTGACAAGAATCTCAATCTCTCTCTCTCTCCTTCCCCCTTCCTTTTCTATTTATTACAGGGTGTGAATGTCCGTGTAAAACTCATGATATATTTTTGGAATAATACAGGAAGTACATTAGATTTTCATTTCCATACTGTTGTCCACCAAGGGCAGCAGCAAACAAATTGAGATTCATCTTTCACTGATGCAGAATCAAAAGGATAACCATCCCAGGAGGTATGCCAAGTTGGTTACTGGTGTTCCCAATCAGTTTCAGTTTGGTACTTTCCTGCTGGCTATAGCTCTCTATTTCTGCCGAACACTGGAACTACCTAGGGAGCTTTGAAAGTTCCCAAAGCCCAAATTACAACCCTGAGAGGTTTTGAGTATAAATGGTCTAGGGTGCAGCCTGGGCGCTGGGGTTTTGAAAAGCTCCCAAGTCCCTGTAATACACAGCCAGGGTTGAAAAGCGCTAACCAGACAGTTCTTTAGTGGGAGTCTCTTCACAAACCATTCTACCATTCTTAACAAGACAGTTCTTTACAGCCACTTAGGCTATCAAGGCGTCCCAGAGTTGTTGGCATTATTCTCATAAACCGCAGCTATTGAGAGACCCTGTGGTTTCCCCAGGTCCACAATGGCACCTTTGTGAAAGGGCCGCTCAGTCATCAAACTGCTTGCTCCCTCATCAGCTGTCGAACATGTCTTGTCAGGCAGCGGCTGGCATGAGGTTACTAGGAAGCTTTTCCCAATCTGGAGATCCCACCACTCTTGCCATGAAAGGGGAGGGCTATCACCTGCTTGCCCCTAAACTTCTCCTACCCTACTGTGGACATCAGAATACAGACACCAAAGGTGTAGAAGTGAGAACATGACATCCAGGAGACCATGCGCACTTACAGATGCTGCAGCTGAGGCAGTTTAAACATCTTGGGGGGGATAGCTGTTATTCGATTCCTGTTCAGCTTCAGCACCAGGAGTGTGCTCGCCAAATTGTCAAAATACCCTGGTTCCATGGACATAACTCGGTTGCTATTGATATACCTGTTGAGAGTTTGAAAGTCAGAGGTTTGCTCAGGTTTCTTTTGGGAAGGTAAAGTGCATTCAATCTCCCCAGTGCAAAAGCTTCTCCAGAGAAGCTGACCACTTAAAGTTGTTAACATTGAGGTCCCTGTAAACAAATTAAGGTTTACATATATGGGTAGAATCCTCACCTGCTATGTGTGAAGAAGCCCTGGGTTCCATATCCAGTATCAGAAAAATAACAAAAGTAAAGATTCACTGTAGCTTTAATATAAAATGCCCTGTGCAGGCTCATGCACTGGAACACTTATTCTATAGCACACGACATTTCTTTAGAAAGTTGTAAAACCTTTGGGAGGCAGGGCCTAGCTAGAAGAAGTAAACCACAGAGGGCAGGACTTGGGGTTTTATGGTCTGGTCCAACTTCCTGTCCACACTGTGACAGGGCTGCCTACTGCTTCTCCCATCATGCCTTCCTGGCAAGATGGACTGTGCCCTCGAACTGTCAGTCAAATTAAGTCCCTCCCTTCCTTAAGTGGGTTCTTGTCAGGAAGTGAGTGACAGCAGCAAGTAAAGTAACTAATACATAGTGACAGAAAAGACTGAGATCTTAAAAGGTGACAGTGTTTGTTACAGATATATAAAGACTTTGTGTGGAATTAGTTATTAATAAAATACAACAAGGCTCTAGTTTGGGGCACTGTTTTTTTGTTTTTAAACTGGGATACAAAATGGTAAGAAAGGAGATTGTGCCTATTTAGGCTTATTGCCAATTTTAGTCAATAAGAAAGTTACATTTCAATCCAACAACAGTAAAATCGAGTTTACCATATCTTAAAGCCCACCCCCATTATAACAAAATTCTCACTGTGGGTGAAAGGCTTGGGTAATTGTACTTACAGATACTTGAGTTGTAAGGGTGGAAATGCAGTTCTAAGCTCTGAAATATTGTTGTTGCTCAGGTCCAAGGCCTCAAGGGACTGAAAGGCTTCCAGCTGCCCAGGGAGGATTTCATCAATGCTATTCCCAGCCCTGAAATTAAAACATGGTCCAGGGAAACAGGTCAACAGCACAGAACAACGGGAGAAGAGCCATGCCTCTTCATGACTTTTTCAGGACTGTGAAAGACTAACTGAGCTAAACAGTACTTCTCAAAGATGAACAGCAACCCATGGCCATGTATTCCCTGAGCTCATGATCAGTATGAGTATATGAAGAACAGTCCCACACAAACCTGACAGGGAAGTTAGCAGTGCTGACTGCCATGCATTTAAACACAACCGACTGACCTTTCTCCTTTCAGATTGCTTTTCTAATTCTTCCTATTTTATTAGATAGTAAATGAAATGTCTAGCGCTGAGTGGGTACACCAGATCCCACTGCCCTTGTTCTGCATCATATATATATATATATATATATATATATATATATATGTATATATATGTTTTATACATGTGTTATATGTATGTGTATATATAGCTTCCTTCCCCATTCTTTATATATGTAAATATATATATGTACACACACATATATATTTAAACTTACTGTATTCAATACTATTATAGTGGGAGAGGGCTACACATGTGGAGGTCAGAGGAGAACTTTGTGGGGTCAAGTTTTCTATTTCCACTCTGATGTGTTTGCACAGGATATGGGTTTGCAGTCAGCTGGGTAGGCCAGCACAGCAGGTACATTTACCTTCAGAACCATCTAGCCAGCCCTATTTCTTCTTGATTCCTAATCTGATTCTTTTATTAGAAGGTGCTTCACACCACAGTGCCAATCAACTTCCAAACCCTGTGCTTGCTTTAGTGCCTGGCTGGAAAGATCACCCGTGTTTTACAGCAAGTTACTAAGATGCCAGAGACTTCCATACCAAAGAAGAGTCACTGTGCTTTCTGTGTTACAATGTACCCCAGAACTGAAACCAGCCTGAACAATCTTTAGATACAGGTATATTGCGAAGTGTTGACATTACCAGTACTCAATAACAGATCAAACTAGACCACAATGGTAGTCACTGGCTACAAGTAACTCTTTAAATATAACATTAAGTACACACACACACACACACACACACACAAGCATGCACGCACACACATATTACTGAGCAGAAGGCAGAAATACGGGGGCAGTGTTCCTTCATAACAGTATCCATATTTCCAGAGAGCAACAGCCAGTGTACCTGACAGCATCCAATGAGACAACATCCCCACTGTTTTTCTATTGCATTTCAAATGAGGAAAGAGGGGTGGGAGATGACAGTCAAGCTCTTACAAACGGACCCAGGTATTATAGCTTCCAAGGAGAAATTTAGTACACAGTAACAATTTTGTTAGAAAGCAGAAGTGAACTGAATATGCAGCCCAGCTCAACTGTCACTCATGTCCAGGTAGCATGGACTTTTCAGATTGTTACTTAGCAAGTGGGAAACAACAAGGTAAAGTAAAAAAGCTGGCAACAATTGTAGGTTTCTCCCTACAACCCAAGGAACAGCGAGATGACCTGAGCATTGCATACAGGGCTGTGCATTTTATGAAACATCACCCCAGTAATTCTGTGTATGGACATTAGAAAAATATATCTTGTGTGTGTTCTCTTTAGTTGAAAAACAGATCTCATGTGTGTTAAGTAGTTTACCAAACACTGGATTTCTGTAGTGCTTTGGGTTTACTAAGCTTTTATTAATAACTCAGAGACGCCTCTCCATCTTGGACCTCTGATATGGGCTCCTAAGTCCTACCCTACATCTCATCATAACATGTACACTACTGGTCTCTGCCATACTGCAAACTCCTCCGAGGCAGGAATTTGTGTGCATGCCACTGTGCTGGAATGTGATGAAACCAGAAATGATGGTGTGTACCCGTTAGGTGTCAAGCCCTAGGTTAAACGCATTTTGTACATTATGCCATTGAATGATAAAATTATTTCTCTCTTACAAATATAATAGATAATCTAAAGTTGGGAACCTAGGGCTTTTTGTATAACCAGTCCAACCACTTCTGAGCCACATTACACAGAAGTCTTAGTTGGTCCCCAATCCATCCCAGGTTCTTTTACAGAACATAGAGCATCAGAGATACTTTTGCAAGTAAATTCCCACTGTGCATGTTCCTTCCGAAAGAGCTGCTAAATGCTCAACTTCTATTTTCAAACTGATGTGGAAATCCAACTGGCCCCCTGATCCATCATCACAGGCATAGCCAGGGCCCCTTGTATTCTCCTCTCCCAGATAGTCCAGGTACGTGTTCAGCACCCACTACAGTTGGAAGGCCGACTTCCTGACGATACAAATGCCAGGTGCTGCTTTCTCCACGACAAACAACCAGGGGGAGGGTGGGATCTCCACAGACACAGGCTCTAAACACCACACTAACAGATTTCTCAAACTACAGTTAGAACCCTCAGTCTATTCCTTTTAAGGACTTTACGGTATTGTCTCATGAGAGTGTATCACCACCCAAAAGCAATCCTACCCCGGGCAACAAGCTCACAATGTACACCTTAAAAGCTGAGATAATAGCGAAGTTGGAAAAGAAAAAAAATCCGTAGTCCTACATATAAGTCACAAATTACAAAGCCCCTTGGATCCCCATAAAAGCCTCACAGACTTTGTTTAGAGTCAAGTCAGCCATGACCTCTGCTTTTGACCGATTCCCACATCTGGATTTCCCACATCTGGATTTGCCAGAGCACAAACTCCTTGATCTAGCTGTGAGGTACAGGCTAATGCAAGTGCAACAATTAGTCAATTTCTAGGTCCCGGAGATGGAGGCAGACCAAGACAAGCCAAGAGGCCTTAGGGTCAGGGTATAGAGGCTGAACAAAACCACAATTTGGGGGACACAAGTTTTCTCTTAAATACATAGCTCAATGTTTCTACCACCAGAATGTTCCTCTCCCAACTACTCAGCATCCCTGAAGTGCCTAGACCCAATCTGTGTCTGACATCTCCCTTCAAGTGTGCACCTGGTTTGGGTCCATGCTGTCTGGGGCTAGATTATCTAGATTTAAATGGTATTTTGCAACAACAAAAAGAAAACAATAGCTGTAGTGTTTGGTTTTGTTATTATTAGTGGTTTTTTTGTAATAAATGGAGCAAATTAGTTTTTTGAGGTAGGGAAAGGGAGGCCCACAGGTGTCTATCGTGTTAGTCAAATAACGCTGCAAGTCAGATAACAAGTCATACAATCTTTGGTTTATATATTCGTTTGTTTATAAGGTAATTATGAACAAGGTATTAAAACTGCCAATTACTTGAGTGACGAATAAAATTTTCCTTGCAGTAAAAGTATGGTCCAGCCAAAGCCAGCAATTTCCTGAGCTGCACAGCTCCTAAATCGCAGTGTGAAAGTGTTCCTTTCTAGATGGAGCATACACAGTGTGGTCTTTGTCAGCCTCAACGCCCAGCACAAAAATCCCTTACAGTCACCAGGATAATAGCCCCTGTATCACAAAAATTTAAATCCACCCTAATGGAACTGAATCAAATCCAAATTCGAGTTTCTTATTACCTTAGACTAACTGGCAAATTACCACCTGATAGGTACTAGTTTAAAACAAAAACAAACAAATAAGAAAAAATCTTGCTTTATATCATGAAAGAGAGTTTTTAAAAGAAAGAGAGAAGCAACTACATTTTTTTAAAAAAATGTAAAGAAAATCCCTTACCACCCAGAACACTAAAAATAAATGTATTTCAGTGATTGGGTCCTAAATAGTCACTTACAGAGGACAAAGATTCAATTCAGTTACAGCATTAGCTTTTCTCCAAATATGGATAAACGCCAAAATTCATCAACACATTCAAAAGTACCACAGCTGATTCACACTGGGGCAGATTGTGTGCAGTTCTTGATTAAAAACAAATTCCTTATCCATCGCTGAAGTTACATGCCCATGGCATCTTTCCATCGCCCCAAATAACAAGGCCTGAAGGGTGTTTAAGCCCTGCACAAACCCATTGGAGAGTAGCAATATTTGGTCTCTGTTTGTTGATGGTACAGAGAGTTCCATGGTCAAAATCGTTGCTGAGGTGACTTTTAATTAGCCCCTTCAAGACAAACAGACCTTTGGGGCATGGCTGGTGGGGAACTTAAGACAGTTGCTTCCGAAGAAGCCACAGGAAAAACAGTAGCCTCAGGTATTTCAACCTTGGGTTCCCAAATCCAAAAATATTGGCTTCATTTTGCTGCCAATGCCATCTTCCAGGCAATTTTGCCAAATACCATAAAATGTAGAGGCAAATATGGCTTACCTTTTTTTTTTGGTATGATATTTGCACTAAGAATACTGGAGCAAGACACAACATGAACAAGATCAAGATGCCCCTGACTTCCCTCAAGCCTCAAGCCCAGTGGAGAAGACAACAGACAACCAGAGGTCGGCGTTAGGGTTGGCGCTGAGAAGGAAGGAAGGGACAGCAATGAAAATGATAGGGTCAGACACCTCAAGACTTCTGGGAAGAGCATAGAATGGTCACCAGAATTTGCCAAGGAAGTCACTACTGAGACCAGGGATGCAGTTAGCCTGGCAAGTGGGAGGACAAACCAGTGTTGCTGCACAAAGAAGCAGAGGCACATGCCAATGGCTCAAACGAAAGCATAAAGTGCAGCATTTTCTCCAGGAAATGGCAGTGCACTCGGGCTGGCTGGCCTGCAGCGTTCACAGCCATCGATGTAAAGGCTGACATTCAAGCATGAGGTATCTGGGGACTAATAAGATGATTCACAGGTGAAAAGGATCTGAGTTCAGATCCAAGCACCCACATCAGGTAGCTCACAGTCACCTTTAACTGGAGGTCCATGGATTCAACACCTTATCCTAGCTGCACACACATGACAACCATACTCACATAAACATAAATAAATAACAAATCTTAAATAGAGAGTAAGGTAGCTGAGATGACAGTAGGTAAAGTCGGACCCTGGGAACTACGTTAGCCAATGGCTTTCTGATCAGCATCGAGGGTGGGGAGAGACCAGAGGCTTCTTAGCAATGGGATGATACAATGGATACTCTGGCAGGAATGGGTAAAGACTAGCTGACAGGCAGGCAAGAACAGGCCCAGGGCACCATGTGTGAGGCTTCTAAATCAATGTAGATTCTGGTGCCATGGCAACAACCTGCATAGACATTATGTTTGGGGGTCTTGCACCATGCTTCTGGCTTCCAGAGGACAGCCAAGGCTTTGTCCTCCCCTGGACACAGGCCTGGGTCCCCTGCTCTACAGCTCTGGCCTTAGGACAAAGTTCAACTCTAGAGGAGTTTCCCTTCACTCTGTTACTTTCATGTTTTGCATTGGATGTGAGGTACTTTCTAAGGCTTGGAAATCCCTTTTGCTTGGCAGGTATGAAGTATTCCAGATAAAAACAACCAATCCCAGCACTCCAGTGTGTCAGTACCTCCTCAGAAAATGGTTGTTGAGTATGCTGTCTCCACATATTAGGAATGTGCCCCTTTGATCAGACATTGGGAACACCTGCTCTGAATGTAAACCTGGTGAATCACTCCCAATACAGCACAGCGGTGAGGCTAGAACGGCCACTTGACTGGGTGGTGCTTTCTCTCCCTGTGATCTCCAGAATGTACAAGAGTCTCGAAAGCTCTCGTGCACTTCTAAGTGGATTTAAATGGTGATGATTTACTTCCAAGGTGAGAAAAGGGACTTTCAGAGTGGAACAGTGTGTCGGTGAGGAGCAGGAATAGCAGGTTTTTTTCACACTGGAATTCCTGAACCAATCAAGCTCTTGTTACTTGATGAGTAAGAAACATCTGCCAATAGTTTCAAACGTGTCCTACCTATTGCACCAGCCAAAAGGCAGCTCGGGGCCTCTCAGGCGTGACGTGCAAGGGCATGCAATTCTGGCTACTTAAGAATGCTATGTACAGGAGGCACTCTCCTTTTGGGAGGTGGGAACCATGTTTTAGACATTGAAGTTCCCTCTCTGTTTGGAATGTTTCACCTCACTTATACCCCTGTGGCTCTATTCTTCTGTGTCACTAACAACAGCTGAATTTGTGGCCATTCCAAGCAAACTCCACTATGAAATCACATTAAATAGATTGACGGGTACAGTCTGGCCTGGCCATAGGAAATACTGATCTCCATATAAACATACAAACACCCAGCTTAACACCGTATATAAAGAAATCACAGGCTATTAGTAAAAACACAGGAAAGGGCATTTGTTTCCAACATTACACACACACAAACCCACACAAACCCACACAAACACACACACACACACACACACACACACACACACACACACACACAATCAAAAAAAAGTTTCCTTGAGCCATCTTGAAAACTACTTTGGCTGAAACAACTAACTCCCCCTAATATCAGACTTCATTTAAAAGAAAGATTTGGCAGGCGAGAAGCCTCTCCCATACAGATAAAAATGAACAGCCTTTGCTCACCTCTGTGAACAAGATAATGAGAGAATTTCATTAACAGAATACACATGTTTAGACTGGCCCACTAGCACTGAGCCATCCAGTAAGAGAGCAAACCATGGAAACTCCCGAACGGCGACCAGGTAGCCACTTGAAGAAGACCTTGTCAGTCCTTTCCAGCTAAAGCCAGGTCAACAGCAAGTATAATTATCTTTGGGATCACAAACAGAATAAAGATGGCTACAACACAGCATTTTAACATCGGTCCAACAATAATCAGGGCTTTGTATGTCTGCCAGTTACAACACACGTTACAATGAAAAAGAGCGACACTGGAGTCAAAAGCCATCCACACCACAAACAGCACAGCCCTTCTTCTTTGAGCCTGGGTATGAGTTCAAATTGGCCCTCTGTGCAAACAGAAATTGACAACAAATTCTAAAAGAGGACAATAAATCAGGAAGTTACTAAAAATTTATTTAAAGGTGAAATTACTATGTACAATAAAGCTAAATCTGCTTTGACAATAAAATTTTAAAATTCTGGGACTGGAGAAGTGACTCAGCAGGAAAACAAAACAAAACAAAAAACAAAACAAAACCAAAAAAACACTTGCTGTCAGATCTGGCAACCTGACTTTGAACCCAAGAACTCACATGGTGAATCTCTAGTCTCTCACTGTCACACACTAGGCATTCATGGGAACAGCCATCCAAGATGCCTGGGTGCACCAGCAAATGGCACCCCCGCTCCAGCTGCCTGGGGAAGGGCAGGAAAGTGAACACAAAGATGATTCCTTATACAGATCAACCTGCTCAAAGTTGAGGCTCTTTGATACAACAATTCAAACTGCTGTGCCCAAGAGGGCTTCACTGTCTTGCTTTGCTCCACTTGGTGAATCCAGCCAGACAGAAATGGACAAGTAGATCTCGCCTAGCCATCAAGAGCTGGAAGTCAAGAGCTGGATGATGGGGCATGGCCAGTAATTGGATTTGCTGCAGAGGCTTCAGGGAAGAACTGCAGCATCCTTTAACATTGTGTCTCCCACCAAGAGACTTCTTTTACAATCTGTCACTGTACCCCTGATCCTTATTGTTCTCAGTGTATGCTCTCAATCTCCTGGGCCTCTTCTCCCATTAGATTCTCCATGTTTGGCAATGTTTTTGTGAGTCTGGCTTTTAGGTGTGCACTGTGTCCAGGAAGAAGGGGTTGTCCTTTTGTACTAGCAAGACTTGGTACTCACAGATGCAGCTTTAGAAGCCAGGTGCGGCTGCGATCCTTCACCCCAGGGTTGCTCAAACTTGAGCCAATGTCAGCACTGGAAGAGGGCATTCTGGAGGCAGGCTTTCCTGAGCGCTGCACCAATGGGGGATCTATTCAGTGTGTGTACAGAGGAAAGTAGACCTGAGAGTTAGTGTTCCTACCAAGCTCTCAGGAGTGCCCTGTAGCTAGGACTGCTGTGGCAAGATCACTGCCAATCATCCTGAGAGAGCCTGCATTCACATTTTCCTCCTCGCAGAGCTTCTCCTCACAGTCTCAACATGTTAAAATTTTCCAGTAATGTACCTACTGGAAGCCTTTCACTGGCACACAGTAGGCCCTTTCAGCAGAGAATGTTGCTGCTTCTCGGTTCTCAGATTGTTTTGTTTTTCCCCTGTATGTTTGGCAATCTCTTCTCTTCAACATCTACCAGAGTCTTTTGGTGGAATTCAACTCATGTTGCTTGCTAGGCAACATTCCCATCCCTCCTCTATCCTCTCCTGTTCTCCATCACTTTGTCCTTTGGTACTCCCTGGGAAAAATTTTCAACTTTCTCCCAGCACTCTTACTTCTTTGTTACAATCACTATTTCTGCATTAACTTCAATTTACAATCTGGTGAATATTTTCATTTTCAACTTCCAGACAATTCCCTGCCTGTGTGTTCACTGGGCTCTTCTGTTTTTGTGGCATTAGTAGTTACTCTTTCTGCCCCCCAAAACAAGATTTGTGTCTCCATCTAAGGCCTCCTAATCCTCCTTTTCCATTTGTTTCATATTTCTAAGTAAGTTCTTTAAAAAGAGAAAAATCTTACTAAAACTAGGCAGGTCAGCAAACTCTAGCAGCAAATCCTAGCATTCAGGAGGCTGAAGCAGAGAGATATTGAGTTCAAAAGCCTTTCTGATCCATGTGGCAAGACCTTATATAAAAAACAAAAGACAAAACAGAACAAACAAACAACAACAATACATCTTGAAGGAGATAGGATGTAGCTGTAGTTAAGGTGGTGGAATTCTGGCCTGGCAAGCCCATGGCTCTGGATTTGGTCTCCAGTGCCATATACACCAAGCATGGTGTTACAAGCCTTTAATCCCAGTTCTCAGGATTAGAAGTTCAAGGTCATCATCTGACTTATAATGAGAGCACCCAGGGGCACATGGATAAAGAAGGAATGGAAAGAAAATATGGAACATGAGTTTGATGGGGGATGTCCTTCTGTATATATGTTTCTCTTATTGGTTGATGAATAAAACACTGTTTGGCCAATAGCCAGTAGAGGCAAGAAGAATGTTGGGAAGAGAAATAGAGAGACACATGAGGAGTCGCCATGTAGCTGCCAAAGGAGTAACAGGTCTGGGCATTCTCCATGTGGAAATACATAGATTTATAGAAATGGGTTAATAATTAAGACAGAGCTAGCCAATAAGAAGCTCTAGCCATCGGCCAACAGTTTTATAATTAATATAGGTCTTTGTGTGCTTATTTAGGGCTGAAGTGGCTGTGGGACCTGGCAGGAAAGAAAACTCCAGTTACATGACTTTACTGTGGACTTCAGGTAAACAGGTCGTTGAATGATAAGGGACCACACAGGTGACAGAGAGAAACTGTTTTCTGCTAGGATACTTTCTTCCTTGCAAATCCTCACTCTGTAGTCTACAGGTATAAGTACGGTTGTTATCGCCTGAGAAACTAACGGAACTAAGATGAGAGGATGTAACATCAACATTAATGTTTGACTCAGTTTCTCTGACTCAGAGGCAATGCCCTCCATCCCACACAAACTCCAAAAACTTTCTGCTCAAGCTGTCCCAGAAATAAACTTGCAATCTCCTGTGTCAGATGCAGGGCAGTCACTAGGCTAGGAGTTTGGAATGAAAATGTCCGGGTCATACCTCTTCTTTTGTTGTTGTTGTTTGTTTTTCTTTGTTTTTCACAATACTTCTTAGAAGCGAGGTTTAGCTAAGCCTTTTTTTTTTTTTTCCCCAGTCCTATGGCGGTACCTTCACCTTTTTAGGTTTAGAATTCCTGAACTATCCTGAGGATTAACAGCATATGCACATGTGTGTACACACACACACACACAAGCACACACAGGAACACACACACACACACACACAGACACATACATATGCACACAGGCAAATACACACCTGCACCCACAGGCACACACAGATAATGTACAATACACTCATACACACACACACAGGCTCACACATATGTACACACACACACACATACATACACACACACACACACACACACACACACACACACACACACGTACACACATACAACATGAGCTTTCACTTTCATGGATCTCCTCCACTTTCTCCCTACTTAAGTTTATGATTAATCCATTGCCTTTGAACATTTATGTCATTTTCATTTGGTCTCTGATCTTTTCTTTGTTCTTGTTGGTATTTTCTTTGGGTGTTTTCTTTCTTACTTTCATTTTAAGGTGGCTCTGAGAGAACAGAGCAGAATGAATGTGCCCAGTGTAACATGCTTAACACAAGTCTTCTGCAGTAATTTAATCTGTAACACCCCATTTTCCTTAAAAGTAAGCAAAATATTTACGGTCAACTCACTTCTTCCATGTGAATCAACTATTTTATTGGCCTAAACAAGGAACTCTCACTTAATAATAAAAACAAGAGACTATGGCTGCTGGAAACCACAAGTAAATAACCAGATATCATAGAAGGATTAACTGTGCTTGTATACAACAGGCTAAATCAATTCTGTTTTATTTGGTTCACTGAGCAATGCTTCAGGGGCGGGGTAGAGGGAGATGTGGCAGAGTATCTATCTTGGTCTCATTGGTCCCTCTGAGTAGACACAGATATGTGGTGCCTGTGATCCTACAGGAAGGTGCACTTGCCCGCCTATTCTGTGTGCACACTGGCATTGTGCTCCGGGACTCTCACCATCACAGAGGAGCTACTGAGCAGCACTGGTCAAGCCTCCAAGAAAGGGACAAGAGAATTTAAGCCTGTGAATGGTGGGCATATCTGGAGTCCAGCACAGAGAAGCTGAGGCAGTGGAACAGAGAAAGTGAACACTGTCCCGCCAAACAAATGATGGACAAAAGTGGTATATATAAAAAAAAAAAGACGTATGTTTTAAAGCATGTAATGCCCAAACTATAAGTTTCCTCCCTGTCACAGAGAGGTAAGTTGTAGCAATTACAACCGGAGGGCAGGTCTCTCTGGGAAGGGAACCCACCAAAATGACCTTCTGCCCCAGATGTGCTTTGTGGAGGGGTCCAAGGATTGCTCTTTGGAGGATTATCTCTCCCCCTTCCCAACAGAGGAAAATGTCTCTTCCAATCCCAAGTTATTACAAGTGTGCACAGACATTTATACTGAATAAAAAATGGGTCACAACAGTACAACAGTTACATAACATATCAAACTGTTCCTAATTCTTTTCAAATGATACTCTTTGATAATTACATGGTGTGGTGGGTAAGAAAAAAAGGCAGACTCATTCAGTGAACTATGTGCCCAAATCTGTAAGCATTTTTTCATTGGAAGAACTTTGCCATCTATTCTAGGCCAATGTCATGAGTGAGATTACCAAGAAAACAGTGACCAAATTCAAAAGTGCTTCTCTCTCTCTCCAAATAGATGGATATACACATATATACGTACATATTTGTTTATATGTGTATATGTGTGTATTCATTTTGAGTATTGCATGTTATATTTCTGTATTTGCTATGAAAAATTTAAATTGCCCATACATAATAAAATCGACAGTTCACAAATAAATACCAAATTTATCTTATGCTGTAAAGTACCTGAAGAGAAATGTGACTATTCCCTTAAAATCTCCTTTTGTTTGTCTTCATTCTTACTCTATAGACTGCTAGACTGCTATATCTTCTGGCTGAAGTTACACAACAAGGGAATGAGACAGCTAGGCAGGTGGTATTAAGGGACAGAAAGGAGGTGTTTGTGTTTATAATTGCCTTTCCTTTCATGTTTTGAGTTTAGTACTTAAGCAACTTTCATCCAAAGAAAGAAGAGGGCTGTTGGTTACAACACTGTTTTGTTGCTTTGGTCTTCAACAAACAAGAGTCCTGAAGCACGGCCCTTAGGAAGCCATCAGAGAAACTTAAGTAAGAAAAGGATGAGGCAAAAGCAACTAGACCAGAATCGCAGTGCATGTTGAATCTTGCCATCCTAATCATGGAAAGCTAACTGGCTAGAACTTTGTTTTGTCTGTCTTGGTAGAACAAGCCTCACTTGGCATAGAGATGCTTCCTGGTAGATGCTGTCCCCAGTGCTTCAAAGTGGCCCTTGAAATGGCTAGCCCCAAGTGGGGAGGGATGTGAGACTCTGATAGCACAGATGTCCTATGGCAAGCATTCCAGTAGGACAAGCTCAAGGGAGTAGAGTTCGATTTTAGGGGCCTCAAGAGAGACCACTCTGGAAAGATTGTCCAATAAGTGACTTCTGTCGAATCTGTAACTCTTGTTTTTTTGGGGGTAGGGGATCAAATTTAATAAGTAAAAACAAACTATAACAGATGGAGGAACAGAATAACCAACTGTGTGATTAACTAGGAGCAAGCTATCCATTCATGTCTCTCTCCCTCCAACAAACGTGTACTGAATATTCCCATCCACCAAACACCATCATGCAAGCCATGTCCAAATGGGGATAAAAATAGAAAGGATGTTTGGGGAGGCTCCATTTGGAAATGAGAAACAGAAACTTTAAAATCACAAATGCAACTGGAAGAAATATGTTTACAGATGCACTTAAAAATGTAAAAGTGGCTGAGCATGGTGGCACAGGCCTCTTTGTCCCAGCACTAAGGAGGCAGAAGCAGATAGATCTCTATGAGTTCTCACCTAGCCTGGTCTACATATCAATTCCAGGCCGGCCAAGACTATGTAGTGAGACCCTATCAAAAAAAAAAAAAATCAACCAACTGATCAAACAAACAAAATCCCATAAAGGTGGAACCTAAGCTGAGGCATTGGTAGAGTGGAGAGCAGAGTGATCATGCTACACAGTGTAAAGCAAATATAAAGACACCTGGGGCTGGAACAATGTGGCCCATGCCTGGACCCAAGGAATGACTCCAGAGACAGTCCAATCTGAAGAAAGGTTGCACACCACAGTACATCTAGACCAAGGTTCCACTTTTGACCTAATGAGCCATGAAAAGACACTGAAAGCTGTCAAAGTCAATGCAACGATGACAAATATATATTTCAGATTCAGGCACTCTAAGAAGAGAATTGAAATCCCAGTAATTCTGTATTCTGGCGACAAGCTAGTTTAATGAGTAAGTGTGATGGCAAACTCACAATGTGGCGCAGATACAGCTCTGTGAACACTAAATTCTTTTACCTACAAGCTTTATTTAAACACTGTAAAGTCCAATAAAAGAATATCACATAAGGGATTAAGATGCTTATGTGTTTATTTTGTAGGGCTTTTGCTCCATGAACACAATGGTATCTGGTTTACATACAGGGGAGAAGGGTCGAGGCCTCTAAAGCAAGACTCTTTGCATGCAGGAAGACACTAGTCCATTCATCCATCAGCAGGACAGCATGTGCTCAGGGAAGAATTTTGCAGTTAAGTTGGTCAAATTCCATTGGATCCTCTACAACCAGATGTGGGCGAGCACTGGGTATGGTTTATGCCCACTTAATCAAAACAAAACTTGTTGATTCCCCCTTAGAAACCTATGTTTTACTTTTGGCTAAAGTTAATCCTCAACTTTCTTAACTAATACGACAAACTGGTGACCCTCTTTTCAAATAGTGACTTATGAAGGTTTTGGTTAAAACAACTATTTGTGATTTTCCCTCCTATTTATAAAATTATTCAGACATCTCATTACTTGAAAGTTTTGTAACATTTATCTTCCAATATGTGACTTGATTTCTGAGCTATGAACCTACTAAAAATCACTAATACCAGATTTAAAAGCTATAAATTAAGCTTGGTGAATTCTTCAGATAGACTCAGTATTCCACAACCAAGCAACTGAATCTTAAGTGAATTCCAAATTAATCCAGGAGTCTAACTTTTGGAATACATGAGAACTGTGTAACTAATAATATGTATTCCCTATATAAGTAACAGAATATATATATATATATATATATATTATATATATATATATATATATTTCCAGATTTGTGATAGAATAACATCCCAGAAAACACATCACATTGGAAATATTGTAAGTTTAATATGCATTTAATAGCAGACTTAACCTACTGTCATCCAAGCTTAGGTTAATAAACATGCTAAGCTAGGATGACCAGTAGGTTAAGTCTGCCTAGCCTAAATACTGAGTTGAAACACAGTTAAGTTTGGGGGGCCATGTACTACAATCTCATTTCTCTTCAGTCATTCTGCTCCAAGCTGTGTATGATCCTGAAGCCAATGCTGTGTCACTCCCAGAGAGAACAACCTCCTTATGTGGCACTAACATACTCCAGGGCTCCAAATACACAACAACTGTAGGCTCTGTGGGTGACAGGTATGTCACAACTGTTGACTCTCAAAGCCACATAGGACACCTAATTTTGAAAGGGAAAAGTATGTTGACCATCTAAAAAAGGGGTGGGGAGGAGAAAGGCATATTCTGCTGCTTAAAAAAAAATAAGAAGTTAAGAGCTCCTCCTCCTCCTCCTCCCAGACCAGCCAATAGAGAAGAAGCTCCATGAACTCATCCTCCAACATCTTCTCCCTGATTTCAATATTCTACCCAGGTAGTGATAGCTGCACCTCAAAGCCTGGGATACCCAAAATCTTCTGGGCATCACCTCTCTTTGATGGTCTTTACCAGCTATCCTTTCTGCTGTTAGAGCCACATGGTGCAGTAAACGCCAAGCCCTCTCTTTCTTTGCTCTCCATCACTGAGCAAGTGATCGACCTTGACATTAGGCTCAAAATCCACCCTAGAAACGCACATTTAGACTACAAACGTTGAATTCTTTACTATTATCAATCATGCTGTGCTGATGCCCCCCTCTTTGACCACTGAAAGAAATCTTGGGTTTTACTGGTGATTCGCTCTAAATATAAAGCACCGTCTCTCTCCCTCATCTACTGCTGCCAAGACAATTTTTAAATGCCACCTATCTCCTGTGACTCTCATGTTCAAGAATCCACATTGGCCCACTGCCCTAGGCCGATGCCCCTGAGCTAAACCCACAGCCCAGTGCAACTGCTGCAGCTGTGGCTGCTGGAGCTCCTCGGAGCTCTTTCAAGTATGGAATGCCATTTGATCCTCGGCTGGAACAGAGGACGTAGATGGGCAGATATCCCTGATTGTTTGTATAGATAAATAAAGAAGAATTAATTAAGTCTGCCTAAGGTCACACAGGCCATTACTGTGAGCCAGACACAAACCTGTGGCCCCAACTACAGTCCTAGTCTCCCCTACTCCACTCAGTGTCTCTCATCCCTCAGATTCTTGAGGAATGCCTTCTACACTAGCGGAACTGCCCCGGCTGTTGTAAGGACTGATACCTCAGGAAGACATGAGTCCTACCTTTGGTTTAAGATGTGACAAATGCCCCTAGAGGCCACATACACTACACCTGTAAGAGTTTCATAATGGAAATAAAAGAAAAATCTCTGTACTGGATGGCTAAACTCATTAGACAACTTGCCTAGGCTGAGGAGCACCTAGGAGGTTAATGAGGAGTACCTCTGGCTGCATCTGAGGGGGCATTTGCAGACAGGGTTAACAATGGCAGAAAACCTTGGCATGGGTGAAGGCAGCACCATCCTATAGGCTGGGGCCCACGTGGAATAAAATGGAAACAGAGAAAAACCTGTATTGCAGAGGCCTCATTTCTCTGCATCCTGGCCACCAAAATACCAAGCCGTTCCTGATGTGATGAACTCAAACCACAAAGTATGAATTAAATGGGACCCTTCCTTCCTTGTCTTCCCAGGTATTCTGTTCCAGGAACAAGAAAGGCTGGCTAACAATCAATACCTTTGTAACCATTCTACAGAACTGAAAGTCCCCACCCTCCATCAAGGGTCAACACTCCCTGCTACAGTGATATATTTTGTAGTGTCTCAGCAGCTCAAGATCCCACACCAAGGGGAGGGTGTGGTTCACACACCTTTCTGTTCCTCCAACACATCTCAGGTACAACAGGACAAAAGATGGAACAGAACCACCATACATTATCCATAATAGGTTCAGAGGCCAGCAGTAGGGACAACCACCTGTCATCAGCAGTCCTTAAACACAGCCCAGGACTTTGTACAGCATCTCCCTCCCTCACCCCAGAAATCCAATATGGCTAGTTTTCTTCTGAGTGAAGTAGTTCAATCTTGTGCTCTGTGTGTGTGTGTGTGTGTGTGTGTGTGTGTGTTGTTTCTCTGCTGTTGCTTTTCGATCAGGACTTGATCATGTAACTCACAAAGTGAAAGGCAAGGTCACCATGAAAAACCTGTGTTTCTGAATGCCACCCTCCGTGACTACAAAGACAAAAGCAAAGGGGGCCATGGAGTCCCACTTGCTACTTACTCTGGGACAGGCTCTGGCTGTAGAGCCAGCTATCTAATGAATCCTGAGCTACTTAAATTGCTTCTCTTATTCTTTGTAATTTGGTCTTTTTAATTAGTGTTATTGCTGTTGGTATAATTTAGTATTATTACTTTACCAAGTATGCTTAGTTGAACACTGTAAATATTTAGCCACAGGTTTAGACTATGTGTATACAAGATCTGTCTGAATTATGCTAAGTACACATGGCTTTCCATAAATATTCCCTAATTCATATGTTAATTAAGCACCAACTATACACTATATACCTGCAATAGGATAATGAGCCATAGAGAAGTCTCCAAACACAGAGGAGAATGGTAGAAACAAAGTTAGTTTATAACTGGGTAACAGCTAGACATACAAAGCAAGCTGGGCAGGGCAGTCTTACCTTGCTGGAATCTCACCTTCTTGGTGAATCTTTTTCTCTCTGCATCCCCTTTTATTTGATTGCTTGTTTACTTTTGCATTTTTGCTTATTTATTGTGGTGGTGGGTGCATGAGTGCACTGGTGCAAGTCACAGGACAACTTGTGGGAGTTGGATCTCTCCTTCTACCATATGAGTTTTGGGGAATGAGCTCAGATCCCCAGGCTTGGCAGCAGGTACCACTGAGCAATCCCACTGGCCTTCCCTGTCCGGTCTTTTTTGGCTACACTTATTCCTCAGACTTTCTTCCCTGCTTTATTTTTCTCTCTAAGACCTACCCTGTTCTGTGGACAACTCTTATCCCGTTTTTATCTTCCTGCTTCCACCTGAGAAGGTGAGACATTCCTGCTATGATGGCAAGGATTTCTGTCTGTATTGTTCATTGCTGACCTCTGACCTTAGAACTGTAACCTGACACATAGTAGGGCTCTGTCAATATAGGCGCCTCCTGACACATCAAAGGACAGCTGCCAGGGCTCACTAAACACACCTTTATCAGGAGCCAAAGCCACCTTTTCCTTTGAAGTTGGCTTACCGATCAGTTTTTCTCTCCCTTCGTGCTAGGATGACGTTCTGCCATTAAGAGGCAGTTTGTGGGCTCTTTGCTTGAAACAGATCCTGGCATATGACACATATTCACTGCGTTCTAGGTCAATGAATCATCTCCCTCCTCATCGCTCTTCACTGGTGTGTGTACCAGATGCCTTTTCCTGCCTTCCCTCCACAAATCCTCACAATGACTCTGGGAGACAGGTACTGCTATCATTCTCATTTTAAAGAAGAGAGAACACACAGAGAAAGACCCACTGTGGGTGGGGCTGGTAATGAATCCCAGGCCTCTTGATCTGAGCTTTGCTTTTCCTCCTCAGTGAGACTGAAGGTTCCTTGCACTCTACTGCTGACCTACACGCCCATCCGAGAGCTTTACCTTTAACCCCCTTTCTATCTGCATGACCCTTCCCTCCATAGATAGGGCAGTCACCATGCTTCAGTGCCACTGAAGTGAAGTCCTCTGACACCTGTAAGCTGTTCTCTTCACCGCAGCTGGACTGAAGTTTTCAGATATAACATTTGATCCTCATACTGTTACAAATCTCTCTAACGGCTTTTCTACTGAAGTTAACCAGTACTTAGAAGAACAATGGGGGGGAGATGGTTCAGTCAGTAAAGTATTGGACTGGAGGATCCTGAGGCTGCCTGATCAGCCAGGCTAGCTAAGTTAGTGAATGCCAGGCTCACTGACAGACCCCCATCTCTAATGATGATGATGATGAAGTGGAGGTGGAGGAAGAACATTGCTCTCTGGCTTCCACACGGGCACACAGACACCTGCATACTTTTAGAAAATGCTGACAATGCCATCTTCATAGTGACACTGTCTGGTATTTTAGACCTGACTGACAGTCAGAAATGTCTACCTCAGTTGATCAGAACCCAGAGGACAGTTGTGTCCCAACAGATGTTCCTGGCCCTGCCCCAATCCCATCATTTGGTACTCTTCAGGGACGGGGTCAGAGAATGTTCATTTTTAAGTCCACAAGCACCACTGATAAGACACCAATTTAACGCTTTCATCTCTAGGACACTTGGCAAACGTCTACAGGTCAGGCGTACTCTTTAAACCATCAACATCAAGACTAAGACTTTACTGGCTCTGTTTAACCACCATGTTTCACAAATTAAACAGCCCTAACTCATGTCACAGGTCTCAAAGGGCTTGAAGCCTGGATAACTCACGCCACACCACATGAAGTGTGTGGTCAACAGTTTTACCTTGAAACATACTCATTACACCATTATTCCATTTCTGAAAAACAAAACAACAAGCAAAAAAAAAAAAAAAAAAAAAAAAAAAAAAAAAAAAAAAAAAAAAAAAAAAAAAAAAAAAACCCGATCCTGCCACAGCTATGCAATAATTTGAGAGAGGAAAAGAAAAAATCAACAAATAGAAGACAGACACACACACAGCCCATGCCTTGCCCTAACACATCTGTGAGCTCTGAGCTTTCTATTCATTTAAAAAGATTGTATTGTAAAAGATCTGTTATCAAGTCAGAGATAAGCTTTCTCAGAGGACGTCCAGTGACTCTCCAGCGAGCATCCCAATTCCCTCATCTCTCTCCCAGAGTTCAGAACTGTCTTTGGACTTAGGATGCCATCTGACCCAGCATTAGCTCCTATCTTCTACCTACAATTACAGGAAGAGACAAATATTTTACTTCAGAGTTAGTCATCTCTGAAGCCAGCTACTCCAACTGGGAGGGTCCTGTGGCACAGAGAAACAACAGCATGAAGCTGGAGTATTAAACCTTTATCCTTAAGATAGATAAGATGCACAGAAGATATATATCACGAATATGATTTTATATAAAGATTATGAGTTCCACATATATATATATATATGTATATTTGCAAATATATATATATTTAAGACTACAACTAATTTTTATAACATATAAATAGCCCAGAAAAATATTTTCTTTAAAAAACATATAGAAAAACAAGCAAAAAAAAATTCATGATAACAAAGGTCAAATGGTTTTAAAAATTACTTCAAAAAATGCAATTTAATATAGTACTAAGGCAAGTAAGGAATCTGAGTCATGCCATGAGGTTTAATACTTTGAGTTTTTTTTAATTTTTGCAACTTCAGAAATGTATTTAAAAGTACTGATATTTAGCTGAGATTGCTTCCAAGGGCTTCTCTATGGGGGAAAATAAATATTCTATCTACACAATATGATACAGAAGACACTAATGTTTTAGAAGTAACAACTATATATTGCAATATTCAGAAGAGCTCTCAGGAGAAAATAAAATATTAGTAGTGAGAAACCACTAGAGAAGTAAGGTTTTTCAAGACCTTTTGAGGGCATAGAAATTATTTTTCACTCTCCGTATAGCACAAGAAGGCTCCTCACATAAACCACCACCCATGGGGGCTTCCTAAGCTAAGCAATAACGGGCTTCTCATTACGTGAGAGGGACAAAATAGCGACTACCCAGATGTACTACAACCACTGAAAGGGAAAGGAAGTGGACAGTTGACGCTAATTTGGCACACAGCCTCACTAAAGCTAAGCACATACAGAAACAGCGTATGGAAGATTCCTAATTTTTCCCTGCATTGCTCTAGGCTGTCACGACACCCTATCCCAGAGCAAAAGACACACTGCAGACCTCAGCCACCACTGTGCCAGGCTCTCAACCATGTTAACACAATCTGCCAAAACACAGGACAAAGGTAACAGGATAAAGAGGAACTTTAAAGGTCCCCCTTGGTCAGACAAGAATAATTCCCGAGGCGTTAAGGTACCTTCCACCCAGATGTCAAAAATGCACAAAGAAAATGGGTATCAATGGTAAGACAAAAACTTTTTTTTTTAAATGAATGTTTATTTGACAAAGTGCCTTTTTTTTTTTTTTCATTCCTCTCTGGTTCTGATCTTCGGAAAAACCACACCAGTATCAAATGCCACTTAGTTCTTATTCAAACAGGAGACAGCAGACACAGCGGCTGCAGGGTGACTTGGCTGACCTGGGCCTTCAGTAAAAACAACCCACTATAAATCACCAGATGTAAGCAATTGGAGAGTGATCACTTTAATTAATTGACCAGTTCTCCTGAAATTTACTATATAACTTCAACCCTTCTAACACCTTTACTAGAATAAAAAGGAACAATGGTGTTTTTTTTTTTTTTTTAATCAAGCTATTTAGAGAACATGTTTTAACTTTAGAGGCAAGTAAAATTTTAATTACTCAAGGTCAAGATGGGAAAATGCTTAATTTTAGAAATTAAACATGGAACATACAAAATGCTACTTTTTAAATGCTGCAAAGATAAAAACTGATCTCAATACATGAAAATAAACAATCTATATGTGCTGAGAGTGAAGAAAATGTGACACAATTTTTAATGGCACCTGAAAACTTCGCAAAGTCTTGACTTCACTTATTGTTGACATTTTCAGTTGGGGTTTCTAACCCTGGCTCCCACACCTGGAGCCATACTTAAAAGATGATGTGAGATGACACATCCATTAAGAGTAGATTCTGCTCTTGGGAAAACCCAAGTTCAATTCCCAGCTTCCACATCCAACAGCTGATAACCGACCCAGGAGATCCAGCGCCCTCTTTTGGACACCACGGGTACCTGCACTCACATGTACACAAATCCACGTACACACATAACTTATAAAGAAGATACCTCAACGGCATAGTACCAACTCCCATTATCCTTACACAGGAAGTCTGAGCATTATCTACAAACATCACGTAATGCAGCATCCATTGTTGCCATGACAACAGCGACAACCACTGAGCAATGCCAGAATTTAAACATGAATCTACAGACCATAACCAAAGCTCAAAGTAGCTTCTTTTGAATCCTGGAAGTCAGGTTAGCAAAGACAGCAGAGTGTAAAGATGCCTGAGGGGGGTAGTAGCTTAATGGGTTGCCTAGCAACCAAGAAGCTCTGGGTTCCACCAAAGTAAATAAACAAGCAAATAAGTAAACACTTGAGATTTATAAGTGGAAACAAGTTAATCTAAAGAGGCTTTCTTTATTATGCCCTGGAAAGCATATACAAAGTCAGCTTATAAGAGGTACACGCTAGTCCAGATAAAGCAGTGGTTCTCAACCTTCCTAATGCTGACAACTTTAATATCCTTTAATGTGGTGACCCCCCCACCACAAAATTATTTCATTGCTAATTCTTAACTGTAATTTTGCTATTGTTATGAATTATAATGTAAACATCTGATAGGTAGGATGTCTGATATGCAACACTCAAAGGGTTGCAACCCACTGGTCGAGAACCACTGATACTGATAGTACCTGTTACTTACTGTGACCCACAGATTGAGAACAGCTGACACAGGTAATACCTGCTGCCCCTACAAACATACATGGGATGGATGCTGACATTCACTTACAAGGAGAGCTGCCTAATATTTGCTGAGACTGGTCCCAGGTCTGGAATGGCCTCCAACTCATTGTTATTCAGCTTCCTAAGAATGCCAAAAGAGCAGAAAAAAATAATTAGGCCATCTCAAATCCAAAGAAGTGAAACGCTGTACACTACTTAAAGGCATCCCCCTAGTTAAAAGTTCGAAGAAACCTTATAATCCCAAGGTTCATCCCATGAAATGGTCCAAGAGGAAAACATTTCATTCAACCCTCAGATAGGAAGTAACGGGCACTCACACTTCTCGGAGGCTTTGGAGGTGGCTCAGGGAACTTGTCTGGATAGACGATAATCTGTTGTGACTCAGGTCCCTGTAAGAAAACAAAAGTAATATTACAAGTGGTTTCTTAAAAGTTACTAATATCACTTAATGACCTACTAGGCAGAGCAGGGTTTTGGATTCTCTCTCTCTCTTAACACCAGTGACAAGAAGAGAAATAATCAGATCGCTCTGTCTACAGATTAACTGGCAACCCAGTGACAAATTCCAAATGACAAACTCTGAGGACAAATTTAGTTTAAGAGGCTGGCAGATCCAAATATTTGAAGCCCACAAGCATTTTAAGAGCTGTTTTTTTGGCACATGGTGAACAGACCTTTTATGAACTATAGTTGGCTTCACTCTCTCATCTATCTCCCCACCCCAACTTGATACAATGACATCATAGACTATGAGAAGTGGCTAATTAGGCAGGTTACTGAAACAAGGACTCCGAAGAAACATTTTTATTATCACAAAATTAAGTGCCAATGTCCTTATTACAGCCAACTAGAACAG
Organism: Cricetulus griseus; assembly: GCF_003668045.3. Lineage (NCBI taxonomy): Eukaryota > Metazoa > Chordata > Mammalia > Rodentia > Cricetidae > Cricetulus > Cricetulus griseus. The sequence continues at coordinate 131,501,852 of NW_023276806.1, forward strand.
AGGTTGACCTCCGTGGGTAGTTCTTAGTTTCTCTGCATTAAGGGACCAAATTACTAGTATAGGGTATGCTCCTGTATCTGCAAGTATACATACTTCTGAATGTACATGCTCAAAAGGATATGCCACAGCCTGAATCCTGTTCTTTAAGAACTCCTTGAATTTCAACACCCAATAATGTAACACAGTCTAAATAAACCACACCAACCATTTAATACTGCAGGGCAAGCGGCACAAGCATTTTGGTCACCAAGAGAAAGGTGCTTCTTAGTAACCCAAAGGCTAAATCAAACTTAGTAACAATTCCTACCCGCAAGTAACAAACTCCTAGCCACTCAGTGCTCTGGGTTAGAAAGTCCACCATCAAGATTTGAAAAAAGGAACAAACCCCAACAAATGTTTCAGCATCCCATTTACATGCCTCCAAAGTAGCATAATGAAGACTAAATGGGTTAGACGACCACTGGAAGCAAGGTTCAAGCACAATGTGGTTGAATGCACGTTCCTTTCTGGAAGAGGCCAGCTGATCCTAAGTTAATTCCTCAGTGTTTAAAATGAAGACTTTTAAATAACAGAAGTTTTGGATGACTAAAATTAGCTGCTGACAAGCATGAACCACGCTACCTACATCAGAATGTCCTCCCATGAACAACAGAAAAACAGAAATCACACACCCAGACAAACAAGGGTTGTTGCTTGCTTAGTTGACAATTAGAATTTAAAGATCCTGTCATTTTCTACCCTGTTTGTTTTGAGAGTAGGCCCCAATTTCTGTGTTTCACCTTAAGACAAAATAAAAAGGAACTCGCAAAGATTTTATTCAAACTCTGTTTGCCTAGAGACCCACCAGACAGTAACAGACATGAGTAGATTTGTTCTGGTGGAGTTATAACATGAAGGGGGGGGGGGGAGGAATCTGGCTCCGTTTTAAACTATAAAAATCCTGCAATTACAACCGCTGCTGTGCATACTCACCACGCTGGCTGGAGCCAGACACTTTCCCCTCACAGTCCAGCCCAAGTCCATCTGGAGTTCATCAAGGAAGCCGTGAGCCCAACAGCTCACGTTTGCAGTCAAACAAAACCTGAGTGCCTTTAGCACCCCAGACAGTCCCAGATTGCCCACATGGTTTAAAACACAGCCAAGGAAAGAGTCCTCCACCTGGGACTTTAGCTTCACTCCACAGACAGTCATTTGGACCTACTTAACTCAAGAATGCTGAGGTTGCCCCCACCCTGCCATTGTTTCCTGTGTTTGGAAGCATGGGGAGGGGGCAATCTGGTATTTGCATTTCATACAGTTGATTTTCTTTTAAATTAAAAGGAAAGAAAAGCTCACTGCAAGGGTTATTTCACAGAGAATCCTGGGAGAAATGAGATTTGAGTGTTCAAAGTTTTCTACAGGTAATGGGATGGGATTCCCTTCCCCACAAACCCCAACAAAAGATCTTTAAACTGGGAAGCAGCCCAGTGCACATTCTGGGTACACTGGTTTCATGTCTTCCAGCAGGAGCTGGTGGCCATACATATTTCAGTTGTTGCAAATGCTTCCAGCCTAAGCTCTGTATACTATTAAAACCACATTATATGCGGGAGAAGAAAAGAAGAGAAAAATTCTTAAGTGACTTTTACTGCTAAATACTTACAGCCATGGAACTTTTAATTTACTTAAATTTAGATTTTAAAGTAATATACATTTCAGAAGTAATTACTTTCTTTTTAGGGGATGCCACATTTTCCTACATCTTCCCTACATTATTTTTATGGACAGAGCACCGAGAGACTCAGAACATAAAATGCTAGTGTTTCCTTGACAGAAATCCAGGACAGAAACCATTCATGGGAGGACAGATTCATTGTTAGGTGAAATTACAAGAAAGTACAGCTTCCACCGGAAACTTTTTTTTTTTTTTGCAAGATTTGTTGTGATGAGGCCAATATATGGGTGGGTTAACTATATACCCAGAAAGCCAGTGGGCAAAGGCTTGGAAAAAAAATCAAACCTCCTGTTTATGGTAGAGTGGCTCTTTGTTTTATCAAGTGAATGAACATATGTGAAAATTATTAATATTACAACATTTGGTTCTAGCTATAGTTTTCTTTTTAGAAATCTGTCTTCCAACTCAAATTTGAAAATGCAAAGACAGCGGAGCTGGAGTTTCTGAACCCCACAGGGGCCTTGCCAAGCTGCTAACTCAGCAGAAATATGGAAAGCCAAAAAACAAAAAGGCAGGCTGTAGCTGTTTTAAAACACGGATCCAAAGCGACTCATAAATCAGGCTGCTATGCTCGAGTTCTGGTCTGGAAAATATAGAAGAACAGCTGTGGAAACCATAAGCACTATGACTCCCTCCCCAGCCCCAGTCGAAGTCAGTTCCAGAGGATTCATAACAGGCCAACACCAAAGAAGTCACACCAGCACAAACTACCTTTCGGACTTTCACCTCAGCACTGTTAAGAGCTCAAACATTTCCACGTGATAAGATACATCATCTGAAATTCCAGTTAGAATCTAATAACACTCCAGGTTCCAGCTGGCAATCAAACAATTTCCCTCCTCTGGCTAAATAACGTATTTTAACAAGCCTTCCTCTTTGGGTTCGGAGCTCTGAAAGCACAAAGATTTTTCGAGTGAGACTCCAAGCAGTTACTTTTTTAATAGCCACTTTCATTAAAGAACCGCAGATTTGTTCTAAAAGCAGAAGCGAGTACAGTGTTATTATTGTTTAGCTCCAACTATTCAAGTTTCCACACAAGGTGCTTCTATGGCAATAAATGACAACTGGATAAAGTGGGGAAACACACACACACACACACACACACACACACACAACACACACACACACACACACACACACACACACACACACACACACACGCAGCATAGACGTTCATAACTTGCAAATTCAACAAAGGAAACAAAGGGCACACAGCATACTTCCCTGAATGTCTCATAAACTATTCCAAAGACAAAACTTTTGCTCTTTTAATTACACAAGGAAAGGAGAGCTGTGCTGAACAAGGCACATTTTGTACTCACTCCCAGGTCTTGGAAGCCATCTACTTAAAAGCTTTTGTAATTATGTAAGATTTAACTAGCAGCAACTTACACCTCCTATTGCAATACACCAAATAACAGGGGGAGGAACTCAATTGCATGTTGCTTTTTGGTCTTTGAGGTGAAGAACAGACCTCTAGGGCTCTGAGCACAAACAAAAGAAACACTGACAATAAAGAACTTAAGACCACATGGTTTGGTGACACCTACAAAGATGGTCAGAAGTCACACAAGTACAAGAATGGGAAGGCTATCCCATGAGGGATCACAGCAGGGCCCCTGACAACAAACTAAGTGCTTATTTATACAAGTGGAATGTATTTTCACATACATTTAAGGAATGTGGACTTGTATTGAGACAATTTACTACTGGCGGAAATGTAATTAAAGACTGTGCTAACCAAATAAACTGTAATTTGTTTTTAGTGTGCCACCAAATTATCTGCAAAACAAAATCCTAATTAGGTCAGCTCTCTTTAAGAATGTTTGAATAGGTATTGAATCCCCCTTTTCGATTCAACTCAACTTCCAATCCAGGCCCACAAGGCTTTCTGAAATGCATTTAACTTACAAAACACAATGCTGTGTACTGACAGCCTTCAGTGGGCCACCTGTTACTGAGAAACTACTGGATAAAGTTAGACTTGGTAAAAATTTCTAAAGGTACTCCAGGGAAGCCCCGTTTAGTTTTCTCTCTCATCCCTCTATTATCCATAGGTGTTTGCCTCCAGGCATTTACATGTTGAATTCCATATGTTGTCAATGGAGCCATTCTGCTTCCATGAACGCTGCAGCGCGACCCCCACTCCCCACCCCCCAAGAGGCAATTGAATGGAATTAGCCACAACTAATTGAAAGTCTTCCTGCTTTAGGCTCAAGCCTTTATCTCCCCTTTCACGAGTAATAAAAGTTGCTACATCAGACATTCCATAATCAGCCATTAAATATCAATCCAATTCTCGTTAATTCTATTTCCTTATTAAACTGCTTTTTAAAACAGGCGTTTTGTTTGATGGTCAACAGTTTATAATGGATGGAAGACTTTAGGTTGGCCCACTGGTTCAAAAACACGATTTCTTAAGCCGCCTGAAAAGTTTCTGCCACTATTGTCAAGACCTACTAAGACTGTTTAAGAGCTGAGACTTTTCCCTAGGCCTAAATTTAAGAAAGTGCAATTAGATTTTTTTCTTAAGCAGGTCAACTATTTTTTAAATACAGCTTTTATTTTATTTTATTTTGCTTATAGCTTAAACACCTCCAATTTTAAGAAAATCAGGGTTTGGAAGAGAATAGATAGAGTTGACATTTTTTAAGAACGCGCATTTCCAAGTAAATTATATTTTCTTCCACAGAGTTGGCCGTGACTTCAGGCCTTTTAGACCTCTCGGCTTAAAATTCTCCAAACATCACTAGGCGCTGGCCCTCAAACCAACCCTCCGAGAGCCGCTGCAGAAGAAGGTGTTGGTTCTGAAAGTCTACTTCCTCCCTTTGCTTATCCACAGATCAGACTTCGCACCCAACTTCTCACAGGAACCAAGATGCATTACAAAGTGGCCCGGGAAGGGGGCTGATGGTCTGCTAATGTGAAATTACTCACAAGCGGGAGAAGAAAAAAAAAAATCTGGGTACCAGAGAGGTTGAGGAGGGGGTTCTACGGGAAAGTCTCACATGCAGTGACTAGCGACAGGCAGGGACTCTAAACCACTGAGAAGCAAAGGGTGGGCCAGTTTCCCCACATAATAAACTCAGAAGAAAACATGCAAACTTCGGGGGTCTTGCAGACTGGCTCCTGCGGTCGCGGGAGTCCGGTCCCCCAAGCCAAGCGCCCACCTGCGAGGACGCAGTAGACTGCGTTCCCCACGGGGCTCTACTCGCGGCCTGGGCGCACGCAGTGCACACTGCGCCCTGAGCCCAGGCCTCAGCGGACTCCGCTCGTCCTCTCCTCCACCCTACGGGAACGATCTGATACTCACAGCCGGGCGACCCAGGCCGGGAGAGGATCAGGAAGGTGAACCAGCCGGCGGCGGCTGCAGTCTAGCAGGTCCCCGAGGCAGTGGCAGGCGGCTGGGCACCGACGCCTTGCAACATCGTCCGAGAGCTGTCCCGGCGCTCCGTGGCCTCCGCTCCCGGCCGGGCCCGAGCGCCCCAGCACGGCGCACAGCAGCAGCCCCAGCGCCGCCGCGGCCGCTCGGAGCCTAGGAGCACCCATCGCCGCGCGACCCGCCGCCTCCGGTTGTCCCGGAGCTCCGTAGCCTCGTGCCAACCCCCTTCACTCCCTCCCACGACTAGCACCGACTCCCACACCAGGCTGGACACGCCGATCGCCGCCGCCTGCTCCTCGCCTCTCAGTGTCGGCGCCGAAGGCCTCGCATGCCCGCGCGTAGCGACGAGAACGGCCAGCCGCGGTGCGAGTAGCCCGAGCGGGGTCCGAGAGCTCGATCGCCCTCAGAGAAACTTTTCCGCCTGCGGCGGGTGGCCGGGCGCGAAGTCCCGGCGCGGCGAGAGGAGAGGCGGGGCGCGGAGGCGGGCTCTTGCCCATTGGCTCGCCTGGCACCCGCGGCCACGTGATAATAACAAGACTCCAGCCCCCGGGCCGAAGCCCAGGAGAAAGTGGAGCTGAGATTGTAGGAAATTCCGAGTTACTTTTTCCAGCGTCTGCAGCCAGAAGTCTTTGCTTTGTCCTGGGAACCATGGATCAGATAGAATGGAAGGGCAAAAGCGAGCCAGAAGGACTGAGCCCGCTGCTGCTCAGACAGAGTTAACCTGGGGAAACTAATGAATACAGTGAAAGTAGTTTGGGGGTGAGG